>NC_136483.1:170419571-170499571 GCF_053919585.1 Euprymna scolopes
AAAGAAAGAAAATAGAAAGAAGTAGGAAAGAAGGAAAATAGAAAGAAGTAGGAAAGAAGGAAAATAGAAAGAAGTAGGAAAAAAGGAAAATAGAAAGAGAGGGAGTAGGAAAGAAGGAAAATAGAAAGAGAGGGAGTAGGAAAGAAGGAAAATAGAAAGAAGTAGGAAAGAAGGAAAATAGAAAGAAGTAGGAAAGAAGGAAAATAGAAAGAAGTAGGAAAAAAAGAAAATAAAAAGAGAAGTAGGAAAAAAGGAAAATAGAAAAAGGGGCTAGGAAAGAATGAATACAAAAGAAGGGTAGTTAGGGATGTATGAGAAGAGAGAGGTTCTAGAAGAGAATGAGAAGAGAGAGAGGGGATCTCAGAGAAAATGGAAAGAAAGATAGTAGGAAAAAATGTGCTGGATGGCATTGACATTGGCAGCGTAGTGGATAAAGAAAATAAAAGAGCTTACCCAATAAAGAACGAGAGCAGACGTCGACTGAATCAAACTGTAACTGGCCATGTACTTGAAGATTCCAAATGTTGTCACTAAAGATGCTCGACCTTGTCTGCAAAAATACAAAAAGTTTTGTTTTAAATAAGGTGAAGAACAATTTTAGAATTATTTAAAGAATAGTATTTTTTTATTATTTGCACTAGACATTTTTTACCTGCATTGCATCAAGGTTTTAAAATGACCATTCATTTTCATAAAACAATGACGTATAAAATATATCATAATTCGAAGATCACCATACAGGGTGTTTCAAAAGTCTTGGGAACATAACGATTTTTAATAACTTGTAATGTTCCCAAGACTTTTGAAACACCCTGTATTTTACAACGAAATAATTTGGAGACTATATATAGATGGTAAAGAATATTGGAAATTTATTTAAATGAAGATGTATCAAAATGTATTCTTCCTCCCTGAATTGACAAATAGATCTATACATACCCATATTTACTTTATCTTGTCTATAACTTGGGGCTGGCAAAAATCGATAAGAGGAAAAAAAAATTATTTCATTATTTTTTATTTATTGCCTTTCTTTTTTTCTACTTTAAAAGCTGAAATATTTCTTATTAACTTGAATGATTTTTTTTCTTTTAAGAAAATTTTGCATCTTGTATCCTCAAAACAGTTTTGTCTGCTTATCCAAAGCATTAACATTTTTAATGATGCTTCCAAGGGCTTTCATAACAGTTTTATACCTTTAAAGTGGACATGCACTAAAAATAGCTCACACAGAAGAGTTCTACAACACCTAGAACATTTAATAACAGCACACTTAAAAGGAAACTGATTTTAGAAACAAAAATCAAACAAACAAAAGAACTCTTCTGTTCTTTGATGATGGATCTGGTATGATCCAAAATTAATAAGAAATGTTTCGACTTTAAAAAAAGAAAAAAGAAAGGCAAAAAAGTTAAATGAGTTTTTTCTTCTTTTAATAATTTTTTGTTGCATCTTAACATTTTTTTTTTTTTTTTTTTTACTAATGTTCACTTCTTACAAAGCATATCACCACTTGGACATAAGGAGCTATTATTTGAGGCCATATCTAGGAAAGATTAACAAGATATTCATTTAAACTTTTGCATATCAGTACAGCCAGGGAAGCAGGAAGGGAATTCCAAAGTCTAGCTGTTTGAGGGAAGAAACTATTAGAATAAAAAGCTTTCTGGCATATGGGGACAACAGCAGTCAAGGGGTGAGATCTTATTGCTAAACGGGTTTGTCGGGGATATGTATGTCAAGGGGTACAAGTGAAACCATTGCATCAGAACACATTCCATTAGCATATTTGAAAAACAGGCAGTGATGCAACATTGCGGTGATGCGACAGGAGCTAGAGCTTAGTTGATAAAGTGGGACTGATTAGATTGACAACGCTTTTTTGGACTTTGTCTAAGAGGGAGAGACTAGTGGTAGATGCACCAGCCCAGATGTGGCAACAATACTCCATGCATGGGTGAATGGTGACCTTGTAAACGTACAGAATACTCTCAGGCGTGAGTAGTCTTCTAGCTCTATAGAGGGAACACACCTTCTTTGCAAAATCCTCTATGTATTTGTTAGAGTTCATATTGCCCGCAAATGTTAGACCGAGGAGTTTGAAGGTTGAATTCTCAGGTAGGGTGCTATTTGTCATGGATATAGAGAGTTGGAGAGGCGTCTTGTAATCGTTAAAGGTAAGCAGCGTAGTCTTACTGGCATTAAATGTAACCATCCACTTGCAGCTCCATTCCACTATAGTCTGGGAGTCATTTTCTAATGATTCTGCCATTGTCTTAGATTTATCTACATCTGTTTTTCCCTCATGCATATTACAGAGCGTTGTATCATCAACAAATATACCCATCTCGGACACAATATTATCAGGGAGGTCGTTTATGAATATCTTGAATAATAATGGTCCAAGGATTGACCCCTGAGGCACTCCCACATTAATGTTATACTGCTTGGATGTATGTCTATCAATGACAACCTGTATGCTTCTATTGTCTAAGAAGGATCTAATTATATTTAGTATACGTCCAGTTATACCATACGATTTAATTTTCATTAGCAGCCCTTTATGCCAGACTTTGTCAAAGGCCTTGGATATATCAAGGGCTACAGCCCTGGCTTTGTCTGCCGTATCCAGTGCATAGTATATGCGTTCAGAGATGACTTAAAATATCTGCAGTAGAACGACATTGCCTGAATCCATACTTTTTGTCAGAGAGAAAATTTGCTTTTGCGAGGTGATGAACTAGTGCTTGATTAATTAAGGTCTCAAAGATTTTAGCGAAGAGTGGGAGGAAACTAATGGGGCGATAATTGAGAGGGTATGTTTTTCACCCGAATTCTTGTACACTGGTATCAGAGAGGCCATCTTCCAGCTATTAGGGAAGCAAGATTCAGCAAGGCATTTATTGTAGAGCTTGAAAAGTATGGGGGCTAGCTTTCTTAATTAGTAATGCAGGGATAAGATCAGGCCCACACGCCTTTGAGGTGTCTAAGTTTCGTATGATATTGCGGACATGAGAAAGAGTGACTTTTACATCACCTAATGTGGGAAATTTGGGAGGGAGTTGTTTGTTGGCTCTAAGGTGGAGTTGGAGGTGAATCACCGGGTAAACAGTTCCGCCTTCTCCATGTTCCAAAAACAGTTTCATCTGTTTATTCAAATTTTTTAAAGTTTCACTGATGCTTCTAAGAGCTTTAATACCAATTTTATATCATTATATATATATATATATAATTACAAACGTCACATCAGTAATGTATGCATATATATATATATATATTTATATAAAGAGAGAGAGAGATTATCAATAAAATAAGAAAATGACAATATAAAAATATGTACTGATGTATATAGATTTATTCATTTATTTGATAAAGATGATACATTAATTAGGAGTGTAGGATAAGTAAAAACTCTTTATAACATAGTATTTCAAAACCTAATGCTTTTCATCAGAAGAGGAGAGAAGAACCCCCCCCCCAAAAAAAAAAGAATATAAAATATATGGACCTAGCATAAATCCCCTATTTTAAGTAAACCCCTTCTATAGTTGCAACCCATTAATACATATAATTACATAATCATCGTTTTTCAATTCACTTACCCCATATTCTTCCTGAGAGTTTAATCTTGCATATTGCTTACATATATTAAACCTACCATTGCAGATGTGCTATACACCTACCTTCATTATATAATAAAGGCTATATTCCTTTTATATCACAGAGATCACTAGAGTTCTCCCAACCGCAAACAGTCTCAATTTTTTATCTCACGCTGCACAATTATTTTGCTCATAATGTAACTATTATTATCCCTATTATGTTACCCAGCATCTTTTCTCTTCTGATGAGAAGCATTAGGCTTCGAAATACTATGATATAAAGAGTTCTTACTTATCAACACTCCTAATTGATGTATCGTCCTTATTGAATAAAAGAATAAATTTATATACATTAGTATATATTTTTTATATTGTCAATTTCTTATTTTATTGATAATTTAAACAATTTGTTGAGCTTTGCATTATCCCGATAAGTCTCTTCTTAAAGAATTAATCTTATTCCTGATTGCGATAAAATTACTAATTTGGATTTTGATTGTTTTTAAATTTCTAAATATAAAAGTTGTTTTTGAGGGAGGTGGGGTGGATTACCGCAAAAACCCATGTAATAAGTAAGTGCAAATACTTTCACAAATGTAAAAATACACTTATAGATTTTAGTTTTACTGGTAGTTTAAAATTAATAACTATTTCATCACTAATATGAGCCATGGAAAATTAAGAATTAAAAGAATCGTTTTGAGCATCGGAAAGAACAATTTTTTCAGATTTTGATATCCCAAAAAGCTCTTATTTTCAATTGTGATTAATTGTCCCAATACTAATATGTCCATGTATATATATATATATATATATATATTTCACACGGTTAATAGTAGCCGAATGGATACGGCCTCTGCTAATCGAGCCAGAGATGTCTCGTGTCGCGGGGTTCGAATCGTTCGACTGGTAGTAATCGTGACACCCTGCACTGAAGAATCCCGAAAGGATGAAACACTAGTGTCTGTAGGTATTTAATTATTATAGTAAAAAAAAAAAATAATTATATATATATATAATTAAACAATAATACTAATATGTACGTGTGTATATATATATATATATATATATATAATTAAACAATAAATTATTCTTTATATGTACAGACACTAGTGTTTCATGCTTACGCAATCATCAGTGTAGGAGGTGACAATTACTGCTGGTCACAAGATTCAAACACAACCACAAAGCCACCTTTCGGGCCCCATTTGCTGAGCCTTTACCTCAGGGCCACCAAACAAATGCCACAGGAATTAGGGGAATTAAGGACTATTAAATGTCGAATTTGGGCGACTAAGACAATCTAGAGTGTTCAAACGAGTAGGAGTTGTGAACATTGCTTGAATGCTAGCTGACTACCTTTTAGTTATTATTCTGAAGGAAATTAAGAACTATTAAACAGAGCAATAAATAGTAATATTATATATTACTGCTACTTATTATGTAAGTAGTAAGCCTACACATCTAAAAAAAATAAATAAATGCTATAATCACATTGACTAATGTATACCCATTAACTCTTATCCTTGAGTGGCCTCTGGGCCTTGATAAGTGGTGATCCCTTTGAAAAATAAATAAATAAAAACGATTTAAGGCTCCAAGAATTCATACTAGAATTGTCCATTAAGACTTGTGCTTTAAGGGATATAAGTGTGAGGTATAATCAAACAGCCTTCTGGAGATTGAGATTAAAGATTCAATCCTCAGTGCAGGCAATATATGAATTACTTAAAACTTCTACCCGGTCATGACTGACAGAATGAGAACAAGCTACCACTGTGGATTAAATACGATGTTTATTTGAAATTTCATACTCAGATTGATAAGGTCCTGGATATGACCTAAAACTATATCTGATGGTGAGGCTCCACCTTGCGGGCCTTGGGGAGTGTGGAGCCACCCTTTAATTGCCATTGCTCCCAGGTCCACTCTGACCCGGAGTGGTAATACCTGTTAGGGTCTTAACTATGGGTTAAATAGAATCAGACTTAAAAAACAAATATACTCCATTAAAAATCGTTCCTCAAAATAACTAGATTCGGCATTAAATAACTTGAAAAAGGTTGATATGCCGTAAAACAAAAACAACCAACCAACCAATCAGATTGATAAACTCAGCACTTTGTATAATGATGATATACGAGTAGAACAGAAAATGGAGCGCTGACAAAAAATATTTTTATCAATGCCGCAAGACCATATTATAGATATTTATGAGTCCCTCACACAAAACGGGTGAAAAAAGTTCACTAACATCGCGGCCATAGGAGAGAGGTTGAAGCTTGGTTGATAGTGTGGAGCTGATTAGGTTGGAGACTCATTTTTGGACGCTGTCTAAGAGTGTGAGATTAGTGGTAGCTGCATCATCCCATATGAGGCAACAATACTTCATGCATGGGTGAATCATGAATTTGTAGAGATACAGAATATATCAGGTGTAAGTAGTTTTCTAGCCTGGTAAAGAGAGCCCACCTTCTTTGCAGCAGTCTTGGCAATGTCTTTAATATATTTGTTCCAATTTATGTTGCCTGTGAATGTTAAACTGAGGAGTTTAACTGAATAACTCTCAGGTAATGAATAATTAGTCATAGCAATCTGTGGTTGAGAAGAGTTTCTTGTAAATATTAAAGGAAAGAAGTTTTCTCTTAGTAGCATTAAATGTGACTATCCACTTATGTCCTCATTCTACTACGAACTGAAGGTCGGTTTGTAGGGCTTATACATGGTTAAGACACATGAATACTTTTGTTCCAGCATACATTTGTCCTATTTCACATATCTATAGTTCCTTCTTGCAAAACTTTCACAAATAAACACTCAACTAGCTACAACAACTATATTCGATTTCCTTCCTCTAACTGTGGCTAAATCTAAACGCAGAATCCATGAACAAAGCTGCTTTCCCAGAACTTCCCGCCTATGAAACATTGTTCCGCTGGCCTGCTTTCCAGTTGAATACAACCTTCAAATCCAATGTAAACAAGTTCTTGTTGATCTGTCCCCATAAATAATCAAATTCTACCCGATTTACATCATTAACAATTACTATACTACCACCTTACATTCGTTAACCCTTATCCTCGAGTGGCCTTCGGGTCTTGATAAATAGTGATTCCCAGGTAGAAAAAAAGAAAAGGAACACCAGAATTGAAAAAAATGAGACACGGACAAGAAAAAGCAGAAAAGGATACGAAGAAAAGAAAATGTAAGGAGAAAAGGAGAGAGTAAGAAAGGAAGAAATAACAAATTTAGAAGACAGGATTGAATTAAAAAAAAAAGACAAGAAAAGGGAGAGATGTTGTAGAAAAGAATAAAAAGGTAAAAAAAAAGAAAAAAAAAAGACAAATTAAGAAACAAAAAGAAAAAAATATCAAATAGAAAAGAAAGCAAGAAGGAAACACTAAAAGAAAGTTTGTAAGAAATAAATAACTTTTAAAGACGAAAAATAGAAACAAAAAAGGGGTTCTGAATGTCAGACAGAGACAAGCCCTTTTATGACAGTGATAAAGTAAGTTAAGCCTATTTCCATCATGCTATCATGAATCAGGTTCATCATTTCTGCCATAGTATTAGTCATGGCAATTGGTGGTTGATAATGTTTCTTGTAAATTGCTAAAGGAAAGAAGCTTTGTCTTAGTAGCATTAAATGTGAGTATCCATTCATGTCCCCATTCTACTACAACGGTCGGTTTCTAGGGTTTACACACGGTTAATACACATGAATATGCTTATCCCATCATACACTTGTCCTATTTCACATATCTATCGTTTCCCTTGCCAAACTTTCACAAAAAATACTCAACCAGCTACAACTGCTATAGACGATTTGACTCACTCTCTAACTGTGCCTAATTCTAAATGCAGATTCCATGACCAAAGCTTCTTTCCCAGAACTGCTCACCCATAGAATGCTCTGCTGGCCTGCTTATTGGTTGAATACAACATGGTATTTTCAAATCCAATGTAATAAAGTTTTTGTTGAGCCGTCCCCATAAATAATCAAATTCTACCCAACTTATATCATTAACGATTACTAAACTACCACCTTACATTCATTAACCCTTATCCTTGAGTAGCATTTAGGCTTTGATAAGTGGTGACTTGCAAGTAAAAAAACAAAAAGGTTTGAACATCAGACAAAGACAAGTCCTTTTATGACAGCGATAAGGTAGGTCAACACTATTTCCATCACGCTATCAATGATCAGGTTCATCATTTTTGCCACAAAGATCCATCACAAGATTTTTCCAAAATCATGGGATAAAAAGCGGAAGCCTCATAATCGTGGTGTTAAAAGTGAAGAACTTTACCTGATAACTGTGGGTACGCATTCAATCGTGGGCACTTTGGAGGTAAAAGAAGATGCCACAGACGCCTCGGCTTCAGAAAGCGAGATTCCAGTATGGGCCATTTTCAGAGCACCGCAATCATTGGCTCCATCACCGCACATGCCAACGTAGTATCTGAAATGATGAAGGAAACAAAGTTTTTAGGCAAAAAAACACTTTATGACTCTAAACAATGTGTTCATGATAATGTCGATAACAGCAATGAGTAATTACTTCATAAAAACCTCAAATGGTGCAATAATTTTTCTAAAATTAAATTTGCCAAATACAAAATAAAATTATATATATATATATTTAATCCTATTGAAAATTATAATTTTATATAAAGTTTTATAATTTTTTTTATAAAAACAAAAAGCATAGGTTAAAATATTGAAAATATTCATAGTTTAATTAAATGATAAAAGTTAAATTTAACTTTCCAAATACTATTAAAAATAAAAATTATATATAAAACTAGCATTTCAGCCCGGAGTTGCCCGGGTGTTTGGAGGTGTATGTTGAGCAAAAAAAAAAAAAAAAAAAAAAAAAAACGGTCAATTTTTTTTTTTTTTTTTTTTTAACTTTGACCCCTATTATGACCCTTAAAAATTTATTGCTTTGGGCTCAAATCAAGTTATTAAGTTAGATCCATGTTTAAGGAACCTATACCTAAAATTTCAAGTGTTTAGACCGAAAATTATTGGAGGAGTTTGGTAGAGTTCTCCAAGGTCAAATCATTGAACTTTGACCCTTAAGAGCCAAATTTCTGGCCAAAAACCGATTACACAAATCTCAGTACCCTGTATATCAAATTTTGAGTCTGTAGACTGAAAATTGACAGAGTTATTGCATAGGCAAATGTACACACACACACACAGACACACACAGAGACACGTTCACTTTTATATATATAATAGATTTATATAGAATTTTAATATAAAAACAAAAAGAATGGTTTAAAATAAGTGAAAAAGATTCCTGGACAATTCCATTATACTGCACAAACACCCATACATCTGTTAAGACATTCTTCCATAAGTCTTTACTTCTATGCAGATGGTATAAAAGTTAAGATTTTTTTAAAATCTAATTTATATACATGTTTATGCTTTTGGCAGAACTGATGTTAACCGGATAGCAATGCGAAAAAAAAAAAAGAGTCACTCTTTCTTTAAATTCTCAAATAGAAATGGAAAAACATCAAAGAATGGTTGAGTCAACAGATTGCAAAGAGGATGAAAGAAATATTGAGATTGTTAGAAGAGAGGTGAATTGTTTCAGTTAATTGCAAATTATGATTAATTCTGTTTAAAATATAACTCAATCCCAAAACTGAAACAGATTTTACCATGTATTTTTTGTGATTAATATGTATAGAAAAAAAAGAAAAAGATTTTGGTCAGTCAGACCTTCTCAGGCAGTTAGACAAGGTCAGTTGAGGAGCAAAAAGCCAGTACACAAGAAAAAGTGCATTTTGGGCTACAAAAACTGCTGAGCAGTCAGTAAGGGTACTTCAAGCGATTAGAAATAAACTGAGCCCTTCTGAATGAGAAGAGGTAAAGCCTGGGAGGATGGACCTCCTAGAATTATACAGAATCACATCTCAGCCTGACAGAAACAGGATATGCTTACTTCAAAATGGCCTCGACTGTCAGACTGATTGTCGAAGACGTATCCCTGACTGGTGTGAACACGGAAACAAATATCAGATGTGTCTGTGTCAATCAGCTGGATGTCATTCTTCTGGCAAGCTGAGGTGTCTCATCATCAATCAGCAGGATGTAATTCTTTCAGGCAGGCATTAATTTTGCTATCACAACAACAAAGGTTCCTAGATGCTAGAAATTTTTCTATTCTAATAGTTTCTTGTTTCAAACTGTTACACTTTAGAATTCCCTTCCTATTTCTTGCTTGTTTTTCTTTTTTTTACTATACTAACAGGCAGAAATTTAAATGTAATATTTATTGAATAATTTTTTTCCTTTATCTTTTTTTAATTTTTACTCTTATTAACCCCAAACAAGACATATTGTCACTTGGACGCAAATTGGCTACTATATGGGAACATGTCTACTATGTGGGAGTACTTGTATTATTACCTTAACCCATTTTCTACACGTTTACAAGTAACCTTACCAGAGGGAGATGCAGAGCCGAATTATCTCCCTTCGAATGATGATACATGCCACTATAATTCATGAAATAAAAATGAATTCACCCTTTTCTTTCAGTCTGACTAGTAATGAACACACTAGCCAGCCTGTGTGCGCTCCACACATGCACACACTTTATGGTATGCAAGACATTTCCCTCAACTTATTCCATGGAATTTCAGAAAGTCAGCTTGTATCTTTGAGTAAATGACAAGCAAAGGAGGAGCGGAAATGTCTGTTCACATTACATTATATTCAATACTTTAAAACAACAATGTCAAAGAGAAATATTTGAACATATAGATTTATCAATTGGTTTTAATGACATGTCAACTCGTATAGAGCCCATGTTATGCCATAAGATAAATTGTAGCATATGATCAAATTTACTGAGGTTTTCATTCTTTTCAACAAGTTTATTTTTGTAGTAGGGAACCCACAGTTGTTTATTGAAAAGTAAAACTATTCCAGACTTACCCCAAAGACTGCAACACTTCAACCAGTTGAGCTTTTTGTTCTGGAGACATTCGAGCATAAACTTTGCCTCGTACAACCAACTGGAAAAGAAATAGATTGAGCAGTTTATAAACAAAACTAAAGATATTAACAGTGTGACCTCCCAAAAAACGGGCCCCAACTCTAATTAGGCCCCATTTCTTAGTGTTTTGTCTGAATAAAATGAAATTTATGTCATAACTAGTTTATTATATTCAAAACATCACATCAAAACACTAGGGTCTTTAGCCTTTTTTTCTCCGTTCTACAGCATATGTTCTAGATGGCCTCCATTTAGCTTTTGTTGTTTTTTGGGTCACCCTGTATTATTTTAATTGGAATTCATCATTGAGATGAATATTATTTATTAATTTATTTTATTGCGGACTATTATCCTCATCTTTCTTAGATGTTGTTTCACGATGTTTTGACCAACTATTCCTCTGGCTTTCATCAGGTGGTAACCGCGACAGGATAAGAACTCCGAATCTCCTAACTGCATTCTCAGCAATTACTATCATCCGTAGTTGTTGTCGTCTCACCACGTTTTTGGCCAAGTAAGCCTCTAGCCTGGTTTGGGTAGGATTAAAACCTCTATCTTCAGACAATTCTCACCTGGAACCATAGAGATTTAACATCTATCAAGTGCACCACATAACTATGGAAGACAGTAATTGCTGAGGATGCAGTTAGGAGATTCAAAGTTCCTATCCCGTTGCGGTTACCTCCTGACGAAGGCCAGAGAAATAGTTGGCTGAAACGTAATGAAACAACAGCTAAGAAAGATGAGGATGATAGTCTACAATAAAATAAATAAAAACTAAAGATAATCAAGAATTATATGCTCACTCTGGTCGTATATATTGTTATATTAAACATTTTTTTTGTGGGGAAAAAAAAAAAAAAAAATCAAAAGGCAACGATGCCACACTTCTAACCCTCTACGTTCTGCTATCAAGAATCTCCCAACTGCAAAACACAATGCACATCTGACAAAACTCGCCACTTCAACAGCCAAGTTCAAAATCCAACCCTTCTGAAAAGACTTCGTTTATATCCAACTGGAAGCATCTCATTTGCATATTGAGCAAATATATAAAAAAGCAGCCATTGCTTTTTTTTTTTCTCTCTTCACTCCTCCTGCTCCTGCTTGCACAAGATCTTACAGGCTGCCGAAAAAACAGGTTTGTCACAAATTAAATGATATAATTACAGTTATTAATGGCAATACATAGTTAAAATAAATTTTGAAAATAATTTGAATGCAATTGATAATGTTTACCCATTGATTTATTGATTATTATTACTTATGTTCAAACTCAGGTTTTGAAATATGATGTAGATCATAAATCTATGATGTCACAACAAAGCTATAATCATTTTATTACGGTAATGTTTTAAGCTCTATTTATAAGGAAGTGTAAATGTATGTGTTTGTGTGTTCCCTGTAGAAAAGAAGGCTACGAAATTTACATAAAATTTTAAAGCATACTCAGTTCTATAACAGAATTCCCTATATTTAAAAACAGAAATAAAGAAAAATCTGTATGATGTATATACTCATAACAAAACGAAAATAGCGCACTCCAAAAATCATGAAAACTGATCAATTAGTTTAATTTTTATAAAGAAAATCATTTGTAAGCCATAACTGGGAATTCGTAAACATTACAACAAAAGCCTCAAATTTTAATTATTGTTGAGTTATTTCCCTTGTTTTGTTTAAGATTATTTTAAAGATGGCGCCTCTCTTCCATTTTTTTACTTTTTTAAAATTTATTTAAATAAAACAGTAGATGTAAGTTTTTTTGTTTAAGTTTCTTTTTTCGAAGATTGGGTATGGGTATTGACGTTGGGTATGGGTATTGACGTTGGGTATGGGGCAGCAAATCAGCTGCCAACATAGCCCTGCTTTTTATTGAAACCAACCGAGAGCTCTTTTTAGTATCCTCGTTGTTCCCTTAAGTGCAATTGTCTGGATCTCTTTTACACTTGGTTCACCAGGAATATTAGTTAGATAGGACTTCAGGTTCTTCTTCATAAGTCCTGTGGCACCTATAATAACTGGTATGATTGATATCTCCCCGTTTGTGTCTGTGTGTAAATATCTAACAGATAAACTACTGGTCACATAACACTGAAATTAACAGGAAATAGTAATCATACATAAAGCATGGTTTATAACGAATAAAATCTTTGTTTGGATGAATAACGCGTACAGAAACAAGTTGAAATGCGAAATGTTTATTTCAACTTGCCAACATGTTTCTATTACTTTAACGTATACACAAATTCATTCATAACTTGAATTGGTTTAATTTTAAAATTTTATCTGTGAATAGCTCAAACGGTAGGAATGCAGCCAGACAGAGCGCTAAATGTTTTGGTTCCTAGTCTAGCTGATGCCATACAAGTCACTTTCTAAAACTTTTGAAATCTGTACTATATATTAGGTGCAATAGAACATTCACTACAGAATTGGCTCTGTAATAATAAATCCGAAATTTGCATGAATTATTATATATCCAGGACCCCCATTGAGGGACTTTTACCCTCTGTAGGGGTGGGTGGGGGCAGTCGGCGTATTCTAATGCCCCACCGACAGGGCCATTTACTGAGGAAGACAATGGAAGTGTTATTGAATTCCTAGAACCTCAAACGGTAGGTCTTAACGTTTCAGTGTCAATCGCCAGTCATGACACTTGCGTTATTTGGGAATATATTATTTACTTTTAATGCAATATTTCCATTTCGAAAAGTAGTTAGAATCTGACATGAAAGGAAACACATTCTTTATATTTAAGTGATTAATGGGAATTCGTAGGCATTGCAACAAAAATTTCATGTTTGAATTATTGTTGAGTTATCTCCCGTTTTCTTTTTAGATTATTTTTCAGACAAATTTTGCATTGTATTTATTACATAAAAAAATTAAAATGTGTGATTGATAGACGAATGGACAAAATTGCTAGTTTATATATAAGAGAAGAAGAATATTACTTCAGCAGAAAATGTAAGAATTCTTTCCCAAGGATTTGGATGCTGTGTGTCATCTGCAAACATATTCATTTTGACATTTCTCTGTGTGCTCCAAAAGGATCAAAATATTCTTTGTATTATAATTCATCCATACTTATCTCTCGTTAGTTTGTTAGCCAGAAACACTATATGTATTCATCTAAATCAACATATTTCTTTCCAACATGAAGCAAGGGAAATAACTCTTACTTCAAGAGTTATAACTCTTAAATCTCAATAAAAGGGAGATAATTCAACATATCTCTCTCTCTCTCTATCTCTCTCTTTTTCTCTCTCTCACATTGATCTTATTCGTAACTATCACCAGACTTCTTACTTCAGTAAAAACGACAAAAAAAATCTATCCTTGGATTTTATACCCTCTCTTCCCATCCCATAGTTCTCTCATTCTCTACACCACTTCTGATCAACTATCAGATTATTCATAAAATACTATTTTTTACATAACCATTCTGCCATGAGATGAGCAATATTCTGAGCTATTTTTATTCCTTTACACCACAAACAAATCAAAATTAACAATCTAGTTATAGACAGGTTCCATGCATGAGTTTGCCTTTTGTCAACGGCTTGAAGAACAGCCATAGTTTCTTGTTAAGCTAAATTTCTTTGTGACTAAATGCCTTTCCTAAGACAAACCCCTCCAAAGGATAAAGCATTTTTGTCAAGACACCATTCTGCTAGACTTTTCTACTAACTGGGGCGTTGAGCTTGTCGGTTGTCGAGAAAATGATTATTCACACACCTGCTATGGTACTTTTTTTGGATGTGATAGAAACTACTGCTATGGGAATAGGAGAATTGTTTATCAAGGTTTACTCCTCAAAATCCGCTGTGTTCATACATGCTCAATCTATCAAAAGCAAATTATTACACTGAAGAGTGGAAGCAGTTTTCTTTTTTTCTTAAACCAATCAATTAAGTGTGCATTGCATAATCATTGAGTTGTTATTTTGTTTTTTAAAGTTTGGATATTCTGTTGATTTTACTTTTCAAAATAAGTCCAGCATGAGGATGCATATAATCCGATTGGAAAGCTTTCAAAACCAGCTGAAATAATGAAAATTGTTTTTTTCCGGACAGTGCAGTAGCCCAAAGACAAATATAATTAACTGATTTCTTTATGTCCTCTGATGAGAAGAATAACAAGAATAGAATTCTTTGAAACTCTGCGGAATAAGGACTTTCTCTTATAATAAGCTCTACTCTCTATTGCGTATTGAGCTTTTTTAATTCGGTTGGAATTAAATTTTCTAATATATAAATACTGTTATTTATATTAGTTTGAAGTTTACCATTGTGTATATCAGGTAAACACTGCATCCCTTTGATTTCATTAATATATAAGTGATAATGTGTGTATGAGAGGACAATTCTCAACCTATATACTCAACGGATTTTTGATCTATAGACTTGACAATTGGTGTATAGGATATTCAGACATGTGGAAAACTAATTGGTTTTCATCCAGAAAAATGGGCTGATAAGGGGTCAAAATTGAAAATTGTAGGGGTTGTCTGATTTTAACTGTTTCATGAATACGCATGTGTGAATGGTTCCCATGACAGATTCATAATCGTAATAAGTAGGTTTCAAAACACTTTTTAAAGATTGTGTCAATCCGGTCTAATGGTTATCGTACTTGACTCACTGTCTTTACATTTTGGTTTCGATCTCAGCTTGAGTATTTTGGGGTTTTTTTTTTACTAACAAGAAATGAATTGTTTCGAAAAAAACATAATACTCGCATGCACATGTCTCAGTTTCTGTATGAATTAAAATATAATATTTATGCGAATTTTATGATTGAGCAACATCGTGCAGCCTGCTAGTATAAGAAGCAATAGTCTGAAGCTGAAACATGAAAACAATGATGGATAATTAGTTATATAGCTAACTCTTACAACAGAAAGGTGGAGCATATGAATTAAAAAATAATTGCATGAAATACTGCAAATACGTAATCAGCTCAATTGAATGAAGTTCAATCCTCTAGAGCTAAAGTAAACTAAACGGGAGGTAAATTAAATTAATGAATTAATATAAGTTCATTTACATGTTCCAAGGAATCCAGACAAAAACAACCAGGGTCAGTGTACACTATTATTCAGAGGTTTTCAGTTAATGATATTTATTAATAAAAAAAAATTCCTTTTGTCGTCATCTGTTTGACAAGATATATGTATGAATATCAATTTTTAATGATTTTTTTTTTCAAAATATGGTTCTTTTTAAACTCTAATTTTGCACACAACTGCAAAAATTATTGTATATTTAGATTAGCTTAAATTATATGGGTTAAATTTTCTTACTTTTGATAATAAATCTGGAAAATATTCACGGATGACTGTCCACGATCGTCCAGTAACTGCAAAATGGATTCGTTGATTCTCTTCATCGATTCGAATACTTGCATTGCTGCCAGTCTAAAGAGAAAAAAATTCAAATTTTGATAATTCACACTATGTGTGTGTGTGTGTGTGTGTGTGTGTGTGTGTGTGTGTGTGTGTGTGTGTGTGTGTATATATTGGGTATTGAATAGTGTTGGGACGATTAACTTTTGGGGGAATCGGAATTGGAAAAATTTGTGCTAATTTTCTGATGTCTAAAACGATTCTTTTAATTGACTTTTTCATTTTATTTTGTTTAAAGCCAACTCTTCTACTGCTGATAGTAATGAGAAAATAATAAAAATCTATTGGTTTTAAACTGCCAGTAAAACTAAAATCGATAAATCATCCCCCACATGCGTATTTTTACATTTGAGAAAACATCCGCACATTTGTGTTTTTATGATAATCCTAAAAAATAATAACTTTATAGTTAAATATTTCAAGATTTATAAAGAACTGTAATAGATAATTGTATCAGAACTGGGAGTAATATTGAAACCGTCCCATCACAAGTTTGGAGAAAAATAAAAGTGAAAACAAAATAAAAACTATTTAAATCACAAAAAATTGTAATATTTTTTTTGTTGACACTTAAACATTTGACTTAAGTTGAAAAGTGAAGATATCATTAATTACTACACAAAGTGGAGTCTAATCGAATCTAAATATCATTTTAAGTAATTTAAACAAAACAGGGTACCTTATTTTTCTTTCTTTTTTAAGATCTGTGTATTATAGTCATTAATATCCTTTCATTGTAATAACATTTTGAATAAATCACACGATTAGTGAGCGTTATTTCTTTATTTGTTTTTCATCTATAAATGTTACTTTTTCGATGAGGTAGACAGCATTTAACGACATCCACTACAAACACCTTCCTTCTCTACTGAACTCTTGCAAGGGTTTCTTTTTAAAACCAACACAAAGTCAAGTATCTGCAGAATGTATTCTTGGTTCCTCCTCTTCTCTCTCTCCCAACAATCGAGCACAGCATATAATAACAAAACTCTTAAGCACGTCTGACAGCACTGACTTCTGCCAACAGTCTGCCCCTCCTCTTAACAACACAGGCTTTTTATATGGCAAAATCGTTCACCTCTATTTGCATATTCTCCTAACTCACGTGATCACTACTCTATAAATACGAGCCTTGACCGTTTCTTTTCTTTCTTTTTATTTATTTTCGGTGACCGACCCGCACGTGGTCTATCCAGGTAAGTCACGCATTTCTCCACACTTTTAAGCTAAGTATAGGTTGGTTGGTTGGTTGTTTTTGTTTTACAGCATATCAACCCTTTTCAGGTTATTTAATGCCGAATCCAGTGATTTTGAAGAAAATTTTTGTAATAGAGTATATTTGTTTTTTGCAAGTCAGTTTCTATTCAACCCATAGTTGGGACCCTAACAGGTACTACCACTCCGGGTCAGAGTGGACCTGGGAGCAATGGCAATTAAAGGGTGGCTCCACACTCCCCAGAGCCTGCAAGCTGGGGGCTCACCATCGGATATAGTTTAAGGTCATATCCAGGACCCTAAGTATAGGAGATTCAATGCTGGTGAGGAGGTCTCTTTCAGGTTTGATTTGCCTTGAAACGATACTACCTTCCTCTCTTTTTTTATTATTATGCAACAATGTTACTCATTTTCTTCCTTATATTAAGTGGTTTCATGCCTTGTTTGGGGGCGATTTCAAAAAAATAAAATAAAATAAAATAAAAAACGATCTGGCAACATGTTCACAAAAATAATCCAGTTATGTCTACTTAACAACACAAAGTATTTACCCCAGTGGTGACCTCTTCAACTTTTCGATCTTTTTCATCAGCATAGACAAATTCTAATGTTGGTGTGTTGTTGTTCTCTGGGGACTGATAAGCTTGAACCAAGATGACTTGATCGTTACTGTCGACCATGTGACACTCGCGAGCAACACTGAGGGCCGTTAGCATATTATCACCTGCAATCAAAAATGATCGGAAGAAAAAGAAAATCTGTATCAAATGAAAATTCTTCGCCAAAAACTTTTAAAACATTTAAATAAATTTGTGTTTCAATTATTATATAATACATGCACTCGTTTGTATGGTATCACTCACCCCTTTGTAGCTCTTCAACTTTTTTTAGTTAAAATAAAATAGCAGGCTTACAGATGTAAAGATTTAATACTGGCTCTACAATAAGTTTAAAAAGTGATAATGGATTTGAAACAAAATTTAAAAATAAAAAATTTAATTTTTGATTTCAAATCAATTTTAATTTTTGCTGAATAGTTCTTATTTACAACAGCCTCCATAAACATATTTGAATTAAAGTCGAACCCACATCTGACGAGTGGATATGTTCCCGAAATATCATATCATATGCAGAATTTTCATCAGACCACATTGACGGAAGTAAGAATATTATATCATGTAATAAGAGTATAAAAATGGAAATGGAAAAAATACATGTATACAGGGTGTCTCAAAAAATGTACTCACACTTCGAATGACAATAAAACCTGTATTTATGAACATAGAAGACAAATGTTCACATGCGATTATTGTTCAGATAATCTGATAACGTGCACCAAAGAATTAAAAAATGTCACAAAACATCATTTTTCTGAGACATCCTGTACATTGTATTACAAAAATGGACTCTGCATAACTCGTTCCATTGTTGTGTATCTTAATTTGCTTCGGTTTGTGTCTATCTGATATACATCTGCATTGTTTTGTGTTCTTTAAATTATCTTTATAGAAATATAATTTATAAAACTATGTGTCTGTCTGTTTCCATATTTTCAAACTATCTGCTCTGAAACTAAAAGTCGCAGAGCAGTGCTAGGGGCCTCAAATGATTGGATTTTTACCTCTGCATTGTTTTGTGACCTTTAAATTATCTATAATATAAACCTCACCTGTCTGTTTAAATGTATGCATGTATGTTTGTATGTATATCTGCCTGAGAGGGCTCCCGTAAGCCGTGGTGAAGGCAACCTTTCTTGGAGAAGCAAATCTCTGATTTAAAAAACCATAAAGCGGGAGACCAGTACCCGCATTAGGCTGGTCTGCAGTTTAATTTGTTGCTGGCTATCTTGCTCTTGCTTGTTGCTGGATCTCGACATTTTGAACCGAGAGAGAGACTTAGCTGTCGTACAAAGCTAAGACTCTGTAACATCATCTTTGTATAGATACTCTCTCAGGCATTTGGGCTCATGAATTTTAAATGTCTGAGGGAGTGGCACTCGTCTGACAAGAGACGTTGCAAGCATTATGTCTGCCTAAAACTTTCGACAGAGGCAACGGATTTTCATGAGATCAATATCGTTTCGAAGCTTGACCCTTTAGATGACAAATACCAAAAAATTAGCTAAAAACATTAATTCCTTCACCCTCAACTGGGCACTTTTCTACAGAGAGGGGTTGCTTTTTTCACAGATATTTTCGAAAGTCATCCTCTCTTTTCGATTGATTGGCCTTAATTTAAACCTATGTCACTTCTGGTTTGGCAATGGACGTAACGGCAAACACGTCACATTTTTTTTTTTTCACATTCTTTTCCTCCTTCGCGGTACGGGTTTGAGCCTGCCTGCCTACTAACACACCTCCAAACACCCGGCCAATGGAGAATTCAGGGATACACCATCTATCTGTCTGTACATGATATCATTGAAACTAAATTCAACCAACAGTAGTTAGTCTTTATATAAATATTAATATTTTATGAATTCATTTGAAGCAATTAGATTTTTCCAGTTTTTTTTTTTTTAAATAAATTTGCTCACTAAACTGTTTCTTAAAGGTTAAAGATCAACATGTTAATTTAAGTCTTAAAGTCAAATAATTTGCATGCTAGAAAATTACTAACATCAGAGACTACTTTATATCTTTACAAAACCTCAATTTGCATAGAATATTGTTGCCACATCTGGATGAACATTATTAAGGGATGTGAAAAATGTGCCCGCTTTCATTTCGTTGTCGAATAGGCAAAAGGTACCGTCAATGTAGCAAAAGTAAAGATCTGGTTTATGGAAGCCAGATAATAGACCCTCTTCATGAAAATGCACAAAGATATTAGCCAAAGCTGATCCAATGGAGAACTCATCGATACACCATATATCTGTCTGTACATTATATCATTGAAGCTAAATTCAACCGACATAGTGGCGAATTTCATCAATTCCATGAAAATATTTTGGGGAATGGGGTAAGTTGGAAGTTCACTCCAATATAAAGCGTCAGCACATATATTAATAGTCTCTAAGAGTGGGGTACAAGTGAAGAGATTAGAAATATCAAACAAGCACATAAATTTGTCAGAATGAGTATAGTTTTGCATAAAGTTGGCAAAAGTAAAGGAATCTTTAATGCAAAATAAACTATAATGTTCCAAAACAGGTTCTAAGATACTTGTCAGTCATTTGGTTAACTTGTGTTGAGAGGAGCCTATCGTGGATCTCAATGGCACCCCACGGTGGGTCGAATTAAATTTGAAATGGAAGTGGGAAGAACACCCATTTGGCAAATTTTTGGAACTTCCACAGAATAGTCATTTTATTGACGTAATCTTGGTGATCAATTATGACCACGTCGGAGCCTTTGTCAGGTTTTATGATAACTAAAGATTTATCATGACGAAGTGCTTTGATTGTACGATAATGTTCACTTCACTATTTTGATTCATAAAACAAGACTGGCATACCAGCATATGAACGTGCGACATCATTAAACCACTGTCCTTAGAGTCTGAAATGGGAGGTATTCTTTCTAATTGGGCAAAAAAGACTTTGAATTCAGCGTATATCTCTTCTCATTTTGGAGATATAGGAGGAATGCCTTCTGCACTCCCCCTATATCCACAAATATTTTGTGGGTATAGGGGAATGGACTTCTGTATTCATTAAATTGTCTTTTCCAACACTGGACATGCTAATGTTTGCGACAAATGGTCAGTTAAAGCCAGAAGTCCTCATCAGGCAACGTAATAAATGGTTGCTTTTTACAGAAGAAACCAGTCCTCTGTGGAAAGCAACTATTTACTAAGTCATCTAACGAGGACTTCTTGTTTAATCGATCATTTGTCCAAAACATCAGCATGTCCAGTGTCACAACCTTGTAAATTTGTTTATATTAATAAAAAAATATATCTTGCTCTTCTTTTATTGAGCACTCATAATAACCTCGTTAAATTCATTAGTTATCACTCTTGAATACTTTTAACCTGATATATATACCACGTTAAATGAATTCAAGAGTGATAATTTACTGAGGTTATTAAAAGTGCTCAATATCAATATATATATTTCAGTGAATGCGAGTGTAATTAGCTTAGCAAGAGAAATAAATGTCTTTTTCCTGTTTGAAAAAAAAAAAAAAAAAGAGTCGATTTCATCCGTAGTATCTGACCCTTACCTGTTACCATGACAGTCTTAATATCCGCGTGATGTAACTGGTCGATTGTAGGTTTTGTTTCTGGTTTGATCCGGTTCTCCATTACAACCAATCCGACAAAGTTCAAATCTTTTTCAACTTGCTCTCTACAAAACAACAAACATAATTAGTGATGGGAGTTTGATATTTATCCCTGATTCCAATATAATTACAGATTTCGATTTTGATTATAAACCTCTAAATATTTAACTATAAAGTTGTTATTTGTTCATGATTATCATAAGCACCCAAAATACACACAATGAATGTATAGATATTTTCTCAAGCTTGTGGGGAGGGGTGAGCTCTAATTTTTAGTTTTAGTGGTAGTTCAAAACCAGCAATGGAAGATTTTGTTTTTAAAAACATCAAATGAACAAAAAAGACAATTTAATGAATCATTTTTGGCATCAGAAAATAGGCACAAATTTTTCTGATTCTGATCTCCCAAAATGTTCCGATTTTAATGATTCCAGATTCCAATTAATCATCTCCACAGTAATAACAATTTACTGTCATTCGCCTACAAAATAATAAAACTGTTTTTTTCTTTAACCAACTTTTCGAATAGACTTACAAATGAACAGATCGACAGTTTCTTCAAACAAAATTTCCAAGAACTTCCCATCGGAGGGAACATCTTTACATCTGTGATATCTACGCTAGTTAGATTGAGCTGGATTTATCAGAAATTTTTTTTTTTATTATTACATTTTCACCTCAAACAAGGCATAGTGCCACTTTGATATAGGGGGATACTATCAGGGACTTAATTTGTAGGGATACTATGTAGGGAATTGAGCAGCAAGATGTAGGCTTACATTACATTTGAACTTATGCATATCAGTACAGTCAGGAACCTGGAAGAGAATTCCAAAGTCTAGCAGTTCTGGGGAAGAAACTATTAGAGTAGGAGGCTTTCTGGCATCTGGGAATTCTATTGCTTGTTGGGTTTGTCCGTGGTATTCTCATTTTGAGTGTGATTTTCATAATGTGATTTTCATGATGTAACCAGGTGTATCTTGTCGAACTGTATTTATGTCGGTGCATCTTGTCAAACTCTGGAATCTTTCTGTCAAACTTGGGAATTTGGACAGAATTTCAAACGGAACTCTTTATTTACTTTCTGGTATTTTTCGGTCACCCACACTTCAACCTTCAGGTGAATATCACTTTCACAACTGATTTTACCAAGTATTCTAAACACTGCAGACAATTCTAGTTGGAATTTTAGGAGCCTTCAACCTATTTCTATTTCTTTTGTAAATATTGCTATTTATTATTAATTATTATTACTATACATTACTGCATAGATATCTATATATCTAGAAAAGTGAAATTGTCTGTGTGTGTGTACATTTCCCTACCAGACTACTCTGTCAATTTTCAGTCTACAGACTCAAGATATGACATTGGGAAAATCTTTTTAATCAGTTTTCGAACAGAAATTTTGTTGTAAAGGGGTCAAAGTTCAACGATTTGACCTTTGAAAACTCTACCAAACATCTCCGCCAATTTCTGGTCTAAACACTTGAAATTTTAAATGTAGGTTACTTGGACATGGGTCAAACTTTTTAATTTGATTTGAGGCCAAAACAGTAAATGTTAAGGGGTCAAAAGTGGAGTCAAAGTATTTTAAAAATTACCTCTGCGGTCTCTACCAAATTACTCAGATAATTTCTGGTCTAAACATTTGAAATTTTGCATGAAGGGTATTTGCACATAGGGCCTGAGCAAAGCCGGGCTAAACTGTTAGTATATATATATATATATATATATATATATATGTTATTTGTTTATGTTTTTGCTATATGTGGTGAATGAATTCAATTATTTACCAAAGTGCATTTTTACCTAAACGCGACTTGGGAATAATTTTCCCTTTAACCAATTTGGTACCCTCACATGGGGAGCAGCATATATATTGTTTTTCTTTTTTTTTTGCTTTTTTTTTTTAAATATAATTATCCACTGACATGTGTTTCATCATTTACGACTCATCAGAGTGGCTGAATCTAGCAAGATGAATCTAGATTTCGAATTTAGAGATTCAGCCACTCTGATGAGACATAGACGACAAAACGTGTCAGTGAATAATTATATTTAAAAAAAAAAAAATATATATATATATATATATATATATATGAACAAATGATTAATAAAACATGTTAAAAGACATCTTGAAAAAGAGTTATGTGTGTTATTGTTTTACTTATTACTGTATATATTATTTATTATTTATAATTAACGGTTCCATATTGTATTAAATTCTATACTAGGCATACTTAGTAATTGGTTGTCTCACAGTATATGTGCTGCTTCCTTGAGTTGTCTTAGTGTTCACCGTTCTTCTGTTTATAATTTTTACTTCATCCCATAATGGTAGATGGTTTTCCTTTTCCCTCCAGATATGGTCAGCTATACTCGATTTTTAAATCTCTCCATGTACTTATTTATATAACATAAATAAACAACCCTCATCTAAAAAATTCAGAAAGAGTCACCAAAAATGGTTAAAGAGATTGTCACCATCACAGAACCAGAAAGAATGAGTGAGAGGGGCAGAAGCTTACCTTAAAGGAATTTATTATCCAAGAGGACAGATCAATAAGCATTTGTTTACATTAGATTTGAAGATTAATATGCTGTAATCAATTGGAAAGAAGATGCGCAGATGAGATGGGAGACCAAAAATTAGTTGAGCATTTTCCAATATAGCTAACAGAACAACATTTATTGGGTAAGTTTCTACCAGGAATTTATTTTGTGATTATTGAGATTCCCTAGATGACCATCCAATGTCAGCAAGTTTTTTTCTTGTTCTAACTTAAGACTCAAGACTTCATGTTTTAAAGTAAATAAACCCTTTAAAATAAGTTAAAACAAAAAAACTTATCAGGCGGGTAAAACAGTAACCTATCTTACCTTTGGTAACATTTATTTGTTATATATATTTGTTTTTTTTACCACTTTTTTTTTTCTTTGATAGTTACACTGGAAAAAGCATAAATTAGTTATACTTACCTAGTGACTCTTTGAACTCGCATATAGTTGAGTTTCAGGGGTTTATATGCAAATCCAAGGACTCGATAACCATGTTTGGTAAATTTGATGAGAATTTCTTGAAAATTATAAGGAACTAAAAGATAAAAAGTTACAAAAAAGTTTCATCAGTTAAAAAAAAAATAAAAATATGAATCACTTTCTCATTTAAAAAATAATATAAAATGAACAACATTAAAACCGATAAATTCAAACAATATCAGAGGTGCCTTCAATAAGTTTCCAGACTTTTTTTCATATGGGCATTTTTACTGACAGTCCACATATAAAACTCTAGTCCCCTTCAAAGTAATCTCCTCCGGCTGCAATGCACTTGTTATACCATTCTAACAACTTCTAGAAGGCTCCATGGAAGTCCACTTATGTGAGCGTATCAATGACTCGTCACAGATTCTTTCATCCCCCATTTCTCAAATGACAGCCTCTAAGGTTTTCCTTGAGCTTAGGGAATAACTAAAAGTCACAGTGAGCAAGGTCTGGACGAGGGAAGGTGAGAAACTGTCTTGATGTCCATCTTGTTCAAATAGTCTGTGACAAGGATGGAGTTGTGAACTGGTGCATTGTCCTGGTGAAAATTCTACAGATCTCATTTGAAAATTGCTGACCTCTTCCGACAGAATCTCTTCCTGAAGACCCTTAAAACTTCAACTTAGTATTCCCTGTTGACTGTCTGTTCAATAGTAACCACGTGCATGTAGATCATGCCCGTGCTGCCAAAATAAAAAGGATCATAAATTTCTGGGTGGATTTGCTCTGTCTGGCCTTCTTTGTTCTGAGAAAGCCAGCATGTTTCACTGGGAACTGTTTCTTTGTCTCTGTGTCATAGCAGTAGGTCCAGCTTTCACTGCAGATCCCCAGAGCATTAAGAACTGCAAAATCTGAATTGATCAGCTCGACCATCTCCCTGCTATAACGAAAATGTCTTTCTTTCTGATCTTCTCTGAGCACTCTTGGGACAAACTTCATACAAATCTTTCGCATCTTCAGTTCTTCACGAATAATTGTGTGTACAGTTCCCACACTGACATCAAACGGCACTTATTGTCTCCAGAGACACACAGCGGTCCTTATCCATGAAATTCTTTATTTGGCCAATCAACCCTGGCATTCTGACTTCCTTATCTCATCATCCCTGCTTCCTTGACTCTCTTATGCTACTCAAAAACCAATGCTTGATTTATGCATTGTCCAAACGCAGCCTAAAGCATTCCATACATTTCTGTGGCATTTTTTTCCCAAGTTTAAAACAGAATTTTACTGCATATCGTTCTTCTGAAGTGTCCTTATGTCCAGATTGTATTTTTGAAATTTGCCAACTGTGACAATCAGGCTTTAGTAGGGTGTATTCCAATTCCCGCCCTATCTGTTCATTTGAACCTGAAATCAAAAAATTGGTCAATCATCTCATCAAATGTATAACATATCGAATTTTCAAGAGTCTACAACAATTTTAAATATGTGTACAAAAAGTCTAGAAACTTATTGAAGTCATTTCGTATTCAAACTATTTTAAATATTTTACCAAATCGTTTAAACCTGAAAGCTTGGCATTGAAATTGACAATTAAAAAAAGGTTTGATCCTTGTCCCTTATTTTAAAAACAAAAATAAAGAAAATCTCTGTATGATGTACATAGACATGATGGAAAGAAACATCACATAAATTGTTCAAGCAGTTTTATTTTTATAAAAAAAAAAATCAATTTTTAAAAAATTTGAGTTTTTCCTATGTCCCATGTTAAGAACGGCATTCTAAAATGTCACAAGTTTGAATCATTTGCAGTTCTCTTCCTTGTCTTCAGCGTGCTTTCAAAATGCTATCCCAATATTACCACTGTTCGTTAGCCACAAATTTTAATTTTCTTGTTTAAAATTAATTGATCAATTTACATGATTTTTGATGTATGCTATTTTCCTACACATCAGATTTTTCTTAATTTTTTTTTTTTTTTTATATAGAAAATTCTGAACAAGCACCAAAAATTCACTCCCCTCATAAAAAAAACATATCTTTAAAGAAAATAATTTTAATGCAAAAATTAGTTTAGTGCATAATTATTGAAAAATAAATTTCAAGAAAATTAGGTTCTTACTCAGATTAACAAGTAAAATATGACAGTTCAAAATAAAATAACAGAAACACATATAGATGTGCTTATCAATTGATAGTATTAGTGAACACCAAAAATGATGGGAAATTATTTCATAGAATTTTAATAATGAATAAAATTAATTTACTATTTGAACCACAAGATTTCATAGCATCTTACTAGCAGAAGGGAGATAATCTATGACAAACTGACTTTGAGACACATAATGGTGTCACTTGATTGTAAAATTAGACATTATAAAAAATGATTTCTTTTCTGAAATATTATTCAATATTTTTCTATTATTTTTTCATGCATACAGAAACTTTTGCTTGATAAGTAAGTTATTACTAGGGCTGTGACAACAGAATATTCTTTTCATTCTTTTGACTCTCGGGTATATATCCGACACAGACATACTTAATCAACCGAGAACCACATCCATCTATATAAAAACATATAAGATATTAACGGATATATACTCAAGAGTCAAAACAATAAAAAGAATATGCTGTTGTCACAGCCCTAGTTATTACATTAAGATATTGTGAAGGTTACTGCAAAGAAGGTGGGTTCCCTCTATCATGCTAGAAATCGCCCATGGATGGAGTATTGTTGCCACACCTGGGCTGGTACGTCTACCACCAGTCTCTCCCTTGTGGTTAGGGTCCAAAACAGAGTTTTCAATCTAATAAGTCCCACATTGTCCACTTAGTTCCAACCCCTGTCCCATCGCCGTAATGTTGTATCACCGTAATGTTGCATCTCTGTGCCTGTTTTACAAATACTTTAATGGAATGTGCTCTGATGAACTCATTGCACTTTTGTCTCCCTCAACATACACATCCACGGTAAACCCGCATAGCAGCAAAATCTCACCCCTTCACTGCTGAGATCCCTAAATGCCAGAAAGCTTTCTACTCTAATAGTTTATTCCCTCGAATAGCTAGACTTTGGAATTCCCTTCCTGCTACCTGCTTCCCTGGCTGTGCTGATATGCAGAAGTTTAAATGTAATGTAAACTAATATCTTAATCTTTTCTAGGCATGATCTCAAATAGTAGCCCCTTGTGACCAAGTGGCTATATGCCTTGTTAGGTGCGAATGTGAGTAAAAATATATAATATAATATTATTTAGATTCTGACTAATGTTCTCATCTTGAGTGCTATTATCGGTACAATACGATAAACAGTAGAAATTATAACGGATTATCAATCCTCATCTAAAAAAAATTAGAAACGTAAGTTTTCTTGTTATTTCATTTTGAACAGTCAGATTTCACCCATATGAATAACCATTGAAAGTTATTTTATGTACAGACATGGGATACACTTATTTTCCAATAATTTTACTCAAAATAACCAACATTTGGATTTTTTTTTTTTTTTAGGTAAAGCAAATATAAAAATATCATTCAAAAATTAAGTCTCATTCCAAACTTCTGCCAAAGAAAACCGTTTTAAATACTTTAACTATTGTTTCAAAATATAAAAAGACAAACACGCATGTTGTTTTGGTTATCAGCATCAAACATTTATAAATAAATTTTTAAAAAATATACACTGTTATATATAAAAATAAATTATAGAAAATACTTTATAATCCTATAAAGCAAAATAAATTAAAAAAAAATAAGAATGTTTAATTTATTAAAAACTTAAAATGTCACCGCATTAAAAAAATTTTTTTTCTCCCCACAAGCAAAAAAAAAGTAAAATATATAATTTTAACACCAATATCGATATACAAAGCAAACATGTCTGCATATGTGTCTGTCCACATATCTTTTGTCAATATTTGATTCCCAAGCAAAACCGATGGCAAAGTTTAATTGAATATGTTCGCATTGTTTGTAATTAAATTAATAATAAAAAACTTAAGAAAAATTGTTTTTTTTTATAATAATTTAAAAAATTAATGTAAAAAAAAAAGTTAAGAAAAATTTTTTTTTATAATTTAAGGAAACATTTGCTTTTTTTTTTTTAAAAGTTTAATGCAAAACTTTTAGCTGAAGAAAAAAAAATGGTCTGGCATGGACAACAAATTCTTTGTTTGATGCTTGTTTTGTTTGATGGCATAAGAACTCTTTTAGGGTTATTTAATGCCAAGTACATTTATTTTGCTAAAAGTTTTTTATGCCTTAAGTTCTTAAAACTTTGGAAAATATTGGTACTTATTCATATTGGCACTCATCGCGACAAAATGATGTACGTACCAGTCATGGAACAAAGATGAAATATTCAGAAAATCACGTAATTTGATCAAATACTTTTTTTTATTTAAAAAAAAAAAAAAAAAAAAAATCAGATTTTAATCTATGTTGATGAGCGGGGGGTGGGGGGTAGTAGCTGTGATAGTAAAGGACAGACAACTGATTTTCATTTTTTGGAGGGGAGTTATGTTGGAGACAACCGAAATATATAAGATTTAAAACTAAATAATTCATTGACATAATGCATATTTTTTCCTTTTTTCAGAAAATAAAATTTTCAAATTATGTAAACATTTTTTAGAAGGGTCATCTATAATATAAATATCACCTGTTTGTTTAAATGCATGTATGTATGTATGTATGTATGTCTGCCTAAAACTTTCGACAGAGGTGACGGATTTTCACGAGATCAGAATCGTTTTGAAGCTCGACCCTTTGGACGACAACTATTGAAAAATTGGCTAAAAACATTAATTCCTTCACCCTCAACAAGGAGGAGTCGCTTTTTTCGATGATATTTTTCAAAGTAATCACCTCTTTTCGATTGTCTAGCCTTAATTTAAACCTATGTCACTTCCGGTTTGGCGATAGGTGCTAACGCAATACTTTTCTTTTCACTTTCTTTTCCTCCTTTGCACTACGGGTTCGAGCCTGCCTGTCTCCTACAACTTTTTTTTTTTTTTTGCCCAACACACACCTCCAAACACCCGGGCAACGCCGGGCACTAAGGCTAGTTCTTATATAAGTTTAAAAAAATTTAGAATATTAAAATGGTTTCGGCCTTCACTTATCAGTAAAAAAAACGGCAAATTTATTTAAAGAAAAAAAAAAGTATTTGATCAATTTTTGTGATCTTTGGAATATACCATCTTCATTCCATGACAAATAGGTACGCGATAAAAGCTTTTTTTTTTTTGTTTATCGCCACAAGTGCCAATCTGAATAAGAACCATAATATTTAATAGATTCCATTTACAGATCAATTTCTTTCACACATATTTTAAAGAAATATATTTGTTATAGTCAAAATTGTCTGTTCCTTTTAACATCCAGCTTCTGCTCCACAAATAGGATGACTGTGACAAGCAAGATATGGTTCCTTCTGATTAATAATTATCTTCCTCTAAGATAACATGAAAGCCACTACTCCTGTTAAGAATAGCTGTTGCAATATTTTTTATATAATGATGGGGTATGATTAAAGCAACTTGAAATGGTTCTATTTGTAGACACTGGTGACGGGAACCAACAAATCAAATGGAGCCATGTTTTACTAGCAACCAACCAGAAACTGGAATCGCTACATAAAAATATTTAAAAACTGGATCTGTTAGCATTCCCGCTCATAATTTTTTGTGTCCCCATGGTAAAAATCTTTGCTCTTCGTCTGCAAACTTTTAAAGTTCAAGTCTTATACAGATCAGCTACCCAATGAAAACTTTTTCATCTGATTATCTATCTACCAAAAACTCTTTTCCATCTCCAGGACTTATACAGATTAGCTACCCATCGAAAACTCGTCTGAAATCAAAATGGCTTTCAGTTCAGAAATAGCTTTCTTGTCAGTTACAAAAAGCAAACAATTTTTACTATAATCATTGTCTGCATTTGATTAATTCTGTTTAATCCATAGAGAAGTTTGATTTGGTTTATGTACTTTATAAGACATTAGATTTAATTAGCTACAACGTTCAAAAAGGAAATTATAAGTAGGGATAAGACAAGCGGCACTAATATAAAATTGCTTAGAAGGATGATCTTTCCCAGAATTCAAAGTTAAAATCACTGGTCATCCAATTACAATATAATATTTTTATTATTTCCAAAGGAAATTCATTTTATTTTAATTGACATGGATATCACCTTTTTTATACATTAGACAACCTCAATTTTTTGTGAATATACAAACATCCACTTCCATTTGTGTAGATTGTATGCCATTTGAATAGAAACTGCTGGAATGTTCATTCTCTTTAACTGAGTGATGAATCCATGGCTCAAAATAGAATTTAGTGCTAATTTTATTGATTGTTAAGTGGAATATGGCAGTTCAAAAATAAAATAACAGGAAAATTTCCGAACATACTTAATTATCAGTGAAAATTATTTACATTAAAAATGGCAGGAAGTTATTGAACAGAATTTTAATCAAGAATAAAATTAATTTATTATTCAATGTTCAAAAACAATACTTGTATCAAGTCAAGCTTATTATAGAAGATTACCTTCTTTCTTCTAATATGAAGAAGAAACATTGGATTCTCTTTCAGAAATAAAAAATTAACCTTAACATGAAATTCCCTCAAGGATTCCGTTCAGGGATAGTAGGGGTAAGAATATAGGTGTAGTCAGGGCTTACTGCGTGTCAAAGAAATTAAATAAAACATGTCAACACTTAATCTTTTTAAAAGAGGGTGTATGTAAATTACCTCCCTTGCACCAGGTAATACAATTCAAAAGGAGTACATCTCTGAGCAAACATCTCTGTAATTATGCTGAGGGGGTTATGTGAATGTATATCGTCGCAAATTTGGTCTGTTCAGTCGAAGCACAGAGTGGTATTTAAGCATTGCGGTGGGGTAAGAATCATAAAATAATCTGTAGGCAATAGAAGCAACTGTTACATTCCGGCAAGTAGACAGCAGATCTAATCCAAGCAGATCATATACTCCAAAGGGGACAGGGTCGCAGCAAGGAATATGTAGTATATATCTGACAGCACAACACTGTAGATTCTCAAGAAAATCAGAGAACACCTTGCCAACTCCGACAAACATTAGGGACTCGTATTCCAAGTGGGGATGAATGATTGTATTGTAAAGCCTAGTAAGCAATGTCATTAATGAGGAATTTGGTAGCTCAGGATATGCAAAATGTAAAACTATTAAACCTATTGGATATATAAGACAAGGTCATCAAACCTGGGATTGCTAGATATTATTACTTTTACATGAATTAATTTTTTTTAAATTAAGATTCTACTTGCTTATTTTGCTTAAGTTTGGATGTAAACTAATATTTTTTGCTTATAATGTTTTCCTGTTATTTTCTTTTTGACTGAGACTCAATAAAAATAAACATCTAAAGTTCAAATTGATTAGCAAGTTGAAAATTAAGAGAATTAATGACCAACATGACTTACCTTACTGAGATATGTCACACCTCCAACTAACAAAGTGCAGATAACTCATACAAATATTAGATCAATAATAAGATAATAGCACACTTACTAAAAAATATGATTGTACATCTTCATAGGTACACGCTTGTGTGCGTAAAAAAAAAAAATAAACAAACGAAATCATTAAAAGTTAATGCTAAAACGAGAGATCCAAGCTGAGGAGGGGAATGTAGGAGAATTAAACATGAATTAAAATACGGATCGGATATTGGGAATCATTAAGAAGGATACTTACCAGAAAACTTACGATGTAGACATTATCAATAGATTTTTCAATATATTTAAGCTTTTACCAAGGAATGAAGAAGGAAAGATTTTTGAAAGAAAAACTTTTGAAGATCCATAAAAAAAGGATTAAAGAAAATTATTTTTAAATGGTAAGGAGCGAAGGAAAGCATTTGGAGTAAGGTTTTGTTTAGTGAAGAAATAAATATATTTACATTTTGATAAAATGGAAGAAAAAAATGTTCCCTACTCTAACTATTCATTTGATTTTCTAGGAAGAAGAATCGATTACCATGTCTTCCTAGCATAGCTACTGACGTTAATCGTGACACCCTGCACTGATGGTTCCCGAAAGGATGAAACACTAATGTCTGTAGGTATTTAATACTTATTAAAGTAAATAATTATGACAGCCCCTTTAAGAAACTTGTTTCTTATTGTTAAGCACTTTCAATTGTAATAAAGTCGGTCAACTTAGCTAATATGCGCAGATTGCCATATGATAAGGTCACTGACTGACGCGAAAAGCATTTAATAAGAATAAATGTTTAATTTCAACTGTTGATGGTAGCTGAATGGTTTGGGTCCTTGCTAATGAAGCCAGACAGGACTTCTGTTGCTGGGGTTTGAATTCCTTGACTGACGTTAATCATGACACTCTTCACTGATGATTCCCGAAAGGATGAAACACTAGTGTCTGTAGCTATTTAATAATTATTACAGTAAATAATAATAATTATATATATATATATATATCTCAGAATCCTGAGGTGAATAGGAACACAGATTAATTAATTATGTAGTATCAATTTTCCTACATCGAAAATCCATAGGTTAAGGAAAAAAATATCTGAACTGTATTCTTTATTCAAAATAAATTTCTGTTCCAAAAATTGATGTTTTCCTAAATTAAATAATTATTTATTTTTACCTACAGACAATAATGTTTCATGCTCATGCAATCATCAGCGCAAGGTAACAATTCCTGGCGTCAGGAGATTCAAATCCAGCCACGAAGCCACCTTTTGCTTCATTTGCTAAGCCACAGGGCCAGCAAACAATTGCCACAGGAATGAAGGGAATTAAGAACTAGTAAATGTCAAATTCAGGCAAATACAATGACAATCTAGAGTGTTCAAACGAGTGGAAGTCATGAACATTTCATAGACACTAGTTGACTATACAAGGATGGTTCCAAAATGTAAAGCCTCTTATCTTTTTGTTTTCAACTCAAAATGTTGAAAAGCTATGAAGACAGGAGTGGTACCATTAAAATGAGAGACCTTTTGTGCTCCCAAATTTATTTTTCTACATAGTCACTATCATTCCAATTTTACCAACAATGAACGAGGACTGCACATGGGCGTCCAGAGCTCACTTTGTTATACAAGAGTCATTCCAAAAGTAAAGCCCTCTATTTTTTCTTTGTTAACTCAAAATGTTGAAGAGCAACAAAGATGGAAGTCATACCATTAAAACAAATTACCTTTTGTGCTATGGATTTTATTTTTCTACACAGTCACCACCGTTCTCAATGCATTTTTACCAGAAATTCAATGACACCTCTCTGTTTCCGACACACGTCCATGGCAGGAGTTGCTTTCTTGAGTCTCACACTGTCAATATCTGCAACAGAGGAATGAAACTTTCATGTCATGAATGCATAAGTTCAGTCATCATAATGAAATTTTGCAGTTGCTTCTTAGCCATTTGGATGGAATAGAAAATATAGAAAGCATTACTTTTGGAACGCTTCTCGTGTATATATCTCTTTGGCCATGTTCTGACATAAACTTGAGATTGGGGATATTTAGATGCCTTATGTCCCTGTATCTCACGTGGTTTAGCCATGTACAACATGTTACTTTCTGCATCAACTCAATAGCATGTATGAATACCATTATTTTGTCCTTTAGTTCTCACATTCCATGTGCAAGGTTTCTAATGAAGGGGAAAGTATTACCGTTTTCTGGGCCGGAATCTAGCCGTCTAACATTTAATATTGGTTCGTTTTAGATCTTGAAGTAATATTTATTTTTATTCTACATCTACTTTTTTTTTAGCTCCATCCATCTTGTGCCTTCATGGCTTGTCTGGAACAATCCCCCCCCCCCCAAAAAAAAAATAAATAAATAAAAAAATAATGCTGAAAATAATTTAGTTATGACTTTAATCTCAACAGTAAGGAAAATAAATAATTACATTTAAAAATTTGGGGGTTTACTTTCGGCAGCCTTGTAACTCTTACTTCACTAATTTTGTCCGTTAGTCCTCACATTCCATGAGGGATGTTTTTAACAGAGGAGAAAGAAGTGTTGTTATCTGGGTCGGGATCTGTTCATCTGACACTTATTTTTACTTTTTTTAATTTGAAGTAATATTTATTTTTATTTAACTCCACCCATCTAGTAGCTTCCTACCTTGCCTGGATCTGTTTCCATACAGAAAATAGATAAAATAATAATGTCAGACATAATTCAACTATGACTTTAGTCGCGACAGTAATAAAAATAAATAATTAGATTAAAGAAAACAAAAACAATCGAGTTGAAACCTGCAGTTATTAATAGTTGACGGTAAACATGGTATTGCAGCTGAGGACACGGATTTTGACCGCGGGTGGGAAGGATGGTGGTTGTTTGATAAAGCTTTTTGGTAAAGAAATAAAGTCAACAGTGTGTGCCTCACCAGTTTCAGGTTTACAAAGGGAAACGACAGCTTCTGGCGAACCTTTCAGGTACATATTGAATAGCGAAACTGTTTTGGATTGCAACATGGACAATAGACAAAAATAGATGAAATAAGAATTTAAAATATTTTTTTTTCTTTACAATATATTCTCGACAATAAACAGTAAACATTATTTTTCATTATTTACATGTCTCAGACTATTGCTCTCAAGTGGAAAGTCAATGGTTTACCTGCGATTCCTAAATAGGCCGTTTAGCAGTAAACAGTCATAAAAAAAAATAAAGTCATATGTTGCGAGTTGCATTTCAGTGAAAAGAGAAAAGGAACTGGAACAAAGATTTAAAGGAGGACACAAACACGCGTGTGACGGGTATAAAGAGAAGTATACTTTTATTTGGGACAGGAAGAGGAAAAGGGATTATGGGATTACAACAGAAAAGAGAGGTAATCATAAAAGGGTCTATGATCAGAGTTATTGTACTTACTTCCAACATTATATGGAAGCACAAAGCCAGATGTAACGCTGTTATTACTTTAAAAAAATGGATCAAACATTGTATGTAGAAACTCAAAAAATAGAAAACTTTGGCGCAAACATGTTTTTTAAATGAAAAAAAAAAAAGTTATTTATTTCGTCTGGTTTCACACGAAAATCACCGATCATCATCATCATCAACATCTTGCGGTCTCAACCGAGATTGAACTCACTACACTCTTTCAGTATTCCCTATCTGGAATAGCACCCAAAAGATCTTCCTTGGAGATAAATGTATCTTGTTGTATCCTATCTGAAAAAGTTAACTTTCGTGATTGATTGTGAGATGACGGGTGCCTCCACGGTACAAATAATGAAGCAAGTTCATCTGTGGCACGTGCACAATGCCCAGCAAACTGAGCACGTCTTTTACAAATTGAGGTTCATACTCTCGGTAAGTCTCCATATACCATTTCTAGAGTTGGGTGGTGTCGCCATGAGAGGTTGAGTACTCTTCTCAAAAGACGTGCGTAACATTCGTCCAAACGACGCTGTTGTTTTGCTGAAAAAGTCCAAGTTTCAGATCCATACAGTAAGATTGGCTCAATAAGTCTGCGGAAAACTTTGATTTTGAATTTATGAGAAAAATTGGATTTCCAGATTTTATTCATTTTGTTACAAGCCGTCTATGACAAGTCACCGATACATATTTACATCACGACAATAGATTTGTTCTTCCTTTCTCTTTCCTAATCAGATAGCAGTTCTTTGTTTTAACTACAATCCATTGTTGTGTCACAGTAATTCTCTCTAAGACTCACTATCGGCTGGCTCACTTTCAAACAAGTACAGAGAGGAGACTCGTGTGCTTATCAAGTGTACTTTTCAACTCGACATTTAAAAAATTTTTCTCATTTTCTTGCAATCTTGATTAGTGATGGGACGATTCCAATATTTTTCTCTGATTCCGATACAATTACCGCTTCTGATTTTTTAATAACCTCTAAATATTTTACTATGAAGTTGTTATTTTGTCTCGATTACCGTAAAAACACATCTTAAATGTGCATGTACTTTCGCAAACTTAAAAACACTTGTGACGGGGTGATCTAGAGATTTTAATCTTACTGAAAGTTTAAATCAATAAATATTTATTATTTTGTTATTACTACAAGCAGTGGAAGACGTTTTCGAAAAAAAAAAAAAAAAAATAAGATAATTAAAGGAATTGGTTTTGGCATCGGAAAATAGGCTCTAATTCTCCCAATTCCAATACCCCAAAAAGCTGATTTTTCCGATTCCAGATTCCAATTAACCGTCCCAACACTAATATTGATGCATATATATGCATTTCATTCTGTGATATCATGCTCACACCAAGGTTTAAATGAGGACACAACATTAACTTGGCACGTGAGTCGTCAATATTCATACGTGTCCTGACTTGCTCATTCAAATATGAAGCCAACGACTACATTGCACAGACACATCCATCTATCTTCAAACCCAAATAAGAGAAAAATCTTTGTTTTGCAAGGTGCATATACAGTCACTAAAGTGGCTTTGTTGCTGTCAGTCTAAGAGCTTAGATGAGGATCAAGGATAAGTGGTGTAATCTTGAGAAAAGGAATGGAACCATTTCCTACATCTTAGTGCAGTAGATAATGAAAAGGGGACCTTTGGATTGCCCTTGACTATGCTCAATCCCTTTATTTTTACCTACCAATAGGTGACACCCTATTTTTCTCTTTCTTGCAACCCATAGAAGAAATGTTGCGAGCCTGTTTCTGTTCTTTTATTATTTTCATGCTAAGTGCTCGTCTGAGCTTCAATCTATGGTCCCACTTTGCCAAACTTTCAAACAAAAAACACTAGACTAGCTACAGTAGCCATCAAGCTTCCCCCCCACTCTCTATCGGTGCCTAAATCTAAATGCAAATTCCATAAGCAAAGTTTCTTTTTTAGAACTGCCCGCCTGTAGAGCTGACTACAATACAGTCATCTTCAATTCCAATGTAAACAAGTTCTTGTTGAGCCTCCCCTTAAATAATCCTTTGCTACCCCATTCTTACTACTATTGATACACTGTTATCTCAGTGAATACCTTACATTCATTAACCCTTATCCTTGAGTGTCTTTTGGACCTTGATAAGTGGTGACTCCCATGTAAAAAAAAAAAAAAAGACAGTAAATACCTCCATTAAAAACATTGACAGTGGATTTTTAAGCACACAGTAATATTTTATCATTAAACATATGCAACAATATAATCTATATATATATAAAAGCGAAAATGTATGTATGTGTGTGTGTTTGCTTTTTCTGTGTGTCTACAAAAGGCTTCTTTCAGAGAAGCGGTTGGCCGGTTCACAATTTTTTAAAACTTTTTATATCACATATAAATCATAATATCTTAGTTAACAACGAAGCTCGCCTGACTATTTAATTTGCTCGATTTCGGGAAGATAAATATTCAATATTTGTCGCTCGCCGCATGTGGGTTAGTCTTTTTCCTATAACATTTTGGGGGGAAAAAAAGCGTTCAGCAGTAAATGAAATCCAGCAGTCAAACTTGACCTCATTAACTCATTAAAACGAGCACCTGCTAAATCCAAGTAATTAAATAAATTCAAACGTGTTTCCATAAGCATGTCGCGGTGGGGCAATGGTTAACGTCGCACTTTTTTTTTTTCACAACTTTGCCCCAATGGTTCGCGTTCGATCCTCATACTTACTTTTTTTTTTTTTTAAACCCCTCTCCCACACACACCTCCAAACACCCGGACAACGCCGGGTACCCATCGCTAGTCTAAATATAAAGATGAAAATAAATGCAGTTTATCATAGGTAAATAATGCATGCATAGAGGAGAAAAAAACATGTATTATTACTTGTAATATGACTACCTAAATTAATAACCAGGTTTTATCACCTCTAAATAATCCATGTACAATAATCTGGTCCTCCATTGGCATTTTTGCTAAGTGAACCACTACCACATTTATAAACTGTACCTTCAAATATAAGGGAGACAACTCCATTTTTATTTTTTTTGCAAACAAAAAAGTAATTTCAATTCTGAATACATCTGTATTTTATTATTAATCAAATTAGGACATCAACAATTTCTTTATTGGTTACATAAAAACAAAATCATGCGTCCTTGTCCAGAATTCCCCTTATATTAGAAATCAAAAATCAATAAAAATCTTTGATGTATATATCCATGATGAAACGAAAATATCATATTTAAAATATTAAATAAATTAAGTAGTTTTATTTTAAATAAGAGAATCAAATTTAATGAGCATCCGAGAAATGACAGTCTCACAAACCATTTTCTAAAAAAAAGAAAAAAATCTCAAAAAGCAAGGTAGATAACTCAACACTAAATCATACTTACTAGATTTGTTGTAATGCCTACAATTTCCTATTAATCTTTTTAAAAATGTTTTTCTTCATAAAAATAAAACGATTTAATCAGTTTACGCGAGTTTTGGAATATGATATCTTTGTTGTGCCACAGGTATGAACATTATACAGATGTCTTTATTTTATTTTTAATATAGTGAGAATTCTCGACAAGAATGAAAACAGGTTTAATTTTTTTTTTTATTGTACTTTAAATCAGGTAAAAAACTTTTGGGATTGTATTACTATACACAGATTCGAAAAAGTTGTCAAAAAAAAACAAATGAATAACAAATAAATGCTATCAAAAGCAAAATAAGTTACTTTTCTACCTAATTGGATAATTTTTTAGTGCTTTTATTTAATTTATTCAGCTCGAAAAACATAGTGTTTACTGATATATTGGAAAATTTAAAATGGTGCTGGACTCTCTGTTGAACACGGTAAGTTTGAGAAAATGAGTTACAGATAAAAAACTATGCAAATACTGTTAAAAACCCACCAAATATATGTCAGCCTATGTCACGGTAACATATATTGAGCGAGTTTCTAACAGTATTTTGTATAGTTTTTTTTTTATTTTATCTCATTTTCCTAAATTTACGGTGTTCAGTACACAGTCCGTCGCTATATGCATTTTTCCAATACATCCGTAAATACTGTATGTTTTTCGAGTTGAATAAACATTTTACATTAAATAAAAACACTAAAAAATTATCAGTTTGGTAGAAAAGCAATTTGTCTTGCCTTTGATAACATTTATTTGTTATTTATTTGTTTTTTGACAACTTTTTTGAATCTATGTATATAGTACCTATTAGACACCAAGGTCGTTTTTTAATGTGGAGAAAAGGTACAAAAATAAAAAAAAATTGTCTCAGTCGTGAAGGACTGATCCTCCACCGACAGAGAACAAGAAATGGAAGTGCAGCATCTGAACAGATACTACACTTTGATCTTGACCAAAAGTAATACAAATCACAACTTTTTAATTGGCTGTTGGAATTTAATATATTGGAAAGTTCATTAATCATTTTTCGGGAATGTCAAATTTGGAAACATTTTTAAATTAAGCTAGGAACACAGCAACTTCTTTATTCCCTCGAATAATTATATAAAAGAACATTATGTTACTTCATTTTTTTTTTTGTTCTGATTGTTAAAGTTCTTTGTTAATAAACATTTTTTATCGACATAATATTGTTAAAGGTTCTGTTCGTTCATTAGCTTAATTTTTTTATTGTTTAAATCATTTTGCTAAAGTTTTGATAATTTTAATAAATAAAATAAAATTTCTTTTTAGTTGTTATTTACTTTCCAGTTTTAATTTGAAATTGCCTTTTTGGAGAAAAAATAAAATGTAATTGTCTCCCTCACACTTGCTATACATTCTACAAATAAGAAAACAATTATTATTATTATTAGTAGTAGTAGTAGTAGTAGTAGTAGTAGTAGTAGTAGTAGTAGTATCTATTAAGTTGTTTAAATGTATTAGTTAATCTCTTAACATTACATTTTGCAAACTAAAAAATAAAGTTGAAGCGAAGTTATCTCCCCTGCAATTTTCAACACCTGATCGTTGGGCTATAACACATTTAATTTACGTAATGTATTAAGCTGTTTTCAAAACTAAGTAAAAGAAAAAAGAAACTATGATTAGTTATTTTTATTAGACAAATATGTGGTTGTGTGTGTTTAACTAATTTTATATTAAAGCTAGTTGTATAAAGTGAAAGGGGAGATAACTCACCAGTTTCTTGTTTGCAAAGGGAGGCAATCATCTCTGGAGATCCTTTGGTATAGAGTTCAAAGTTTTTGGCAACGAGTCGCCTTGTTATCACAGACATTCGCTGGAGACGGGAGGAGAACGGAAATTGACGAATGATTCCGATTTCTTGTCCAGTGATCTGAAAAAAAAAAAAAAAAAAAAAAATTATTTCCAAAACGTTTTTCTTTTTTCCTAAACTTTACATTATTACAATTTCGGTTTGTGTCGAGAACTCTTCCATTAAATAACAAAAGTAAAGAAAAATTTGTAACAAAAATATTATATTCCAAAAGTCATAAATTGGTCAAGTAGTTGTGATTTTATAAACAAAATAATTAAGTGTGTAGCGACACACAAGAAACATTAAACCGGATGGAGAAGGAACGTGGATAAAAAACTAAAACTTTGCCTCTTTGTGCGGATATATACCAAGACAATACCACATGACAGGGTGCCCATTTTTTATCCAATCAGTGTTTAAAGAAAACACTTATTAAATTCTTTTTCTGATAGCCTTTTCCTGATGATGGTGATGAAAGTTAATGTAGTCATGAGTTTCATAAGATTCTAGGATTTATCTTCACGCCAGATCTAAAATGGAAGACTTACATCAAATCTGTTGCTAAGGTGGCTGGAAAAATGGTTGGATCTTTCTATTGCTCCAGAAATAATCTCATTTCGGATGCAATTTGTTTGTATAAGAGGCAAATACATCCTAAAATGGAGTACGATTGCCACATCTGAAATCTATTGGGTGATGTGCCTTCCTCTTCCTTACACTTTCTTTCTCACATTTTATTATTGTCATTTTCTATCATTATTTTCATGGTAAGTGCTCAATTGAGCTCCGCTCTATGGTTTTACCCTGTAACACATTTACAATAAGAACTCGTTTAGCTACATCCACTGTCATTAAATTTCCTTTCTCCCTCCGTATGCCTAAAACAAAACTTCCATGAGCAAAGTTTGTTTCCAAGAACTATTTGTGGAACACAATAGCATGAAACTGCTTCCCAACTGACTAAAACATAGATCATTTTCAAATTCTTCTCGAGTTGTCCTATATAATCTAATTTTGGGCCAGTCTCGATCATTCTAACCAATTCTCACGCTGTTGTTTAACTGTTTGGTTGACAAATTCATTAACCCTTATACTAAAGTGGCTTTTAGACCTTAAGTTGTGAGAGTTGAAAATATCTCTGTTCAGTCAGACCACCCAAGAGATATTTCCATTATTTAAAAAAATGTAAGTGTCTTATTCGAGGAAGAGTCTTGCTGGGCTTGGCTTTGTGAGAGAATTAATGTCTGGAGACCAGTTGACTTTTATCATCAGTGAATATTTCTTATGGACAGCTGAAGAATAACCACCAACAAAGGGCCAGAATCAGTCAAAAGTGAAGAGATCCCAAAGAAATAGAAAGATACAATTACAGAATCCCCCCCCACACACACACACATATGTACACAAGAGGAGGAGGTTAAACGTTTGAGGAGGAGTTGATTTGGAGGAGAGCTATGATGAATAACAGACTTGTAGCATTGAATCAAAATAATAAATCTATATATTAATATGTAGTACCTTTAACGTATGTATGTACACATGTCATGGTTTCCAGATTATAAATTATTCAATTGAGAGATCCCATTTATTGAAAAGGAGAAAAGAAGGTGATGAACATTAAATTAGTATATAGATATGCTAATTTAATGTTTGTAGTGTATCACCTTCTAGGTTGGTTGGTTGTTTTTGGTTTTACGGCATATCAACCCTTTTCAGGTTATTTAATGGCGAATCCAAAGATTTTGAAGAAAGAATTTTTAATAGAATATATTTATTGTTTTCAAGTCGGTTTCTATTTAACCATTTAAATGTTGCGAGTTTGTCTCTGATGTATCGTTATTTTCATGGAAAGTGTTCAACTGAGCTTCAATCTATGGTCCCCCCTCGCCAAACTTTCACAAGAAACACTCGTCTAGCTGTAAACACTATCAATAATTTCCCCCACTCTTTATCTGTGCCTAAACCTAAACGTAGATTCCATGAACAAAGCTTCTTTCTTAGAACTGCACGCCTGTGGAATTGTCTTCCGTTTTCCTGCTTTCCGGCTGACTACAATATGGTTTTGTTCAAGTCTAAAGTAAATAAGTTCTTGATGAGCCGTTCCATATAAGTTATTAAATTTACCAAATTTTCATTACTAATGATTACTAAATTGACCAACTTCTACTGTACACTCTTTAACCCTTATCCTTGAGTGGCCTCTGGGCCTTGATAATGTGGTGATGCCTTTGTAAAAAAAAAAAAAAAAAAAAAAAAAAACCATAGTTGGGACCCTAGCAGGTACTACCACACCGGGGCCGAGTGGACCTGGGAGCAATGGCAATTAAAGGGTGGCTCCACACTCCCTAAAGTCCACAAGCTAGGGCTTCACCACTGGATATAGTTTAAGGTCATATCCAGGACCAATATCACCTTATATCCTCTTTTTTAATTAATAGGATCTCCAGATCACCAAAGATGCAATCTAAAAAAAAAGAATAAAAATTTAAAAAATGATGTTGCTTTTCAGCCGTACGTGCAACTAAAATATACATTCTTGGTCTTCTGGATAGAATCCAAGGGTAGTATCTGTTCTGTCTAACGATGATCTAATGATATTGTGGGGTTTCCGTTCATGCAGGGCATCCATACAATGGAAATACATCACAGACTCTTTAAAGGATATTGGAGATAAATCATAACCTGATATATTCTGGCACTACATTAACAAGATTACTTAGATAAATAATTTTACAGTTTTAACAAGAAGGCTACAATAATATCACAGGGTCTCCATTCATACCGAACAGCTACAGAATAGCCAGCAGCAACATTTTACATATGAAAGATGTTGCTGTGGATTTTTCCACAGGTCCTGCTAGTGAATGGTAAATCTTTAATGTTTAAATGTATAGAAACTGAAGACTATCTTAAATATCTATTATTTATAAACTTGATTTCTGGTTTTACTTGGTATGAAGACTCTTCATTGCACTACTGACTGGACGGACAATGACTTTAGCTGGAACAACATGTAAGACGATCATGGCAGGTGAGTTTATACATTCATTTTCACAGTTAATACATAATAAAAAAAAAATTAAAGGGATGCTTAGGATGCCAATCATTTTTAATAAAAATATTCCTCCACATGAATAGGTTATTTAATATATAAAAGCTATCTGTCTGTCTCCATATTTTCAAACTCTATCTCCTCCGAAACTAAAAGACGCAGAGCAGTGCTAGGGGCCTCAAATGATTGGATTTTTTATGAACCGTTCTTTTATGTGTCATTAACCAGTTTAAATACCTTTTAAAGGGTCAAAAATGGCTTAAAATTGAAAAAAAATCGTTACACATTTTATACATTCAACTTAGTTTATTTTTAATTTTTAATCAGTTCATATACGTGTCACGTTGGTACAGTGGTAACATCAGCTTTGAATGCTACAGGTTTGGTTTCAATTCTATCTGATGGCACCCAAATACTTTTTTTCTTACCTTTGAAATCACGACTATATTAATATATACAAAATCTAGACAAATTAAAATATCACATTTAAGCGTATTTTACGCTTGGGAAGAGCCGGGCACACCTCTCCCTGCTAGTATATGAAAAATAAAAATAAATGATGAACTATTCTTTCCTGAAACATTTTTCCCTTTTTTTAGATAGGCATACACAGCAAATTTACTTACCTCAGTAGAAATGACATTGCTATCATTTACAGTTGAAGATTTTGGAGAAACAATGGTTGGCGCAATCATATCAAAACGGCTTTCTTCCTCGCCAGGTTCTTTCAGATCCTTTTTAGTTTTAGTAAAGAAAATAAGACAAAATTTAATTTAGACCAAATGAAGAGGACAAATAAAAAAAATAACATTCATTGTAAAAACAGTTTATTCAGAGATGCTTTTAAAACCACATTAATTTAATCTTTTTGATATTAAATTAAAATAGTTAATCTGATATATAAACGTAAGTTAGCTGGATGTTATTTTAGTTCAGACCTGTTACAGATTTTGAAATGGGTGTTGTCTGAAATAACCGTGTAAAAATGGCACAAGAACTAACTGGAAAATAGATTTATTTTAACGAGTTATAACTGAAATTATGATAATTTAAACCACTAAATTAACAATGATAAAGTCTCTTGATTTGGAGCTGTGTGTGTGTACTTCTCAAAGTGTCATGGCTGACTCTGCAACTTTAAAATCTGGGGGGGGGGGGGTCACTCCATTCAAGAGAAATAACTATTTTCTCAGATTTATCTTAACAAGAGCTAAACGTTTAATTCTGAGTAACTATTTTTGTAGCTTTGGTCCATGTTTACAAAAAAAGTATAATTAAATTTAGTTTCTTCATAAATACAATTATTTCTGCTTGGAATATTTTTGGCAAATACATCTTTCTTTTCTGCAGCAAATGTCAATTATAGACAGAATCCATGTTTACTATTAGCAGCAAATTTTGCTGCTTTTACAAAAGTAACATATTCACAGAGGACATGTTCTTTTTAAACAGGGAACACAGAGGTAGATCTGATAAAAATGTACGGAAGCTATCCCAGTCGGCCATAGACTATCAATACACTGTATGATGGAAAGGTATGTCAGAGGACATTACATTTTGTTTTTATCTTAACTGAGACAACCGAGTGGTCAGAAGATCCCAGTGGAGACAGAATAGAGGATGAACATAGCTCAGAACAAGTTGCAAGAAAAAGGTACAGGAGACTTGCATACTGACCATCAGAGACGGGCACATGGGTGGGTTCATGAACAATCCGAGTTAGGTAATAAGCAATGGAGAAATCATGACAGAACCTCCCTCTCACCATCCGTCTTGTTTGAGTGGGTTAATCATTCTGCATTGTGAACATTGAAGTCTCCACAGACGTGAATTTTAGCCAAAGGATGAGCAGACAGGATGTGGTCAATTTTCTCAGATATGCTCTTAAAGATAGTAACTCCATTTTTGTGGGGGCGATATAGGGCAAATATAAACGCAGTAGTATATAGAAATAAGAAAGCCAAATAATATAAATCCTTTGTGGATAATAATCTGTAGTAGTATTAATCATAGTTGGTTTAAATGTTTTGCTCATTCTTTAAAATAAATAATTTATTTTAGAAAAAAAAAAAACGCATCATTATTCGACTTTCTAATTGCTATAATATAATTCAATTTGAAACACTTTATTCTATCTTATTAGCTCATTTCATATAGCAATGTGTGGCAGAAGACAAAGCCAATCATGAATAACACCCGCATGTACTACTGCCATGAGGTATTTTATATCTCCTGTGGGTAAGATGATTTACAAAAAGAATAATATGTGTAATGATAAAGTCTCTCAATTTAGAGCTATGTGAGTGCGTCTCAAAGTGTCAAAATCCAAGAGCGATCACTCCGTCCTAGGAAAAAAAACTATTTTCTTAGGTGCATTATAAAAAAAGCTAAACAGCTACTATACCAAACTACCAAAATTTAATTCTGAGTAGCCATTTTTGTAGCTTTGGTCCACGTTGTTTACAAAATATATAATTAAATTTAGTTTCTTCCTTCCTGCTTGGAATATTTTTGGCGAAGACATCTTTCTTTTCTGCAGTAAATGTCAATTATAGACATAATCTATGTTTACTATAAGAATAATACAAAATCTCAGCACCTCATAAAAATTTATTAATATTGAAAGCTTGTCCATTCTTTCGGACAAATAAAGCATTTATTTCAAGAGAAATAAAAAAAAAAAGAAAAAAAGCGTGGTTATTTGGCTTCTTTATTCCTACAATATTATTTAAACACAAAACAACTGTTTTCAAATGCCAATATTTATCTTTTAAGAACTAAGAAAGCTTTTGTTATCCTCATTACATTTTCAATTCTCTTTCTAATAGTAGTAGTAGTGTTGGAACGATCAATAGGAATCAGGAATTGAAAGAGAAAATAAAATCAGAACTTTTTAAAATATCAGAATTTGGAAAAATAGAATCTGTTTCTGGATGCCCCACCCACCCGCCAAAAAAAAAAAAAAAAGTTGTTTTTTTTTTAATTTTTTGTTTGTCTTTAGTTAAAACTTAATTTTCGATTGTTATTAGTAATAAATAAAAATTACAAATATTTATTGATTTTAAACTATCAGTAAATCCAAAATCCATAGATCACCTCTATGACAAATGTATTTTTATGTTCATGAAGATATATGCATATATTATATGGGTTTTTACAGTAATATCTCTTACCCCCCCCCCCTCCACAATTTTTATAGCTCAGTCAGAATCGAAATTCGTAATTGTATCGGACTCAGGTGAAAATATTGGAATCGTCTCATCACTACTAACTACCACGTTTCCATATTGTTAATATTAGGTTGGTGCAAAAATAATGTCGTTTTTTGACATTCAACTATTGTTATACACACACATATATATATATATATATATATACAAGTTTGAAAAGCATTTCATCCAAGGCATGAAAATTGTTAAACAAAATGTTTTTACTATAGGCTTTAAAAATAAAGGTACAAGATTCAATTTGAAATTTATTTATCTTCAAAGTGTACTTGTATAAATTTTACAAAGTAAGGTATGCAAATTTAATACCTTACTTTGTAAAATGTATAAAAGTGCACTTTGAAGATAAATAAATTTCAAATTGAATTTTGTACCTTTATTTTTAAAGCCTATAGTAAAAACATTTTGTTTAACAATTTTCATGCCTTGGATGAAATGCTTTTCTAACTTGTATCCTATCTTTTTAAGATTATATTTTATTTAATTTATTAATTTGGATTTAAAAAAAGATGAATGTGATTTTGTATGTATTTATAAAAACTCTCCTCCTCTCTATTTCAGATTGTATTTCTCCTCACACCACAACTCATTTTTGCAACCCCCTCTTTGTATTATTACAGGTCTGAATATTCTGTTTCAGTTTGTAATTCTCCTCACTCCACAACTCTTTTTTGCGACTCTCTCTTTGTCATACATGTCTGAATAATAAGAAAATCTGAATTTTTTTTAACAAAAACTTTGAAATAACTTTTTTAGATTAATTTTTCTAAAACGTCTTTCAGAATAGAAAATCTTTACAATTTAATAAGGAACATAATTCATATAGGTTTCATCAAAAATATTCAGTAGATAACGAAAAAAATAGATGAAAATTTCAAAAGGAGTGTATAACTGGTTACGCTCAATAGTAGTCCTCGCTAGCGAAAAACTTTGTTATTGTTATTCTATTATTATTATTATTATTTAAAACATTTTGTGTTCTGCGCTTTCGCGCGAGGACTAATATTATTGTTCATATAGTAATACTTTGTTTTCTTTGTATTCACTTTTATATTGGCTCATTGTACAATTGTTAATGAACTGTGCAATTATTATATTCATTGTAATCATGGCCATGCGTTCGACTTTAATAGTATGTTCATGAAAATTGAAGCTTACCCAGCCGGTGGTTTCAAACATTATCTGGTCAATAGGGTCTCCAGACAATTTCTGGTCAATGATGGTCAAAGAATGGCAAGTGGCCATGCCATAAAGGAGCTGACCACTCTCAAGCGGTGCATCAAGTTCATTTTCAGCTTCAAACCTGAAAGAAATTTGGAAAATAAAATTTTGAATTCCAAGAAAATTGAAAAAATAGCTTGAAGCAAAAGAATTATTATCGTTTGTTCAGTAAATAATCATTTTATGGGCTCCAAAACTACTTGACATAAATGCACCAAAGTATTCGGGTAAAAAATGATTATGGCCATTACATCAGCCAGTTATTACCAGAAACAAGAAAACTCATTAGGAAACTAGAATGGATCCAAACTCAAATATGTAGACAAACATTGTCTATAATATTTAATAGATGATGTATATATATATATATATATATATACAAGAGAAAGAAAATGAAAACGGTAAGTTGAACTTTACAATCCAAATTTATTATTCGACTGAATACTCCAAAAAACAATTTAAAAAGTCCTTATTTTGCAGAGTTTCAAAGAATGCTATTCTTGTTATTCATCTCATCAAAGAACAGAAAGAAATCAGCAAGTTATATTTGTAGCAATGCTAGAATTTGCTAGTTATGGCATTAAGTGAAACCACAATTTATTGTAGTCATAAATTGCTAAGAAAAACAAGTGAAAAAATGTTGGATATGCAAAAAAAAAAATAAAACAAACAATACATAATATTTCAGCTTGCATAAAAATTCTTTCAAGGTAATCCGAAAGGCGAAAATAATTCTTTAGAGAGAACGGAGTCCAAAATTAAATCCAGTTTAATCATGCATATAGATTTGATTATAGTTTACCATTGCGTATATCAAGTAAACACTACATCCTTTGTCTTTCATTACTATATATATATATATATATATATATATATATATCAATGTTGGGACGATTAATCAGAATTGGAAATCGGAAAAATCGGAAGTGTTTGAGGTATTGAAAAACAAATTGTTCCTACTTTCTGATGTCAAAAACGATTCTTTTAATTTTTTTTTTATTTGATTTTGTTTAAAACAAAATCTTCCACTGCTCATAGTAACAACAAAAGAATATTTATTGATTTTAAATCACCAGTAACACTAAAATCTATAGATCATCTTTATCACAAGTGTATTTTTACGTTTGAAAAAAATATGCACATTCAACGTGTTATTACGCTAATCGAGAAAAATAACAAATCTAAGAATCGGTAATTGTATCGGAATTGGAAATTTAATCCATAATCATCCCATCATTAATATATATTTCTGTGAAAATATATTTTCTTATAATATATACCAATCCTAAATTAAGCTCAATGTAATTACAGAGCAATATAGTGAATAAATGACAAAGGCTCTATTCCAAAGTTCATGTTAACCATCTTATAATTTATTTCTTTAATTCAGTTGACATTTACAATTCTTGACACTATCGGTTTCATAGTGCAAAATCAATCACTTAATTATTATATCAATAAGTGAATCTATTATGCCCTTAACTTATCAGAAGAAATAGCAACAATCAATACATCAAAAGGAAATAAAGTGTGATTTGACATGATTAAAATCAGAAAATTGGAAGAGAAGTTGTAAATACCCTATAATATGTTTCCATTATGACATTTTGAATTTTAGAAATAAATTTTAGGAATAAATTGTAAGATAGTCAACATCATGAACTTTGGAATATAGTCTTTCGCCATATATATATATATATCTCAGTCTATAGACTTACCTTCCATCTGTAGCAGGAACAACATATTTCATATTAAGACCATCTTCAGTCAGTGTTCCAGTCTAATTTTAAAAGAGAAAAAAGATATTAGAATCTTAAAGCAAGAACACTTGAATATAAAATGGGGAAAACAGTTTTTATCATAGACTAGCCTGGGTGCCCGGCATTACCTGGATGTTTGGAGGTGTGTGTTGAGCAAAAAAAAAAAAAAAAAAAAAAAAAAAAAAAAGAAGCGGTAGTAGGTAGGCAGGCTCAAACCCATACCACGAAGAAAGAAAAGATTGTGAAAAAAAAAAAGTGACGTCTTTGCTGTTACGTCCATCGCCAAACCAGAAGCGATGACGGTTTAAATTAAGGCTAGTGAATCGAAAAGAGGATGACTTTCGGAAATATTGACAAAAAAAGCAACCCCTCACTGTAGAAAAGTGCCGAGGAGAGTGAAGAAATTAATGTTTTTAACCAATTTTTCGATATTTGTCATCCGAAGGGTTGTGCTTGAAAACGATACAAATCTTGTGAAAATCTGCTGCCTCTTTCGAAAATTTTCAGCAGACATACAAACATACATACATACATTTAAACAGGTGAGATTTATATTATAGATTAAGAGTTTATTATTAAGTGGAACTTGACAAGAAAAGTTACTAATTTCAAGCAATCTCACATGAAACAAGATTTTTGGTGCTTACACAGTATGGGGCACAGGTGAAATCTTATATCATGCAAAAACAAGTTCCCTTGGAAAAAAAATTATTGAGTAGAATTTTAATTAAAGATAAAATTCAATTTTCTGTATTTTGCCGATCCGTCAGTCATCATTACTTGAGTAAATGACAGACTGACTTATCTCCTCCTGATTTGTGAGATTTCCATGCGGCGCTTCAAGATTATACAAACAAAAAAATGTTGAACGAATTGTGCGAAAACCTAATGTCCTATTATATCAATATTTTGTTTGCTTTTCTATTTTTGACCGATTTTTAAGGATTGACTATGATTAATGAAACCACCATTTTGCTTTTCGTTCTAACTCTACAGATTTTTCACTACTTTTGTTTTTAATAAAAAAACAATTCAAAATAAGATAAACCACAAAAAAACTTATCCAGGTACGTAGAAGAGTAATTTAGCTTGTCTTTGATAACATTTATTTGTTATATATTTGTTCGTTTATTTTTTTTACTTCTTTTTTTTCTTTGTTGGTTTTTCTGGAAAATCGCTATTTTGTTTCTGTGTCTATGTTTTGCTTTTTTTTTTGTTTGTTTTTACACATTTCCACAAATAGTTCAATTAGTTCACCACGTCTAGAAAAATATCGGCTGTGGAAATTAATTAATCCCAGGAAGGATTCTGATGCTTTCTTGTTTACAAGCTTTTTGATTTTTGCAATGTTCTACAGGACACATTTCTTCTCCAAAAGTAGTTCATCAATCCCCCAAAAAACTCTTTCAGTCATCCTCATATTGAGAATAAAAAAAATAAATAAAATAAAACAATGGAATATCATTATCATTTGTTGGTCCAAAGAAAAAAAAAACAAAAAAATAACAAACAAAAATGATGGCATATCATTATTTGTTAGAAAAAAAAAACAAAAAACAAAAAAATAACAAACAAAAATGATGGATTATCATTATTTGTTGGTCCAAAAAAAAAAATAAATAAATAAAAAAATAAAAAAAATAAACAAAAATGATGGCATATCATTTGTTAGAAAAAAAAAAAAAAAAAAAGGTGCAAAATCTTACCTTATCAAAGCAGACAATATTCAGCGTTCCGCACAGGTTGATGCTGCTTGGTGAGATGCAATAAACGAGAGCTTTCTTCAGGCGTCTTTGGGCAAAGAATGTCCCAACTGTTAAGGCAGCTGGCAAGGCAGGTGGAACAGCTATGGTTATTAAATCAAGAGCTCGTCGCAATATATGCCCAACTTCATGACCTTTCTTAACCTGTAAAGACAAATCAAAATGATATAAAATGTTTTTATTATTTAGATTATTCAGATTATATTTGGCGTACTCACATTGACACAACAGTTCTTGTAAGATCACCAAAGTTAAGCAATGCTGAACCTGGTCAGTACAAAATGGGTGACCATTTTAAAATTCCAGGTGCTGTATGTGCTCTTCGTTTATCTCGGCATTGTTTCCAGTCATCTAGCATTTCTCCTTGCCACTGTACCGAAGCAGTGCCAATTCAGGAGAGGTGCAGTTGGCAATTGCACAACTCTTGCCTCACAAGTATGGCTACCCTTACAGAAGGTATCCACTGCCTCTTGAGACTGAACGAAATCATTCATCGATTCAGATTACCGTTCCCATCCTGAGTATTACTCTCACAACGTTTTGGCCGATGTAAGTTCCAACCTTCTTCAGGTGTGTTTTGTCGAACTTGAGAATCTGCATGGAATCTTGAATGGAACTGTTTATTTAATCCACGAGAATAGCATGCTTTCATTTTGTCGGCCATGACTGAAAAGAAGTTTAGAATAATTTACATTTATATCATTGGAAGATTGTGACACGCAGAAGAATATCACCTAGGACTGAATTTTACATAATATCTTACTTGTTATACCTCGTTACACTTGCAGATGGTTCTAGTATGAATTTTGGGTTGGTTGGTTTTGTTTTATGGCATATCAACCCTTTTCAGGTTATTTAATGCCGAATCCAGTTATTTTGAAGAAAATTTTCTAATAGAATTTTTTTTTTCAACTCGGTTTCTATTTAACCCATAGTTGGGACCCTAACAGGTACTACCATTACAGGTCAGAGTAGACCTGAGAGCAATGGCAATTAAAGGGTGGCTCCACACTCCCCAAAGCCCGCAAGCTGGGGCCTCACCATTGGCTATAGTTTAAGGTCATACCCAGGACCGATGAATTTTGGGAGCCTTACACCTACTCTTGTAAGGTCGTACGGGGAGTAAGCTTAATTGCTGGTAATAAAGAATGGTCGATCCTCATCAATGTTAGTGTCATATCAGCGACGTGCACATAGATAAAAACCGTTTACACTTCACCAAAATCAAAAATAAAAAAGTGTCAGATTCTGTATAATAGTCAAACAAACTTTAACATTTATAATTAAGTTTTATTTAACAATAAATGTAAATCGTTTTTTTTTTTTTTTTTTTTGTATTTTTATATGCATGTATCATGTCAACACGGGGGGGATTAAGTCATTAAATGATTTACGAGATGTTCATAGTTCTTGGAAACAGTTTCTTGGAAATAAATGGTAGGTTTTTAGAACCATGAATAGTCGTGAGGACTTTATATAAATTTCTTAAATAGAGTCTGAGAGGACTTGAGTAAAAACTGTACCAAAAAGAGGAAAAGAGAAAAAAACTTCTTCCGATTGAGGCAATCATGTTTTCTTTAGAGAAAAAAAAATGTTCCTTCTTTTTTTAATAAAAGAAAATATAATGTGTTATATTAATTAGTTACAGTAATGTGATAATTTTGCTCCATAAATGTGTCTGATGTGACAAAAGGTTATTGGGGGGGGATTAATCCAGTGAGGTTAAGAGGCTGTAGGTGTAGTGATTTTATGTCAAGGAGACTGAGTCGAAACAGTGCATTGTTCATTCACGGTACTGCGTCCTGAACTGAGCTAAACGGAAATCTGACTCAATTTGGATTTCGCGTGCAGTACCTTTTATATGCTTCTGGGTGACTCCCAGCGAAGGTTGTTAGAAAAAGATTTTAAAAAGTGTTTATGGACACCCTGTCACATAGTATTGTCTTGTCCTACGTCCACGCGAAGAGGCACAGTTTTACTTTTTACTTCTACAGAATTTGCATGGGTGGATACAATGTATGCATAAGTGAAATGTTCTTTATCCACCCATTTTAATGTCTCTGGTGTATCGCTACATATTTTATTCATATCATATTTTATTCATACAACTTCTTTCCTAGGTTGTGGAACTCTCTTCCTGCTCATTGTTTTCTTTCTTTCTACAGCTATGGTCTTTTCGAGACTAAAATCACTAGGCTTTGCAATAATCAGCTTTCATTTTTGTTAGTGGCTTATATAAAATAACTTCATGCCTTGTCTTGAAAAAAAAAAAACAAGATGTAAAGCATGAAGCAGACCTCGTATTTATGTCGTACTCTTTCTGATCCAAATAAAATTTTACCAGAAATGATTTAATATTCCTGTATACTCCTACTACGTTACTATTTCTGTAATGTATATTTGACAACAGTACTAACATGTTAATTTTGTTGCCTTCTACAGTCTGAATTTTATTTAAAACAAACAAGGTATGCTTTATTTGATTGTTAACTTTCATAATTAACCATCACATAATCCCATCCCTTCATTGTAGAGATTCTCAGATAATATAAGGCTTCCTAACATTTTCTTTCCTCAAACTGCTAGCCTTTGAAATTCCCTCTCTGCTCCCTAACTGTATAAACATGCAAAAATTTAAATATAATGTGGACAAATATCTCATTGTACAACTTTCCCTTTCAGGATTTCTTGTCAGTATGACCTCTAATTCACAATAATTTCTTATATCTCAGCAATATGCCTTGTTTGGGGATGAATAAAGAGTTTTTGAATAGACAAAACTAAAATTTTATAGAAATGGTGTATAAAAAAAAAAAAGAAAAAAAAAAAGAAAAAAAAAATGAAAATTTCTTACCATCAGAATGACTGTATATACGAAACCCATCAAAGCAAACACCGACAGAACAGCCACAAAAATGTACGTGTCTTGGCTGAATTTGAAATCCACGGGCTTGGGGTAAAGGATTGAACGTGTTAATTCACCTTTGGCAGTCGTAAAACCTACACAAAACAAAATAAAAATAGAAATTTAAAAACAATTATTTTTACTACAAAATGTAAATAACATAACTAAGGTTGATCGGGTCCATCAAGACAATGCCCAGTGTTCAACTTAATTATTAAAAAATACAGATAACTCTTTATAATGTACATACCCTCACAAAATGAAAATGTCACATTCCAAAAATCACAAAATTGGTCAAGTATTTTTTTTATTACATAAACCTTAATTTTGATCTCTTATTTCTGGAGAGGTTGTTAAAGGAGGAGAAAATATTTTATTTATTAGATGTGGTGAATCAAGACAGCATTTTCACTTCCTCATAGAATTTGATTTTTCTTAGTTAAAAGAAATACTAGATCAATTTATGTGATTTTTGGAAGAAATTTTGTTCTGTGGCTGGAATCAAAGACTTTTCTGAATTTTTATTTTTTTAATTAGGCAAAACATTGTACACATCTAATTTTTTTTTGTTAAATTTAAATATATTTTTTGCAGCCATCTTTTATTAGCAGCGGTTAAAAAAGGGGAGTCTATCAGCTATGTGTATGCTATGCAATGCTGTATCGAAGTGAAACCTGGTTAATAACGTTGAGGACATGCGCTTTATATACGGAAATCATATGAGAATGGTACAGTTGATGTGAAATGTGAAGATAAAAGACAACCTTAGATCTGATGATCTCAGAGAAAGATTAAATCTGAACAGTTCAAACATAAAAGAAAGATTAAATCTCAGAAGTTCAATCATGAGTTCTTGTCTAGAATCACCCCTGTATTTAAAACAAACAAACAAAAAAGAAACATCTCTATGATGTGCATAGCCATGGCAAAACAAAAATATGTCATTTTAAAAATTATATAAATTAATCAAGTTGTTTTATTTTTATAAAGAATATCATTTTTAAGTGATTAATGTGAATTTGTATGCATTATAACATAAATATCAAAAGTTTAAATTATTTTTTAATTATCTCCATTGTTTTTTGGGGAGATTTTTTCCAAAATTGTGTGCAAAGCCTGTCACTTCTCTGATTTGATTTTCTCATTTAAAAATAAAACTACTTGATACATGATATTTGTAATAGGATATTTTGGTTTTATCGCAATTTTGATTTTTCTTTATTTTTGTTTTTAATATAGAGGAAATTTTTGATAAGAACCATTCAACCATATCCATTTTGGAAGCATAGATGAGAGTCTCTGGTTTAGTTTATGTAGAACACATATAGATAGCAGATCTAGTAAACAGGGGAAGACTAAGAAAAATATAGGGAGGGGTAAGAAAGTGATAAAAATGAACTGGAGAAAAATAGAAAATATAAAGACCAGGTCAGAGATAGACTAGTTTGAAAGTCAATTTCTTAAAATCATCCAACATATGCCCGCATGTAAAATAGGATATTCGACAGATGATTATCATGATCAAAGTCAATAAAAACAGTGCAGATTCATAAAAGGCTTTAATACATTTTTTTTTTTTTTCGAAAACTAATATTCATTAAGGCCCTCATTTTTTTATTTTTTTTATTTAATGTTCATTAAGTTGCACTTTTTAAAAATTTTATATTCATTAAGTTGCACTTTTTAAAAATTTTATATTCATTAAGTTGCACTTTCTAAAAATTTTATATTCATTAAGTTGCACTTTCTAAAAATTTTATATTCATTAAGTTGCACTTTCTAAAAATTTTATATTCATTAAGTTGCACTTTCTAAAAATTTTATATTCATTAAGTTGCACTTTCTAAAAATTTTATATTCATTAAGTTGCACTTTCTAAAAATTTTATATTCATTAAGTTGCACTTTCTAAAAATTTTATATTCATTAAGTTGCACTTTTTTAAAATTTTATATTCATTAAGTTGCACTTTTTTAAAATTTTATATTCATTAAGTTGCACTTTTTTAAAATTTTATATTCATTAAGTTGCACTTTTTAAAAATTTTATATTCATTAAGTTGCACTTTTTTAAAATTTTATATTCATTAAGTTGCACTTTTTTAAAATTTTATATTCATTAAGTTGCACTTTTTTAAAATTTTATATTCATTAAGTTGCACTTTTTTAAAATTTTATATTCATTAAGTTGCACTTTTTTAAAATTTTATATTCATTAAGTTGCACTTTTTTAAAATTTTATATTCATTAAGTTGCACTTTTTTAAAATTTTATATTCATTAAGTTGCACTTTTTTAAAATTTTATATTCATTAAGTTGCACTTTTTTAAAATTTTATATTCATTAAGTTGCACTTTTTTAAAATTTTATATTCATTAAGTTGCACTTTTTTAAAATTTTATATTCATTAAGTTGCACTTTTTTAAAATTTTATATTCATTAAGTTGCACTTTTTTAAAATTTTATATTCATTAAGTTGCACTTTTTTAAAATTTTATATTCATTAAGTTGCACTTTTTTAAAATTTTATATTCATTAAGTTGCACTTTTTTAAAATTTTATATTCATTAAGTTGCACTTTTTTAAAATTTTATATTCATTAAGTTGCACTTTTTTAAAATTTTATATTCATTAAGTTGCACTTTTTAAAAATTTTATATTCATTAAGTTGCACTTTTTTAAAATTTTATATTCATTAAGTTGCACTTTTTTAAAATTTTATATTCATTAAGTTGCACTTTTTTAAAATTTTATATTCATTAAGTTGCACTTTTTTAAAATTTTATATTCATTAAGTTGCACTTTTTTAAAATTTTATATTCATTAAGTTGCACTTTTTTAAAATTTTATATTCATTAAGTTGCACTTTTTTAAAATTTTATATTCATTAAGTTGCACTTTTTTAAAATTTTATATTCATTAAGTTGCACTTTTTTAACATTTTATATTCATTAAGTTGCACTTTTTTAACATTTTATATTCATTAAGTTGCACTTTTTTAACATTTTATATTCATTAAGTTGCACTTTTTTAAAATTTTATATTCATTAAGTTGCACTTTTTTAAAATTTTATATTCATTAAGTTGCACTTTTTTAAAATTTTATATTCATTAAGTTGCACTTTTTTAAAATTTTATATTCATTAAGTTGCACTTTTTTAACATTTTATATTCATTAAGTTGCACTTTTTTAACATTTTATATTCATTAAGTTGCACTTTTTTAACATTTTATATTCATTAAGTTGCACTTTTTTAACATTTTATATTCATTAAGTTGCACTTTTTTAAAATTTTATATTCATTAAGTTGCACTTTTTTAAAATTTTATATTCATTAAGTTGCACTTTTTAAAAATTTTATATTCATTAAGTTGCACTTTTTAAAAATTTTATATTCATTAAGTTGCACTTTTTAAAAATTTTATATTCATTAAGTTGCACTTTTTTAACATTTTATATTCATTAAGTTGCACTTTTTTAACATTTTATATTCATTAAGTTGCACTTTTTTAACATTTTATATTCATTAAGTTGCACTTTTTTAACATTTTATATTCATTAAGTTGCACTTTTTTAACATTTTATATTCATTAAGTTGCACTTTTTTAACATTTTATATTCATTAAGTTGCACTTTTTTAACATTTTATATTCATTAAGTTGCACTTTTTTAAAATTTTATATTCATTAAGTTGCACTTTTTTAAAATTTTATATTCATTAAGTTGCACTTTTTTAAAATTTTATATTCATTAAGTTGCACTTTTTTAAAATTTTATATTCATTAAGTTGCACTTTCTAAAAATTTTATATTCATTAAGTTGCACTTTTTTAAAATTTTATATTCATTAAGTTGCACTTTTTTAAAATTTTATATTCATTAAGTTGCACTTTTTTAAAATTTTATATTCATTAAGTTGCACTTTTTTAAAATTTTATATTCATTAAGTTGCACTTTTTTAAAATTTTATATTCATTAAGTTGCACTTTTTTAAAATTTTATATTCATTAAGTTGCACTTTTTTAAAATTTTATATTCATTAAGTTGCACTTTTTTAAAATTTTATATTCATTAAGTTGCACTTTTTTAAAATTTTATATTCATTAAGTTGCACTTTTTTAAAATTTTATATTCATTAAGTTGCACTTTTTTAAAATTTTATATTCATTAAGTTGCACTTTTTTAAAATTTTATATTCATTAAGTTGCACTTTTTTAAAATTTTATATTCATTAAGTTGCACTTTTTTAAAATTTTATATTCATTAAGTTGCACTTTTTTAAAATTTTATATTCATTAAGTTGCACTTTTTTAAAATTTTATATTCATTAAGTTGCACTTTTTTAAAATTTTATATTCATTAAGTTGCACTTTTTTAAAATTTTATATTCATTAAGTTGCACTTTTTTAAAATTTTATATTCATTAAGTTGCACTTTTTTAAAATTTTATATTCATTAAGTTGCACTTTTTTAAAATTTTATATTCATTAAGTTGCACTTTTTTAAAATTTTATATTCATTAAGTTGCACTTTTTTAAAATTTTATATTCATTAAGTTGCACTTTTTAAAAATTTTATATTCATTAAGTTGCACTTTTTTAAAATTTTATATTCATTAAGTTGCACTTTTTTAAAATTTTATATTCATTAAGTTGCACTTTTTTAAAATTTTATATTCATTAAGTTGCACTTTTTTAAAATTTTATATTCATTAAGTTGCACTTTTTTAAAATTTTATATTCATTAAGTTGCACTTTTTTAAAATTTTATATTCATTAAGTTGCACTTTTTTAAAATTTTATATTCATTAAGTTGCACTTTTTTAAAATTTTATATTCATTAAGTTGCACTTTTTTAAAATTTTATATTCATTAAGTTGCACTTTTTTAAAATTTTATATTCATTAAGTTGCACTTTTTTAAAATTTTATATTCATTAAGTTGCACTTTTTTAAAATTTTATATTCATTAAGTTGCACTTTTTTAAAATTTTATATTCATTAAGTTGCACTTTTTTAAAATTTTATATTCATTAAGTTGCACTTTTTAAAAATTTTATATTCATTAAGTTGCATTTTTTAAAAAATTTATATTCATTAAGTTGCATTTTTTAAAAAATTTATATTCATTAAGTTGCATTTTTTAAAAAATTTATATTCATTAAGTTGCATTTTTTAAAAAATTTATATTCATTAAGTTGCACTTTTTAAAAATTTTATATTCATTAAGTTGCACTTTTTAAAAAATTTACATTCATTAAGTTGCATTTTTTAAAAAATTTACATTCATTAAGTTGCACTTTTTAAAAAATTTATATTCATTAAGTTGCATTTTTTAAAAAATTTATATTCATTAAGTTGCATTTTTTACAAAATTTATATTCATTAAGTTGCTCTATGTTAAAAAATTTTTATATTCATTAAGTTGCTCTATTTTTAAAAATTTTATATTCATCAAGTTGCTCCATTTTTTTAAATTTTATATTCATTAAGTTGCTCTATTTGTTTAAATTTTATATTCATTAAGTTGCTCCATTTTTTTTTAATTCAATATTCATTAAGTTGCTCCATTTTTTAAATGTTATATTCATTAAGTTGCTCCATTTTTTAAATGTTATATTCATTAAGTTGCTCCATTTTTTAAATGTTATATTCATTAAGTTGCTCCATTTTTTAAATTTTATATTCATTAAGTTGCTCCATTTTTAAATTTTATATTCATTAAGTTGCTCCATTTTTTAAATGTTATATTCATTAAGTTGCTCCATTTTTTAAATGTTATATTCATTAAGTTGCTCCATTTTTAAAATTTTATATTCATTAAGTTGCTCCATTTTTAAAATTTTATATTCATTAAGTTGCTCCATTTTTAAAATTTTATATTCATTAAGTTGCTCCATTTTTTAAATTTTATATTCATTAAGTTGCTCCATTTTTTAAATTTTATATTCATTAAGTTGCTCCATTTTTTAAATTTTATATTCATTAAGTTGCTCCATTTTTTAAATTTTATATTCATTAAGTTGCTCCATTTTTAAAATTTTATATTCATTAAGTTGCTCTATTTTTAAATTTTATATTCATTAAGTTGCTCCATTTTTTAAATTTTATATTCATTAAGTTGCTCCATTTTTTAAATTTTATATTCATTAAGTTGCTCCATTTTTTAAATTTTATATTCATTAAGTTGCTCCATTTTTTAAATTTTATACTCATTAAGTTGCTCCATTTTTAAAATTTTGTATTCATTAAGTTGCTCCATTTGTTTAAATTTTATATTCATTAACTTGCTCCATTTTTTAAATTTTATATTCATTAAGTTGCTCCATTTGTTTAAATTTTTTATTCATTAAATTGCTCCATGTTTTAAAATTTAATTTTTTTCAAGTTAATCCTTTCTCTTAAAATTTGATATTCTTTAAGTTGCTGTTACACAAGCCCAAACTTCCTGATATTAATTATGTTTATCATATTTTTAAGAGGAGGATTTGTTATTCATATCATTTTCATTCTTTGGACTACTTTTCTCATCTTGAGCGTTATTTTCACAACATTCCCGTAACTATAACTTCTTGCCTTCTTCAGAGGTATCATATCGAACAAGGGAATCTGCAAATAATTTGAAACAAGCCTTTATTTAATCCACAGAAGTAACATGCTCTCATGATTGGGGAAGAAGTTCTAGGCAATTTGCAATTTTATTTAATTCTCAATGCAAGTAACACTCAAAATCCATGCATTAATGGTGAAGAGAAGAGAATGCTACTCCCATAGATTAAGTAAAGGGTTCTGTTTGAAATTCCATGTAGATTGCAGTTTAACAAGTTAAACTTAAACTTCAAAGGTTATGTAGCAGTTGAAATTGCTACAAATCACAGGCAGGAGCTAGATCTCGTAGCTTGAAATTTGAAATCCATTTTCTTCCTGGCTTATCCAACCAGAGACTAGCTCTCAATCATGTGATCAAGTGCATAAAAGGCAAAATCGGCAACTTGTACTCTTTTTCCCTGGCTTTCGCTGGCAGCAGACATCTGCCTTGGACCTAACGTGAGTACAACAAACCAACACGACTTTCGAAGACCCTCTTATTTCCACACGGTACCCACACAAACTTTCTTTATTATGCTATAGAATTGGTCTCATAGATACACCGATACGCACTCCTAGTACCCACTACAACATGTAAACACACTGAAGATTTTGCTCTTTCTCGCTCCTTTAACTGACCTCCTTTGTTCCTACGACTACTTGCTAAAACAAGCGTATAAAGAACTATTCTCTCCTTCAACAAGTTAGTATTATATTAAACCTATCTTTACACACAAGAACACTAACACTGCTACTAACAAAGATGACAAATAAAGTTGCTTTTAAATATAGAATGAAATCCATCTTCATTGTTTCTTATTCTCGTTACATTGACTGAAACGCACAAGATAAGAATGATAACTACGATACTATCCCATTGATTACTGTACACGCAATAACCTTCATCCCTGAGTGGCTTCTGGGCCTTGATAAGTGGTGACTACCACGTAAAAAAAAAAAGAAAAAAAATTGTCCAAAGAATCAAAAAAATATGAACATCAGTTTAAATTTCAACTAGTGGAATTTTCTGTTTTCTACTGAATCCAACCTTTATGTAGATTATTGTTTCCAACATTATTTTAACACTTACACGCAAACATGAAATGAAAACATAATTGTTTTTTTTGGGGGGGAGTTTTGCACACTTTTCTTATATTAGTACTTCTTACCCGTATTTATGACGACAGCTCTGACCCTTTGCTTCTCATAGTATCTTGTTTGGATGACATTTGTTCCACAGAATAAGACATGACGTGAGTGATCATCCATTTTAAAAAGTTCTTCTGGACCGTCCTTAAGGTGTCGGATCGGATTTGGCAAAGGAGTTTTTAGAACAGGGACACTTTCACCTGGAATAAAATAATGAAAATTAGTCAATACTAGCATGGGTGCCCGGGTGTTTGGAGGTATATGCTGAGCAAAAAAAAAAAAAAAAAAAAAAAAGTCAATTTTTTTAACTTTGACCCCTATTATGACTCCTGAAAATTTATTGTTTTGGCCTCAAATTACATTATTAAGTTAGATCCATGTCCAAGGAACCTATATCTAAAATTTTTAAGTGTTTTAGACCAAAAATTGTTGGAGGAGTTTGGTAGAGTTCTTAAAGGTCAAATCGTTGAATTTTGATCCCTTAACAGCGAAATTTCTGGCCGAACACTGATCACGTAGATTTTCTCAAATCTCAATACCCTGTATATCAAATTTCGAGTCTGTAGACTGAAAATTAACAGAGTTATAGTGAATGAAAATGTACACAGACACATTCACTTTTATAGATATATATGATTATTTGAAAAGGAAAACCGAGCATTTATAAAGTAATGTAAATCAACGTTTCATCCCTATTTCAGGGGACATCATCAGGATATGTGAAATGGGAAGGATTTTAGGACGTTTTCCATGTTCACTCACATGTGATTTATGATCTTTTCTTCTACATTTTTACCTCGAAAATCCTGATGATGTCCCCTGAAATAGGGACGAAACGTTGATTAACATTATTTTATAAATTCTCGGTTTTCCTTTTAAAATAATCATAACGTCAACCATCGCTTGTATTTTTATCTTATTTTTACTCATATGTAATATATATATAATATAAAGCTGAATGTGTGTGTGTGTGTGTGTCTGGTCACGAATAGGCTCCTATATGGTTGACTATTTTAAAAAAACTGATTACATATAATGATAGAAGATGTATCGACACACAGGAATGGGTATGTTTGATCTGGCAGAACGGTGGTTCATTAAAATTCTGGGATCTGCATTTGCACCTGGTCCACAAAGTATGGAAATAAAAAAATTTAAAAATTAAAAAAAACGTTTACAAGTGTTTTTGATATAGATGTACATAATGCTTTGATAAGTATGTTTTAACTTAAATAGGGATGGTATAATAAAATTGTGGGGTCTGAGTTCGCGCCTGGCCTTCATAGAATGGAAATAGGCACAAACTTTAATAAAGACTTTTCATATCTATCTGCGTAAGTATACTTTGATGATTATGTTTCAGTTTGAAGAAATATGGTATAATAAAATTATGGAGTGTTCGTTCGCACCTAACCTCCATAGAATGGAAATATGTCACAAAGTTTAACAAGGTTTTTTTAATATAGATCCACAGAATATTGTGATAAGTGTTTCAGTGTGAACAGGTATGGTATAATATATTATGGGGTTTATCTATTGCATTTTTACTTTCATCATATTTTGCTTTGGTTTTGATACCCCCAAATTCAACCCAAATTTACAAACCGTCCTTTTCACAACCTATCATACTTTCATGAATCAGAGTCCATTTTCTGTAGGCTGTTTTTGAACCCAGTCAACGACGGGTACTTTTGCTAGTATATATATATATATATATTTTTTCCACATTAATATCTTTTCAGAGGTGAAACAGTCAATGAATTTAATGAGGTTCATACAAAAGTGCTCAATACCGAAGTAGAGCAACATTTTATTTATTTTTACATTATATGTAGTTATATATTCATGCACATGCTTCAGTCACGTTTCCTCGTTATTTTCCACCTCTTCACATAATGAGGATATCTTCAGTTTTTTGGGTTTTTTTTGGGGGGGGCTGTTTTTGTGTTGTTTACTTTATTTTTGTGCGTTTTCTTACTGTAACGTTTTATTGATGTATAATTTTATTATTGTTATTATTCATTTTTTTTCTTTTTAGAAATTTTTTAATATATTTTTCTTTCCTTTTCTTTTTCACTTTCTAAATGCCATTAACTCATTTTATTTTTGAATATCACGTGACTGCCCTCTTGATCAAGATCTGCTGTGAACTTTTCACAGTTTTCATTACAGACACTACTTTTGTATGAATAGCTTTGCCTGAAGAGCGCTCTACTTGTAACTGGCCGACTGAAACATGATCTTGAATGTGTAGCACATAAATACATAATAGAACATTATTTATATCAGTTCCAAGAATTCAAACACAATGAATATTTGATGTATGATCATTTCTAAAGGGATTTGGAACATTTTATTTTGTATTATATTTTACAGTAACGGGAATACCTGGCGATGTCCGGTAGTGGTGATTGTGTGTGTGTGTGTGTGTGTGTGTGTGCGGTGGGGGAGATTGTGACACGGTCAAGCGTCTTGATTTTGAATGATGGTCACTGTTAGATAGTGCAGCCTGAAAAGCGAAACTGGCGCTGGTGGTGTTTTTTTTGTTTTTTTTAATCAAAAAAAAAAAACAAACGACGAAATTACATTTTTGTTTGTTAAATATGGAAATATGCAAAATAAGGTCCATCTTTCTTAATTTAAACAAAAAACATGTCTAAAAATAGAAATCAGATGAACAATACATGGAACATCTCGGTCGATATTCGACCATTCTATGTCAACGAAATCGAGTATCTAGTAGATCGAGTTACGCTTACGTGTAGGTTGGAGTCTCTGGGCGAACGTGACAGAAATCATATAAAAAAACGTGCAGATTTTAGCAAGAGAGGAGTCGGCCGGCAGTACTGGTGAAAAGAGACAATCACCTCGAGTAGTCGGCCGGCAGTACTGGTGAAAAGAGACAATCACCTCGAGTAGTCGGCCGGCAGTACTGGTGAAGACACAATCACCTCAAGTTGAGTAAGCCGCACTCTCTGGTCCCATCTTTAGAATCGAGACGCCTGGCAGTGTTGATTGCCCACCCCTCCGGTTCTTTTCTACATATAACAAGCGTTGTTGTTTTTTATTGAGACGTTATCATCAGCACCAACACTACGCGACAAAACGTCTTAACTGGCCCCATGACCTAGGACCGACCCTATGGTGAAAACGTTATAGATAAATCAAAACAAAATGGAAAATAAAGAATAAGCAAACATAATAACCCTGTTTAAATACATTAACTAAATGTTTACAGTGAAAATTGAAATTTAGGTAAAAAAAAAAAAAAAAAAAAAGAGAAAAACACTATTACATATTTATGTGTTATGTAAAATAATACAAAAAAAAAATGATAGAATAGAAAAAAATTACTAGAAAAAATACAAATTTATCGAATTATAGAGATGTATCATATTTGTTATGGTCAAAGAGATCTTAAACTCTAGGGAACATCCAAATTTATTCATTTCCCTTGCTTTCAATTAAAATCCACCATTTAAAAGCAAAAAAAAAAAAAGGTGGACCTCTAATATCTATTTATAATATCTATTTTATTTTTTTGTAAAAAATAATTCTAGTAAACGTTTTACTCCATAATTTTTTGTAATTTAAAAAGTTTTTTTTTAAAACTAATTTTGACACGACACATAAGTATACAATAGCGCTTTTATCTAAAATATATTCATTTGGCATCTCATTAATCTGCACAAGCCCCGAATTACCTCCCTTGTTCTAGGTAACCCATCATAAAGGGCTATGATAACATACAAAATTAAAGATGGTTTATTTGGAATAAAGTTTTAATCTGTGTCTTTATCTATATAAGCACAAAATAAAAGAAGAAAAAAAAAATAATCAACAGAATTTGATTTTGGAACAATTCATTTTAAAATGAGTAATGTCAGAAGTTTTATCTTTACCAGAGTGGTTAATCTTCAATTAAATTTTCATTTGTATCTTACCTCTGACAACCAGATGGTTTCATTTTTTTTTTTTTTTGTAACAAGTGAAAAGGTTGATGTGCGTAAGCATATTATTATAGATTTTAAAATTTTATATCCAGCTGCTTTGGATCCCCTTGGTAACAAATGGTGCACTTACCTGTCAACATGCTTTCATTAACAATGCAATTACCACTGACCAATACTGCATCACACTGCATCATGCATCCAGACCGAGGGACTTCAATGACATCCCCAGGGACCAAATCTTCAGAGGGGATCTCAATAAATTCTGGGCAAAAACAAGACTTATTTTTTTAATTTTAAAAGTTGTTTACTTGGCATTTTTTTTTTTTTTTTTTTTTTAGGAATAAAAGTTAAAAAAAACAAAACAAAAAAAAAACGAAGAATTTATTTTCAATTTTGTATGTTGATAAAGTTCAGAATTTAGGAGCAAATTTGAAAAACAAATAAATAAAAAAAAAACCTGAAAGCAAATAAAAGTTAGAAAAAAAAATCTTTCAGTTGGATCATCTTTAAATCAAAATCCAATAAATTTTTGTCATGGACCATCTCAAAAGTAATCGAACACAATTCAGACCATTCGTCAATGTTAGTACTCTTATAGTATTCATCAACTTTCTACTGATATTCATTTCTATCATTAATCCTTATTCCTGAGTGGTTCTTGGCCTCGATAAGTGAAAATGCCAATAAATAAATAAAAATATCTATTTATCCTGTCCACCTCTTTCCATCAAGAGGTCTCCATCTTGCCACGTCTGTCAAACTCTCTCCATCTCTTCATTATCTATTAACCCAGTCTTTATGGATACATTCATGCCTTTTTACATACTTCTCCACAAGAGTAGTTAGAATCAAAGTCGCCCATAATCTGGCCAATCCCCCTCTCCAAAAAATGCCTCAGGTGACCAGTAATAAACCGATCATCCACCTAGAAGTAGGAGGTAATTCCAGGGAGGAAAGCCACCCGAGCTCTGGTAGTTTCTTAAAATAAAATGCAATTCAGACATTTCCCTCTCTTAGGCTATTATCCAACTTGTTTATATCAATACTGTGGGACTGCTTACCAGCTGACTATAACGTAGTTATTTTCAAGCCCTATGGAAACAAATTTTGTCTGAGCCGTCCTTTCAAGTAATCAATTTGTGCTCAATTTCAATCATCATGTTACTTCAACATCCACCTGATAAACCCATTAACCTTTATGCTCGAATGGCATTTAGGCTTTGATAAGTGGTAACACTTTAGTATAAAATATATAGGGAGTAACACCTGTTTTTTTTATTCTGCCCGAATGGATAAAAGAGGATTGCAAATTGCATTGTTATGATGACTGAACTTATCCATTCATGATCTGAAAGTTACATCTCTCTGTTACAGATATTGACAGTGTGAGACTCCAAAAAAGTTTACCTGTCATGGACGTGCATCAGAAGCAGAGATGTGTCATTGAATTCCTGAGAATGGTGGTAACTATGTAGAAAAATAAATTCTGGTCAACCATTTTAATACTATAAATTCTCTCATTGTAGATCTTCACCTTTTTTTTTATTGCATTCTTCAGCCATCATTTTTTTTAGGGGGGGGGGGCAATTTTAATTATTATATAATTTTTTTCTTGCTGGTTTCTTTTTATTGCTTATATAATAGATTCCTAGAGGAACGAGTCAGCATTTCCTATCTAAATTACTACATAACTAGGGCTAGGAAAACAGCATATTCTTTTCATTATTTTGACTCTCGAGTGTGTGTCAGTTGATATCTTATATGCTTTTATATAGAGTGATGTGGTTCTCGGTTGATTAACTGCGTCTAACTGTGTCAGATACATACTTGAAGGTCAAAACAATGAAAAGAATATTCTGTTGTCATAGCCCTAATAATAACACTGAAAAACCGATCCTCACCCCTGAAGAAACCTGGCACAGTTGACCCCCAGAGTATGATTAAACATTTTTTTCTAAATTTTAGTTGTTATTCATCCAGAGCAATACTGAACATGAATATACCAACTTTGTGGGGTTTTATTTTGTAATTTTTTACTTTTAGCTGGACATACAACAAATATACACATAAAACATTGCTCCTTTATATAATAGATAAGATCTATTAGTAGATCGAGCACTCTCTGGTCAAGTCCTCCACATAAGCTAATCATTAGCATAGAATGTAAGCAAAAGTAATATGTCCAGTCAGTAGACTGGCCCAAGAGAAAGAGGTTCAATTGTTTGCGTGTTATAGAAATCAATAAGAATGGGATGATTCACATATTTTTTCTCTTTATGGATACAATTACTGATTCTGTTCTAAATTACGGATTCCTTTAAAATCTCTAAATATTTAGCTATAAAAGTTTTTTTGTCATGTTAATTTTCAGATTAGTGTAAAAACGCATGTAATATGTGCATATATATTTGCAAACGTAAAAATACACTTGTGAGATAGGGGTGGGTCAATAGAATTTAGGATTCGAAGTTTAAAATCAACGAATAATCATTTTATCGTCAGTATCAACAGTGATAAATTAAGTTTTAAACAAAAAACAAAAAAAATAAATAAATAAAAAAAAAATTTAAAAAAAAAAACATTTAAAGAATCGTTTTGGCACCAGAAAATATGCACCAGTTTTTTCAGATTCCGATATTCCCAAAAGTTCCATTAGATGCACCTCCATATATTAGTAGTGAACAAACATGGAACGAAAGACAAAACCTCTTTAAAAACAGTTAAAAGGTTTATTTCATTGGCAAGAGTTAGAAAGTGTCTGACTGAGGAAAAGGAACAGTTAAAAGTTCATTGGGCTGTTGAAGTTCAGACAGCAGTTATCTTCAGGTGAAGATCGTCAATGCTGGAGCATCTAGTGCATGAAGACAGGAGAGAGAGAGGGAGGGAGGGGTGGGGAGATGAGACATCTTCCTTTGTTCCTCCCAGGGTTCTCTTTGCTGACCGACTGTGATTCCCAGAGGGGCTGAAGAAGTTCCTCAGAAGACAGATGGAATTAATGTGCCCTACAAACATATTGGTCAGTGTGTGGTCATATTGCTGAGCAGAAACATTAACCCAGGAGAGAAAATAAATTATTTTCTTTATGATTGCCATAAGGCCAAGGTTTTAGAATAAAAACAAACAATAACAATAATTTTATTTAAGTACTAAAAGTTTTTTCAGTACTTGTGCATTACTATTTTTTAGGTGGAGGTCAAATTTTTTGTTTTCATTTTTTAAGAACTTTAGGGGGGGGGAGATAATTTAAGAGCCTTCAATTCACAAATGTCAAAGTTTTGTGTAACTGACGTTTGTGAATTGGGTGATTTTAAATTATCTCAAAAACAAGACAAATACTCTAAATACAATACAAAATAAAACATTGTCTGAACATTTGTTGAATTAAAATAAAATTACGAATATTCTAATAACACATAATTAAAAATTTATTATTGGAACATTTATCGAATTAAGAAAAAATTGTTTCATAAAAAAAAACAAATAGGCATATGCATTCCAATAATGACTGTTCAAAACTGAATTTTTCAAGTCATACATTTTCATATAGTGACAACGTTCATTCATTTCAGAATTTCCTTAATTTTATTTTAATTTAATAAATGTTTTATATTTTGTATTATTATATTACTTTAGTGTATTTGTTTGTTGTTTTTTAACTAAAATCTACACAAAACTTGGACTATTTGAATCAGGTGTTCTTGAATTGTCCCCACCCCCAAACGGAGTTCTTTAAGAATAAAAATATGGAAAAAATATCCAGTTCCCAAAAATGGCGCACTCTGAATTGAGTCAATAATAAAAATTGCCCCAATTTAAAAAGATTTTACTTTGCAGAATAGTGGGATTTGAAACAAATGCATTTCATGTAAAAACACTATTACTTATGGGTCATGTAAAATTTAGTACAAATTGTTTAAAAAATACGAAAATGATCCTCTAGAAAATGTGTTAGCTCTAGTTTTAATTAAAAAAAAAAAAAATTTTTTAAATAAAAATCATACATTACTATTTTCTATTTTGAATTAGTGGATTTTAATTGAAAGCAGGAAAAGTAAGGGAGATAAGTCAGCTTGCCATACAAATAACTATTCCATATTAAAACACCCGACAAAACTCCATAATTCGATTAATTTTATTTTTACTTGTAATTATTTTCTACTGAATGTTTTTTTCTTCTTATTTTTTTGTAATTTCTTGACTTTATACTAATTTCAACATGACATGTAAGTATGTAATAGTGATTTTTTTTTTTTTTTATCTAGAATGGATTTGTTTTGTTTTTTTTTAATACAAAAGCAAGGGAGATAACCTATCGTCAACGATCAATAATTATTCTCCCTTTTTCGTGAAATATTTTTCTATATAAAAAGAAGTAAATTGATCCACTAACTGAAATAAATATAAACCAAAACTCATAAAGCGTATTATTAAATATAATATGCAGAAGTGCGTAGTGGAATATATTTTGACTAGCGTGAATTTTCGCGTAGTGCCCAATACACAAGATACTGTTATTACTAGGGCTATGACAGCAGCAAGCATATTTTTTTCATTTTTTTTTTTTTTTTTTTTTTTTTTTTTTTTTACTCTCGAGTGTGTATCCGTTGATATCTTATATGCTTTTATATAGAGTAATGTGGTTTGGTTCTCTGCGTGTCTAATATATACTCGAGAGTCAAAACAATGAAAAGAATATTCTGTTATAGCCCTAGTTATTACATTAAAAAACGAGTTTTCAGAACGACTTTTAGAATTCTTATAGAATACATATTTTCGGCCGTTAAAACGAATCTATTCCTATTTAGTTTCCTCCCCACGAAGACAGAGATTTTATTGAGGGGGAGAGGGGGTCTGGCTTCCAAAAAGGGGCGCTTTGGATTGAAGCATTTTTTCTTTTTTTTTAAAGATACCTGTTGATAAGGATTTGTGGTGGCTGAATCGTGAAGTTATTACTATGAATACTAAAAAGCAAATGGCTCTAATTGCTACACTCTTTTCTTCTCATCTTCGTTCAAAGTCACTTTCCTCTTCACTCCAATTCGAAACAGTTTTCACAAAAATGCGTGCACTCAAAATATTTTCAGTCAATGAACATCGTTCCAAACCTTGAACACAGCCCCAGAACGTCTGCTCACACTTCCCTCCAGCCTTTGGTCAGAAGAGACAGAAAAGACTGAATGACTCACATAGAAGTTTCTCCTTCTCACACACACATATATCTCTACACACTAGCAACAGTCAAGCTAACAGAATTGCTATACATGCACTAACATAAATAAGGTAAACCAACATACATACATACACAATGCCACGCTGCCAAATACTCACATATGTATATTACTTATAAACTCATATTCACACTATGAACATACTGATCCACACAATTCTAAGCTTTGTGACTACTAATCCAATTTCCTTCAAAAATGTGTCTATATAAATGATTGAAAATACATACACAATACCACACTGCTAACTTGAATGCCTACTGGAGAGAACTTGAATGCCTACTAGACACTGACCTCGAGTGTCTAAGGTCTCTCTGTACAGGGGTTTGTCAGAACAATCTGGCATGAGGATACTTTTTCCATAGAAGTAAACTGACCAAATATTCAAAATCACATAGTATTCGCTGCCTAAATAAGATCTCCTCGCTATGGCTAACTCACATTAGGTTTTCCGAGGAATGGTGCACCTTCTCCAAGTGATGTTACATCAAGTAATAGCACGAAACTGGATACTCCACCAGACTAGATAAATTCTTGTCCTGGAATCTAGTAAGACCAAGAGACCAAAATGAAAGATATACTACAACATATGAAAATGGTTAATTGGGGAGAAGAAAATTATGTTCTCAATTTCTTTAATAACTCAGTGTTTGAGAGATAAAGAGATTTAATAGAACATTCGAATATCTATGCATCTCATATAGAGTCCAAGTGCTAGCCCCAGGTAGGGGCCCCTTGGCATCTGAGAACTTCGATTGAAGTAAAATAAAACTAAATACTTACGTACATATATTACTTACATATGCATATTATTCACACTGTAAACATAGTAACTTACACATTTCTAAGCCTTGTGACAACTAACTGAACTTCCATTAGCCAAACACACATTTTCATAAATTACTTTAAATAACGTTTATATTATTATTTCTTGCATAAAAATGTGTTATAAAATTTTGTTTTTCTCAATTTTCATTAACAAAACTTTTTATATTTTAGGTATTAGTTGCTACCTGGTGACCCTTCTGTTGTATTAATGTTTCGGTTTTTTTTTCCATGGAGAAAAGACCAGGATTGGCATGCAAATATTGGTTATTCTGTGAACAAAACAAATGTACTAAGGCTTATGTCTATAAAAAAACAATGATTTGTAAGATGAATGAAATCTTGAACTTCGTAATCTAGCAAAAATGTTAACTCCTTCGGGACAAGATCAAAGTGTAGTATCTGTTCTTCAGATGCTGCACTTCTATTTCTTGTTCTCTTTCGGTGGAGGAGAAATCCTTCACGACTGAGAATTTTTATTTTTGTACCTTTTCTCCACGTTAAAAAACGACCCTGGTGTCTGTCCCGTGGGGAGGCATTGTAAATAGGTATATATATATGATGCCTATCTATTGATTAGTACCACGAAATATCACTGATAATGCTTGTGACTTGCAGGTAAAATTTTTGTGGCAAGGATTGTACAATCTCCAACCACACATCTCCTGAGTCGGTTAAATACCAGTGGCAAATAGAAATTTCAGGATGACTAGAAATAAATGCCGAGATAAGCAGAGAGCACATATAATACCTGCTATTCTCAAATGGTCACCAATCTAAAACTGGCCAGGCTCATCATAGCTTAGCTTTGGTGATCTGACAAGAACCGATGTGTCAATGTGATTATCTCTCTCTCTCATATATATATATATATATATATATATATATATATAGAGAGAGAGAGAGAGAGAGATTTATATATATATATATATAGTCATCCACATACAGTACTGTTTCGCAACTCATCAGTGCGGCTAGACAGGCAACTACCTCAAGCCAGGATTGAAACCCGACCGTCTGTGTGTGTGTGTGTGTGTATTTACAATGCAGAAATTTGATCAGAATTTGTTTCATTGTAGCAGTCGTAAATAAATACTTATATTCTTTCATAGAGAATTGTCTCTGCTAGGTGATTTGGTTACACTGACCGATCGACTGGCATCTGTTCCCCTGAAGAACTATTTCAGTCCTTTTGGGAATCATGGTTGGTCAACTTTTCCTATTATCAACAGGCTAACAATAGTCTGTGCATTCATTGTTTTTGCGGACTGTTATCCTTATCTTCATAGTTGTTGTTGTCTCACCACGGTAAATCCATTATACCTAAAATAGTTATATCAGCTTACCCCATATGAGAACTGAACCACAACAACAACTATAAAGATGAGAATAACAGCCATCAAAAAGGAATGAATGCACAAATTATGAAACCTCATCTCAAAAGGATTCCAAAACATAAAAATAAAAAATAAAATACAAAAATGTCTAGTATAAAATAATCCCAAACAAAATAAAACCCAATAAATGAACTTTGTTTTAAAATTTTGTTTCCATTAAAATATTCAAAAGAATGTATATAGCTATTAAAAATGTATGTTCATATTTAGTTCCTTAAAGAATAAATAAATTTTCAATTTGATAAATTTAATTAAAATGTGTCCGCATGTTTTTTTTTTTGTTTTTTTTTACACAATTATTTTCAAAGAAATTCAGTGAAAAATTTTTCTTTTTAATGAACTCAACATACTTAGTATGTTGAGTATCATATCATAACTGGGAATAAATTAATCAGTTGAAAGTTTATTTTTCCTTTTAAATACATTTCCATTATTACTTACCTTAAAGAAAAATTATTTTTTTTAGTAAATATTTGCACAATTCACAAAAAATAAGTGAATTGTTGGTAGATGGAATAAAAGTGAGTGTTTTTATTTGCCTTTAAGTTTGAAAAGTTATTTCGTTTTGCCATAAGAAGTAAACAAGTGTCTGGGTGTTCAAATTTTTTAGATAAGGATCAATAATTGGTATTATTAAGACTACTATTCTCATCTTTACTGTTATTTTCACAATGTTTTGGCCAATATAACCTGCAAGCTTCTTTAATAGGTCATTTTTAATTTGAAACTCGTTTTTAAAAAATCTATATTGCATGTAGAACTTATTGTAGTCTGTCTCACAGTTCAGAAATAATCAAGTTAAACACAGTGGGATAGTTAACAAAAAGTGTATTAAGAAAAGTATGATACAGACAAGTCATGATTCTATGGCCATAACTGACATGGATCACTTCTTGATGTTTTGGAAAGGGACGTATATTTTTAGAATTCTGCATGGTCTTGGTTACATTGAGTAATACAATCTAATAAGTTGTCTTAATGGTTTTTCATAGTTGTAGTTTAAGCGGCACTTCCACACTATTAGGACAAAATTTCGGAAATCATAAAACTGAATTTCACATGAAAACAATGGTATCTACATATTCCTCGTATTTTTAAGATGATTATATCCAAAAATTACGAAAACTGATGAGGTAGAAAATTATTTCATAAAGAAAATAGAATTTGAAGAACATGATCATGTTTGCTTATCTAAAACACAGGAGAGTTCACAAGGGATTTATTTCCTCCATATAATTCTTGGAAAACTCAGAAAGATTTTGGAATTTTCCAAATGGACCTGAAGAAATTGAATCGGTGTGATATTTAATATTTTTGCTCAAATAAAATCCATATTTTTTTTTTTTTTTATTTCCTGCATGCACGTTACTTCCCTTGTTTATGGTTATGTTTTATTTTATAAAAACAAGATGGCTGCAATTTTTCACCTGCTAACATGATTAAAGTTGTTTTGTTTAATAATTCAGTAATATTCGGGTAATTTTGACTGCATAATTTGGAAGCTACCATTGTAATTTATTAGAATTGACAAAAAAAAAAAAAAGTAAAAACCATTTTTTTTTTAAATCTGAAAACTCCATTTATTGACTACAAAAGTTGAACGATATTTTCAAAAGTCATCCCTTCTTTTTGATTGACTAGCCTTAATTTAAACCTTCACCACTTCCGGTTTGGCAATGGATGCAATGACAAAGACATCACGCTTTTTTTCATGTTCTTTTCCTACTTCACGGTACGGGTTTGAGCCTGCCTACTTACTACCACTTTTTTTTTTTTTTTTTTGCTCAACACATACCTCCAAACACCGTTCTTATTGGTAAATGATGAAAAGAACGTTTTTGTTCTTTTTCCCAACAAACCATGTTTATCAAAGTGTTGAGTTTTTTTTTCATTTTTCGACTGATTTTGAGCTACACTGATTTGATGCGTTTCTGAATTCTTTTTTTTAGATCATCATACATTTTGCCTATAATTCAGAAACATTACATCAAATTCGTGGACTCGAATCAATACAAAAATGGAAATGACTAATCAAACACGTCAAATATTTTGAATTTCAACTGTAGTTTATTGGGGAAAAAAAGAACAAAAACATTCTCTCCACCATTTGCTAATAAAAGACATTTGGAACAAATACACTGATGTTATTGCCAAGGCTGCTGCAAAGAAGGTGGGCTCACTTTCTTCCGTGCTATAAAAATTATTCATACCCAAGAGTGTCCTGTACCTCTACAAAGCCTACTATTAGTCCATACATGAGCTATTGCTAGTGCACCTGCAACTAGTTTCTTACTCTTAGAGTTCAAAAAAAGAGTTGCCAAACTAATAGGTACCGCACTAACAACCAAACTCCAATCTCTGTCCCATCACCAAAATATGGCACCTCTGTACCCGTTTTACAAGTATTTTAATGGAATGTACTCTGACGAACTCAAAGCACTTGTACCTCGTCAACATAATACCCCAACCCTGACTAATCTGACAAGCAGCAAAATCCCACCCCTACATTGTAGAGATCCCTAAATGTCAGAAAATCTAAGAGGAACAGATACTTTATGCTAAACTCCCTACATAGTATTCTTGTAAATTTAGTCCCAATTAATATCCCTTACATCAAAGTGACACTGTGCCTTTTTTGGGGTGTAATAAGAGTATAAAAAATATATATGTATCAGCTGAAATTTTATGGGAATAACAACTAAAATGAGAACAGTGGTCCGAACAATCCAAATATTAAATGATACAGAGATGCTTGACTTTTTTTTTTTTTTTTTTTTTTTTTTTAAATTGGAAGTCAATATCAATTTCTTTTTTTCTTTTTTTTTTTTTTTTGCATTTGTAAAAGTGTTGGGTTTTTGGGTTATACAGTGTCATGCTAAACCAATTCCTTTCAGTTGATGACATATATGGGGTGCTGAAAATACACTTGGTCCATTTTCTGAAAAATATCTTTCAGACCGAGACAACCATAAAAAAAAAAAAAAAGGTCTAGTAGTGAAGTGTAAAAGGCATGCGTCAAAAAACAAACACTTACCGAATAATACGAAGAAAGTGAAATTAAGGGGAAACCAGATGTTTACAGTCTAGTTGTTGATCTTGCGGAGTGGCAGATGAAGGGATACTCTAGACTTACCTGTTCAGAAGGTGAGTGGGTAAGGGAAAGGGGGTGCTACACTTACCTGTATATATAAACAAACTTAAATAAAAGTAGGTGGTAAAAACTAGACAAGACAAGGTTAAAAATTTTTTTAAATCTTCTGCAAGACACTCATACAAAAACAACTTCCAATTACGGTTAGATTGTTATACAACATATTTAGTCAACCTCCTTTTTTGTCTCAAAAGGAAATGAATAACTACATAAAAGGTATACTGCAAAAGAATCTATTGTGAAGCAAGGGTTGTACAATCCCCAACTACACCTCTTCTGAATAGTATTGTTTGAATCCACTGTCACAAAGTCCAAGGTGACTAGACACAATGTCAGTCTAAGCAGAGAGCTCTCTGACATACAACACCTGGTATTCTTAAATGGTTACCCATTTACTTTTGACCATACTCATTGTCACTTAACTTCATTGATCTAATTAGAACTGTTGTGTCAATCTGACTAGGCTATATATAATACATAATACTTAGCAGTAATTTGGAAATTAAGTGTTGATAGAACTTGCCAGTTATTTTGATATGACTGAATACAGAAATCTGTAACTCGTTTCTATTGGTTCATTTCTATCTGACCCCTTTTGGCTTCATTTCTATCCAACCCCCTTTTTTGCCTTCATTTCTATCCGACCCCCTTTTTTGCCTTCATTTCTATCCAACCCCTTTTTTGCCTTCATTTCTATCCAACCCCCTTTTTTGGCTTCATTTCTATCCAACCCCCTTTTTTGCCTTCATTTCTATCCAACCCCCTTTTTTGCCTTCATTTCTATCAAACCCCTTTTTTGGCTTCATTTCTATCCAACCCCTTTTTTGCCTTCATTTCTATCCAACCCCTTTTTTGGCTTCATTTCTATGCAACCCCTTTTTTGCTTTCATTTCTATCCAACCCCTTTTTTGCCTTCATTTCTATCAAACCCCCTTTTTTGGCTTCATTTCTATCCAACCCCTTTTTTGCCTTCATTTCTACCAAACCCCCTTTTTTGGCTTCATTTCTATGCAACCCCCTTTTTTGGTTTCATTTCTATCCAACCCCCTTTTTTGGCTTCATTTCTATCAAACCCCCTTTTTTGGCTTCATTTCTATCAAACCCCCTTTTTTGGCTTCATTTCTATCCAACCCCCTTTTTTGGCTTCATTTCTATCAAACCCCCTTTTTTGGCTTCATTTCTATCCAACCCCCTTTTTTTGGCTTCATTTCTATCCAACCCCCTTTTTTGGCTTCATTTCTATCCAACCCCCTTTTTTGGCTTCATTTCTATCCAACCCCCTTTTTTGGCTTCATTTCTATCAAACCCCCTTTTTTGGCTTCATTTCTATCCAACCCCCTTTTTTGGCTGCATTTCTATCAAACCCCCTTTTTTGCCTTCATTTCTATCAAACCCCCTTTTTTGCCTTCATTTCTATCAAACCCCCTTTTTTGCCTTCATTTCTATCCAACCCCCTTTTTTAGCTTCATTTCTATCCAACCCCCTTTGGGCTTCATTTCATCAGTTTTGTAATGCCTCAAGGATAAATAAAAAATTTCAGACATGGTTTCGACAAGACTGTGGCCATCTTTGTTATGAACCTTGGTTAATTTTAAAATTCAGTCATATGTTTGTACAGTTTTTTTCAAAAGATGGGCCATTGTAAGATTCAAATAAACAAATGATTGAAACAGCTTAGAAATATATATATATATATATATATATATATATATATATATATATATATATAATCATTCCTGACTTTATATAAAAATTAGTATTGGGACGATTAATCTGAATAGGAATCGGAATCAGAAAAACTGGAATTTTTAGGGGTATCAGAATTGGTATTGGAATCAGAAAAATGTGTGCCCATATTCTGATGCCAAAAACGATTCTTTTAATTGTTATTTTTATTTTATTTTGTTTACAACAAAATCTTCCACTGCTGGTAATAATAAAATTAAAATGTATAGATCAACCCCATAAAGGTATTTTTACGTTTGACAAAATATATTCGCATTCAACATGTGTTTTTATAGTAATTGAGAAAAAATAACTTTGTTAAATATTTAGAGATTCATAAAGAATTGGAATTGGTAATCGTATCGGAATTGGAAATTTAGCATGAAATCGTCAATTGTATAAGAATTGGAAAAACTTTTGGAACCGTCCCATCACTAATAAAAATTTTTTTTTTTTTTAAATTTATAATATCGTTTAAATTGTTTTAAATACCAAGCTTATATATTTGCTTGTTTTGGTGTTTATGCGACTAGTTAGAACAATTATCACCACACTGAAGATTCCATTAGAATGAAACATACGCATTTGAATAATAAATGTATATTTATTTAATTAAATACTTATAGGCCATTTTCAGTTGGGCACTTTAATGAGAAATAATATAAGCTGTCTAATCAAAACAAAAAATGCAAGTCCATTTCTTTGTGATTTTTTAAATACTGTTGAAAGGGTTGTCTATGTTTGTCCGCCTGATTTGACATAAATAGGATTTATTTTTCCATTCATCGTGTAACAGTTGCAATTCGTTTCATGTTTAAAGCACTCGGAATCAAGTTAAAAATTACTTATGTCCCCGAGTTTGAATCGTTCAGCCACTAATCTCCACGTTGATAATTCCAGATGGACAAAGCATAAACACATTTAGATAATAATTAAATAATATTATTTAATAAATAATTAATTTTAATATTTACCACTCACCTGCATTTTCATTATTTATTTCCCTGAACTTTCCCCATTTCTAACCTTAAATGTATACAGAATCAGTGTTATCTTCTTTGCTCTTACTCTTGTATAATATAATGCTGAGTTTTTTTTCTCTTCTGATGAGAAGCATTTAGTTAGAAATGCCATGGCCTAAAGAGGTTCCTCCCTCTTTATTTCCCTTATTGTAATCACCCTCATATTTATTGACATGATAATGTAATAAAGTTTTAATGTATATTATTTAATTAATTGGAATTCATTATTGAGATGGGCGTTATTTATTTATTGCGGACTATTATCCTCATCTTTTTTAGTTATTGTTTCTCCATTTGAATCTCTACATTTCCAGGTGAGCATTGTCTGAAGACAGCGGTTTCAATCCTACACAAAAGCTGGCCAGAGGCTTACTTGGCCAAACGCGTGGTGAGGCGACAACAACTATGGAGGACAGTAATTGCTGAGGATA
>NC_136483.1:170502071-170644571 GCF_053919585.1 Euprymna scolopes
TTTCAGATCTAGTTCAGCATTATTAGACTGGGCCAAGATTCTGGAGAGCTAGAGAAACGTACAGGTTTAAAGAGGTGATCATTACTATTACCGGCATAAATTATTTTGAAGGTTGGGAAATTAGTCAAAAATAATTTACTTTCATTTATCTACTCATTTGCATTCTAGTTGTGGTAAAAATAAAAATACAGGGCGAGCCATGGGAAATGGATGTTTTTAGAACGCTCCTTGCTCTCCTTGAGTAAAGGATATTCCATAATGGAATAGTTTAAAAATATTTTTATGTACATTATAAAATTTTTGTTGAAATATTCGCAGAGTTTTGCTTTTCCTTTAAAACATCCGTTTCCCGTGACTCACCCTGTATAATATTTAAGTTTGAGTAAATACTGATCATGAGCAAAGTAGCCACATTTGTTTGCGTTATTAACTGACCGAGCAAAGATGACCACTTTGCTCGGAATCGTTATTTACTCACACTGTAATATTGTTATAACTTTTATAACGGGCCAAACGTTGTATGTAGAGACTCACAAAGAAAAGAAAACCTTGACACTGAGGATGTTCAGTCTTTCAACTAAAAAAAAAAATTCAGTCGTCTGCACAAAAAATGCCAGCCTCTGAACATCTTGTTGTTCGTCTTTTTGTACTCTTTCTATTTTGCCACATTCGCATTTCTCACGTGATCTTTTCCATGGCCGTCATCTATATTTTGATACTCTATCTGTCGCTATGTTTTTTTTTCATCCCCCCCTCCCCCGTCGGTAATTCTGCTTTTCATATCTGTCTTTTCCTTCTTTTTCACTCTTTTACAGAAAGAGTAAAGTGGGTTTGTTTTACAATCCACAGAGATTCGAAAAATGTTAAAAAAAATTCAAATATATCTAAATATCTAAAAACTGCTATCTGACCAAGAAATGAAATAAAGGAGCGAACCTAGTGTGTCGTGTTGTAAATACATGTCGGTGACTTGCAAATAAATGTTATCAAATGCAAGATAACTTACTCTTCTATCTATATGGAAAATTATTTAGTGGTTTTACTTACGTTAAAACATTTATTCAGTGCGAAAAAAAAAAAACAGTGTTGAGCATTATGTGAGAACAAGAAAAATGGCTGAAAACTGACACCTAAATATTTAAAGTTTCGAAGATGACTTAAAAATAAAAAATTATACAAAATACTATTAGAAACCCACCCAATATATATCATAGTAACATATTTGGTGGGTTTCTAACAGTATTTTGTATATTTTTTTTATTTTTAAATCATTTTCAAAACTTCAATAATGTAGGTGTCGATTTCTGATCATTTTTCTTGTTCTCACATAATGATTGACACTGTAATTTTTTCAAACCAAATAAACATTTTAAGGTGAGTAAAACCACTAAAACCTTTTCCATATAGGTAGAAGAGTAAGTTGTCTTGCCTGTGATAACATTTATTTGTTACATATTTGAATTTTTCCCCATTTTTTCGAATCTCTGGATTATAACCACCACCAACACCATTATTTATTTCATCCGGTTTCACATGCAAGTCATCGACATGTATTTACAACACGACACAATAGGTTCGCTCCTTTATTTCATTTCCTGGTCAGATAGCAGTCTTATTTTTAGCTACAATCCACTGTTGTGTTGCAGTAATTCTCTCTGTGACCCACAGTCCAATGACTTGCTTTTGAAGGGATAGGGAGGGGTTGGGGAGACACGCATGTTCGTCATGTCACGCGTTTTTTTCCTCCTCCCTTTGTCATCAATCATTTCATTTCATGACGTCACATTCACAGCTTAAATGGTTATGTGACAAACTCGGCACATGAGTCGTCAATATGTGTACATATTTAAATAACAGAGTCTGCAGTTACATTACAGAACTTCTATTAAATAAAACCAACTGTAATCTCATGTGTGTGAGGTTTTGTCTCTGCCCCGCAGCCCTTTCACATAGAGGACATGTTGCTAGCCTCTTTCTACTGTATTAGTATGTTCATAGTAGAACTCAACTAAGCTCCAATACCTTTCCCCTCGTACAACAATCAGAGCAAGAACTCACCTGGGTACAATCACAGCAGAGAAATTTCCTTTCTATCTCTCTCTTTCTGTACCAAAAATCAAGCAGAATTCCACAAACAAATTTTCTTTCCTAGAACACTATATCTGTGAAACATGGTACCATGAGTCTGCTTCACAACCGACTACAACATGGTTATCTTCAAGTCTAATATAAAAAAGTACATGCTGAGCCGTCCTCTTAAGTAATCTTTAAACTTCATCCTCAAGTGGCACTCAAGCTTTATTAATCAGTGACCAATTAATAAAAATTTTTGTTATAAATTTATATATATATATATATATATATTATTTGTATAATACAAATAGATCACAAATGAAAATAAAATGTTTTTGATTAATATCCAAACTGTACAATTTTTTTTTTTTAAAGAATTTATTTCGCCAAGTGTAAAGTTTATTCGGGGCTTCCATAATTTAAAAAAAAAAGAAAAAAAAAAAGAAAAAAAGTGGATTTTCATAAATGTTTGTTGCAATATTATTTTTCATTGGAAGGTGACAAAATGAATCAAAAGTATTTTGATAAATTTACATTTTTCTTCAGCATATGTGATTTCTGTTACAAATGTTTCAGAGCCTGTTATAAAGTAATACTGTGCCACGTTATACCCCTGGGCACTGGGTCCCGACTTGCTTAGTCGCCAGCCAGGCTCTCGACTGACGGACACTCATCGAGAACCCCACCGCGCTTCCATACCCAGGTGACTCATCCCTGGGGGATGAGCTCGGACCTGCAAGTTCGGAATCTTCCTGTGGATTTCAGTGCAATTCTGGGGAGAAGGGTTTCAAAATCATGATAAAAGATTTTAACGAGACGAGAAAATGGGACTTTTTTTTTGTGATCGATACCCAACGAAAATCATAAAAACAAATTCATTCCTCCCACATTTATATATCTAGATCCGTTGTTTAATTCAAATCTATATAAAGAAAAACTTAGATAAAATCTGTGAAAATGTAAAACTTCTAGAATCATACGCTGAGATTTTATAATTTTAAAAACTAAATTTGTTATCAAATTTAAAAAAAAAAAAAAAAAAAAAAAAAGCCATCTGCCATTTTTTTTTTTTAATTTGGAAAATACTTTCGCAGTAATTTCTGGTGAAGTCTTTTCAAAATAAATACAAAATAAATCACATTATGTTTTGATTGTATTGCTTGGTCTATCCAACGGGACTGAATGATGATCAAAAATTGTTTCACACGCCCATATTTTTGTCATCGAAATCAGTGAAACCATCCATTTTTTCAATCAAATCGATTGATTGCATGTTGGGGATATTGCATAGTTGGGGACCCATCATGGTGCATCGGGAGGAAGATTCACATGTCTCCCTGCAGTGACTTAGTCCACAATACAATGTAGCCTACATTGCACTGCAGAGAACCTACTTTTGACTTTATAAAATTATTTTTATATATAACAGTTTGAATTTAAATGTAAAATGTAAAAATTCAAGTATCATGGTTCAATTGTGCTCCAAATAGAAACATTCATTTCAGAAGGCGCCCCTATCATATCAAAGAACCTACATGCCGGGCAATGATAATAAAACCTCAAATGCACTTGTGGTGCTAAGCTGTATAAGGCGTTAACTTTAGTCAAAATTGCCGGGCCCTTCTTTCATTGGATTTTATCGATTATCAGTTATCAATACTTAGTGAAGACATTCCGATACAAAACCTATCTAAGAACACTGCCACACACATAAAGTACATTTGTGTGAAATTCTAAAAAATATCAGCCTAGCCATTTAGTTTTGCCTTCATCAGTTAGACATATCTGAACTTGGGATTTGAAGAAGTTCACGAGGCTCGGGTTTTGAATCCCGAGTTTGAATATGTCTAACTGATGAGCCCAAATGAGGGAAAAACTCGAGTTTTGGACTTCTGGTTTGTTGGCTGTCATGGCTCTTGTGAGCTGCAACATTGTTTGACTGTAGAAATAATATATATATATATATATATATATATATATATATATATATATATGAAATGGTAATATCTATCTATATAAAGTTAGATGTGTTTATATGTACTGGATTAAGTCCTAAATCAGTCAATCAAAGAATTTCTAAACACAACTGCTAGATTTAAGGGGTCTAAATGTGGGCTATATTTAGATTAAGTTTTTGCAATTGAGGTAAAAAGGAGTGAAAAAATCCTTTGTGAAAATTTAGAATTTTGTAAATTTTAATAAATATTTTCCAAATTGTAATTTATTTTTATGGGTTTCTGAATTTTGGAGATCAGGATTGGTTATTCATATTTGGATTCTTCCGACTGCTGTTCTAATCTTGAATGTCATTTTCACAATATTTTAGTCGACGTAACGACCAACTTTCTTCAGGTGTATCTTGTTGAACTCAGGAGCATATCACTTTTACAATTGATGTTTCTAAGTACCACCATGCTATGGACCATGAAAGTTGAATGTTCAGTTCTCAGTGTGGGTGACTAAAAAATACAATTGCAAATTACTTTGAGCCTCTGTCCTGTTATGACTGAGAGAGCAAGGGCATGCTACTCATGTGCAGTAAATATAAAGGGTTCTTGATTGAGATTGTCGGACTGACTTCCTCATCTTGGTTGTTATTGTCACAACGTTTCGGCCGACAATCTCAATCAATGAAAGCATCTTATCTCAAAAATACAGACAATTACTATAAAGGGTTCTGTTCGAATTTCTGTATAAATTTCCAACTTTGACTAAAACATTCTTGAAGAAGGTCAAAGGTTATATCGATTGAAACATTGTGAAAATGACATTCAAGATGAGAACACTAGTTCGAAGAATCTTAATACAATAGAATCTCAGGATACGGTGGTTCTAGGATACGACTTTTGCAGGTTACAGTGAGGAATACAATATTTTTCCGGCTCCTGGTTACAGTATTATTTATAATGTTATTTGATTATATACATGTGTATTATATACTGTAATGTATTTTGTTACTAATATTTAATGCTGTATCTCGGAGTTCTACTGTAATAGAAATAATTTCATGGGTTTTTAGGGGATAATGTCCTCAATGTATATTCTAAATGTTGAGCTGAGTAGTTTGAACAACAAGCTTTCAGGTCACGTATTATTAGTCATGACAATCAGTGGTTAGGAATGTTTCTTAAGTTTAGTTTTGGTTGAAGGTTACTATTCATTTACATCCTTATTTCACTATAAATTGGACGTCTTCCTTTAAGGGTTCAGCCATCGCCTTAGTTATGTGCCCATTCGTTTTCCCTTGTGTTTTTTATAAAACATGGTGTCATCAGCAAACATATCCATCTTAGAGATAATTTTATGAATATCATGAAGAATAATTATATATCGTTCTATGTTTTACCGAAGACCACTCATCCATTCTTTCAATTTGGCCATACTTAAGTTTACTCCTCTATTCCATCAGAATCTAGTGTTTTAAAATCATTTCTTGAAATGTTTCCTTTATTTAGTTTAAATTTGCAGATAATTTTTAAAATTTTTAAAGATTTTTATTTCTATTTTAAAAGATTGAAATCACTTTAATATTTGAAAATATGCATCTTCAGTAAAAAAAAAAAAATTTTTTTTTTTTTCAACAAACGATTCCTTTTCCACCAGAAATAAACCTTCATCCACAGGAATTAGGGTACTTTATCGACAGAAATAAGGGGACTTCCTTCACAGAAATAAGGGGACTTTATAAAACATAGAAGCGAAGGTAAATTTTTTTTTTTTTTTTATAAGTTTTCAGCCATTTTTTAAAGTCATCAGTTGAGTGCTATTTATCCAATCAAAATAAAATAAAACAAAAACATTTTAAACCGATAATAGATTTTATTTTAGATCTTCAACTCTTGATGATTTTAACCCATGAAAATCTATTAGAAAAAAAACGCTTTTCAAAACTGAATCACTTTTTTTCTAACAGTTTTTAATCCTTGATTGGCAGAAAAAAATAAATAAATTAAAAAAAAAAAAAAACGAGAAAAATTGTAAGGAAAAAAAAAAAAGCAATCAAAATATTTAAATATGGATAAACACATTTTTTAATCTGTTTAACAAGGAATATGTGTTGAATCTTTATTAATCTTTTGTGTGCATGTTGTGTTATGCAGGAAAAGGGAAATACATTGAAAATAAAAAAAAAACAACTTAAAATTCAAAGTAGTCGATCATAAGGCATGCTAAAGACTACCTTTTCCAGGCATTTACCAATTAGCAGAGGTGAAAAGTACTCTTTTCCACTCCTCCATGTATAAATATATTTTGACCTCAGTAATTAAACTACTACAAATTTATAAATTATTAAAAACATAAAATGCTAGATTGCTGCCAAGTGAAAAGAAATCTTGATATAATCAAACATAACCAAACACATGACTAACATAGTATTTTAATCATAAAATACTGGTATTTTGATTAGGTATTACAGAATATAAACGTGTTTATATAACAGATTAATATTTCTTTTGGTATCTGGATTTTAATATTTCAAATTATAATTAATGCTTTCAATTTGTAAAATTTACTTAATATATTAAAACATTAGAATCTAACTTCCAAAAGAAATATTCAACAATGTTCATTATATATATATATATATATATATATATATATATATATATATATATGTATATATATATGTATATATATATATATATGTATATATATATATATATATATATATATATATATATATATATATATATATTCAAGCAAAAATTAAATGCAATGGAGAGACTTTTCTGTATGATTCTATTTTTTTTTTTAATTTTTCGATTTTACGTATAATCATTTTTATATCAATATCAAAAATATTAATAAAAGTTCCATAATTGTTTCTGTCACAAGCGCTTTCGATTCGTCCATGAATCATCTTCAGATTATACGGAAAATCAAAAAATTAAAAAAAAGGATCATAAAGCAAAGCTTCTCTGTTGCATTGAATCATATTTGCTTGAATTAAAAAATGATGCCTAAATATACCAATTTCAAATATATGTGTGTATGTGGGTGTGCTTTTCTGGTAATTATTGAGCTTATTCTTAAATGCAGTTTTGTACTTATTATCTTATTAATTATTCATTATCTATTTATTTAAAAGTATACATGACTTAATCTCACCTAAGATAACTCATGAAGTCTGTTAGTTCAGCAATTTAATCTTTTCCTTTTATATATATATATATATATATATATATATGTATGAGAATTATCAGAACGTGAGATGATATAATTATTTGCACAGTCAAACAACATCACAGCTCATATAAGCCACGAAAGTAATAAACCAGAAGGACAAGACTCGAGTTTCACCCTCATTTGGATACATCAGTTGAACACATCCGAACTACGAGATTTGAAACCTAGAAATTCGGATGTGGTTAACTGATGAGCCCAAACAAGGGCGAAACTAGAGTCTTGGACTTCCGGTTTGTTGGCTTTCATGGCTTATGTGAGCTGCAACGTTGCTTGGCTGTGGAAATATAATTATTAGTATAAAAAATATACTTATAGGAAGTGAAACGTTTGTGTTTCATTCACAAAGGAAAACATCAGGCTAAATGAATAAATTCACATTGTGTTCATTTTTATCATCACGAATTATTCACTTAACATCTAACCAATCAAAGTCCTTGATTACCTCCCACCCCTCCATCTCTTATTCTACTACTCTTCCTATTCCCGTTTAAAAAGGTTTTGGCTCACTTCTTTTCTAAAACATGGCTATAATTAACAAAGGATCACATAATCGTGTTGATGAGTCAGTACAACCGATTTTATCTATTGTCTGTTTGACCCATTTAAAAAACAAAGTGCCCAAAAAAATTTTCGAAGAAAGGGGATGAAATTTTATTCATTAATGGAAACGAATAGGTGGAAATTGGAAAGGTGGAGGGGTCAAATATTCTAATTGGTCGGAAGTTAGAATGTACAGAGATTGACTACAAAAAAGGATCTTAGAATGTATATTTATGCATTTAGCCTGATTATTTCTTTCAGGAATAAAGCACAAACATTGCTGTATATCTCACTTGTCTTGAGTATATTTTCATGCTACTCATGTGTTAAGCACTGCTGAAGTAAATACTGAAGCAAAAATTATATATATTTAACAAAGTATTCAAATTGTTAAAAAGTTCTGTATTGGCTTTTATAACTTATATTTTTCTCAGTTCATCATTCTTATGTTACAGCCTGGAGAGTGGTGGCAGTCTATTCACTACAAATGAAAAACATTACAAAACTATTAAACAAAGAGCGGGTTGGGATTACATGAAATTTTTATATAATTATTTATAAATTGAGAAAACATGAAGCTACTTGATGTCTCCAAATATTAGACAAATCTTTTAAGTATTGGATGTTTTTTTTTTTTTAATAAAAATCCCTTCAGACAAGGCATTAAGCCACTTGATGTAAGGAAGTAAGCAGGAAAGACAGATGCTAAATGGCATCAGTCTTGAAAATACCAAAAGAAAAACAGTTAGCAGAAAGAGGGTTCCACAAGCCTGCAGTTCTTGGAAAGAAGCTATTTAAATAAGAAGCTATATTACGAGGTAGCAAAACAGCAAATTGATGAAAACCACTAAACCAGTGAGGCAAACAAGCTGACACAATAGAAGCAGGGAATAAATCAGACAATTCTGGGAACACATAATATTTGTAGAAAAAAACTGAGACTCGAAAAATCAATTCTGAAAAACACAGTAATAATTTGTAGAAAAACGGAGACTCAAAAAATCACTTCTGTGAGAGAGAGTTTGCAAAGATGTTAGGGTGAGGTCAATCAAATTACAGATATAGTTCTGCACCATATTAAGAACGTTCCAATAGGACATAGATTCACTAGCCCAGATATGATAACAGTACTCCATAAATTCGTCTGATAATAGATTTGTAGAGATAAAGGATAGCCTCAGGCATAAGAAAGTGTTTAGATATGGAAAGTGTTTAGAGCAATAGATAGAACCAACTTTCTGAGGAGCCAAAAGAGCAATTGAACCAAGATATGAACTCACAGATTTGATGAGAAAGAAAGACAAAAAAAGTTTCAAAGTCGATTTCTCATCAAGAGCAGAGCTATCCATGAGAATTTCAGAAATTGAAGGGAGACGCCTCTGAATAAGAGACAGGAGCTGGGTCCCAACGGGATTACACGAAACAAAACATTTTGTACCACAATCAACAACTTACCCAAGGTCAAACACTAAGTTAGTTGCATATTTCTTTTGATCCGAGGGAGATAGGTGAGAAGCAACATCAGGATAGAGTAATTATCATTAGCATAAATGTAAAAGGCAGATCGGCCTTTGACTAAATCCTGTTTACTATGAGTCAGGCTACAAGCAGTGCCTTAAGGCAATTTTATTTAATACATATGCATTAAAATAATGCAGTTTTATTTAATACATATGCATTAAAATAATGCAGGTTTATTTAATACATATGCATAAAAATAATGCAGTTTTATTTTATACCTATGCATTAAAATAATGCAGTTTTATTTTATACCTATGCATTAAAATAATGCAGTTTTATTTTATACATATGCATTAAAATAATGCAGTTTTATTAAATACTTATGCATTAAAATAATGCAGTTTTATTAAATACTTATGCATTAAAATAATGCAGTTTTATTAAATACTTATGCATAAAAATAATGCAGTTTTATTAAATACATATGCATTGAAATAATTTGCACTGAAATAACAGTTATGCAGATCCTTATTTACCTCCCAACAAGGGCAGAATTAGACAAAAAGTCGGTTTTCAATGTAAGAAAAATTCAGCTCCCTTAAAAGGGAGCATTCTGGATTTAGTGAAAAAAATTTTTTCTCGGTCTACAAGAATTTCTCATTCACTGATCCAGGACAGAAAAAAAAAATTAGATATTTTATAAGAAAAGCTACTACACTTTGCTCCTAAGTGATACAAGTCAATACAGAACATTTAGTAATTTGAATATTTTAATAATATCTATAAACTGTCAGCTGTTTAATCTAATCCGCTTTAACTTATACAAGTCTGTATGGATGTATGTATTTGGATGTGTAGTATATATTTCAAGATGATAATAGCCTTTGTAATGAGGCACAGATAAACAGCCAGACAACACAATGGGAAATATGTTGATTATCTTGATGATACCAATGGATTCACATCTCAAGGTTAACCTTGAGCAGGGTTTTAGAGAGCAGGGTAGTGAGTTATAAGTTATCTTACATAATTTAAAAACTGTCTTTAATAAAAAAAAAAGTTCCTTTTCTTTGCTTACCATTATCTCGACAGACTCTGACCACTTCTGTTGCATGGATAGTATTTCGCAGGGCTCTTTGGATCTTAAAAGAAAAAAAATTGCATAAAACCCACACACATCTTTCTTGATACAGATTTATAACTTTTTTTTTTTGTTACAAATTAATATTACACAGCCAAATATATGTATATTTTTACAACCCTAACTACACAGACAGTGCATATGCTAAATATTCAAAGCATGTTCCTTACCCAAGTGTTACGAGGGTGCCCAGCATTGCCCGGGTGTTTGGAGGTGTGCGTGTTGGGGGAGGGGGTCGGTCAAAACAAAATGGAAACTAAAGAATAAGCGAAGTAATAATCCTGTCTAAATATTATTAAAAAAAAAAAAAAAAAAAAAAAAAAAAAATGGTTAAACTTTTTCAAAGAATCATAAAAACAAAAACAAAAAAAAAAAAACAGTAAATGTGATAGAAAAAAAAGTGTAAGCAGACGATGTTAAAACTTCTTAAAAAAAAAAAAAAAATCTGAAACCAAAAACAAAAAAAGAAACGGCAAATATAATGGAAGAAAAAAGAAAAAAAAAAGAAAAAAAAAGAAAAAAAATGAAATAAATAACACCGTTTCATTATTAAAACTTCAAAAATCGAAAAAAAAAAAAGTTGATCTTATAGCTCGGATCGACCCTGCAATCTAAAGATAATGCTGCCACTTTGACCATTGTGCCATGACCACGTGAGCGAATTTGTGTTGGTTTTTTTAATGTTTAAACTAATTCAAGTATGCTACGTCTTTTGCGCATGCGTATTTGGCTAGATTATCATGAAGGAACGATTTATTGCTACCCCTTCCTGTAGAAAAGTGTCACGTTAAGGATGAAGGAACTAATGTTTAGCCAATTTTTCGATATTTGTCATCCAAAGGTTCGATCTTCAAAATGATACCTATCTGGTGAAAATCCGTTGCGTGTGTGGAAAAGTTTTTGCGAGACATACAAACACACTCACACACATTTTGCCTTTTATATAATAGACTAGCAGGGCTGCCCAGTGTTGCCCGGGTGTATGGAGGTGGTGTTGTTAGGAATTCCTGGTGAGGGGGTCAAAACAAAAGTAGCGGAGGTGCCCGGCATTGGCCGAGTGTATGTAAGTTGTGTAGTACAGAACTCCGGGGTAGTTTGGGTGGAGAGAGGTGTTAATAAAAAAAAAAATTTTTTTAAAGTGGTAATAGGCAGTCAGGCTTGCACCCATAATGCAAAGGAGAAAAAATTGGTTAAATAACACGTGACGTCTCAGCCAATGTCTCCATTGCACGACCGTGACGCAGTTGATAGAGACGTTGAATCTCTACGATTCCAGACAAGCATTGTCTGAAGATAGCGGTTTCAATCCTACCCAAAGCCGGCCAGAGGCTTACTTGGCCAAAAACATAGGAAGACGACAACAACTACGGATGGCAGTGATTGCTGAGAATGCAGTTAGGAGATTCGAAGTTCCTATCCATCGCGGTTACCACCCGACGAAGACCAGAGGAATAGTTGGCCGAAACGTTTCACAAAATAGTCCGAAATAATAAATTAATATAAATAATACTCATCTCAATAATGAATTCCAATTAAAATATATAAAAAAGTTTTGGTAGGTAGGTAGGATCGAACCAGAAGCCTTGAGGTAAAGGTGGAAAATAAAGTGTGAAAAAAACAGGACACGTTAACCGCTTGGCCAGCAAGGGGGAGTAACAGAAAAGCATTTGAATTTAAACTTTAAAAACTCAATTGACAGGTGCGCGAATTTAATGAGGTCAAATATCATGCCATACAGGGAATGAAATTCTGCACTTTTACTGCGAGGCCGTTTTTTGGGACTTGTTTACTAAACTTTGGCTGCGAGGTAGTTTTTCTGGTTTTGTTTCCCCAAGATGTTGGCCGGGATGGGGGGGGGGAGATATAGCAATTGTCTGATATAAAGGGGTTTCGCCCGCATTGATCAAACTTTATTGCTTTCTGGACGTTCCTGGCACGAAAGCTGGAAACTACACCTTCGCTTCAGATTAGTTTCGCTTTTATACGAAAAAGCCGAGCACACGAGGGGAGCCGAAATAGGAAGAATTTTGTAAAAGTCGATGTAAATAAATCTAGACATGACGCACGTTCGCAAATCGTAGATATTATTATCCAGGGAGTATATAAACAGTTCCAAGAAATAGTAAGCCCCCCCCCCACTTCCGCTGAGAACCCCCCCCCCCCTCAAAAAAGTCTTTGCTGGACATACAAAAAATGTGCACACACATTTTGCCTTTTATATATATAGATTATATTACAGAAGTTATATAGAGTGATCTCCCCTTCCATTAATACCACCTTTGAAATGTAATAGACGATTCAGAGCTTCTATATCATAATAAAAAAATGTTGAATTTCAAGTAAAACACACATTAGCTGCATAACTCATGTCGCAAATAGTAACATATCCCAAAATTACAGAAAACAATAAGATAGAAAAATGATTATTCATGAAAAACAGTGTAGATAATGGTCAAAATTAGAAAAAAATATACAAAATACTCATAGAAATCAAGCCAATAAATGCATGTCTATCAATATTTTGTGTGACAGCATCTTCTTGTCGGCCATCTTGTTGTCGGTTTAACTTACTAATTGGGTAATTGGCAGTACTCGTTTTTCGAACCAAATAAATGCATTAAAAATAAGTTAAAACATACACCAAAAAAATTATCCAGCTTGGTACAAGAGTAACTTATCTTGCCTTTGATAGCATTTATTTGTTTCTTTACCATTGTTTTCGGTTTGATATCTATTGTAAACACCCCCCACACACACACACACACCAAATTAATAACTTGTTAATCGTCTCTTTAATCTCGTGTGAATCTCTCTTGGATGTAATTCATGTTTGTCGGATAGGTATTTTTTTTTTTTTTCCGGAGTCCAGTTGCTTCTATAATTACTGAAGCTCCAGTTTCTTTTCATGTTGCACACAAGACTTTTGTATTTTGTGAGGAATCCTACCGAATGCCAGACATTCACCCGCTATATCATATATTCTAATCGAGAGATATTTTAAAGATTCTACCCATCCCTCAAAGTGCAATTGTTTAAATCTCTCTTGCACTTGGTTAACCGGGTATATTTGCCAGGTAGTTTTTGAAATTCTTTTTCATGAGTCCAGTTGCTCCTATAATTACTGAAATGATGGAGATCTTCCTAAGATTTCAGTTTCTTTTCATTTCATACATACGACTTTGATATTTCATTATATTTTCCCCCTCAGCTCTGTTTAACCAGCATCATTGGAAGCACTGATTAAAGTTGCTTCTTTCTCTTTCTTGATCCATATCATTATGCCGACATTAGAGCCAGTTTCTAGGTATGTAGCTGTAGGAATTGAATGTATGTAACTGTCAGTCTTAAAGACAGCTTTAGTTATGATGATGCCCTCAGAGAAAGATTAAGTTTGGGCAATATAGGTAGATTGTGCTAAATATGAAGCTTTCGTTGGTATGGCCTTGCTGAAAACATGGATAAGGTTTCTTGAGTTAGCAGATTTAAAAGAGGATGACCAAGGACAACGTGGGACGAAGTGATACACATGAACTTTAAAGAAAGACGGATAAATAAAAACCTGGCCAGAGATATGTTAGTTTGGAGGTCAATTACTTAAAGTCATCCAACACATGCCAGCATTTATTTATTTGCGTACTGTTATCCTCATCTTTATAATTGTTTCACGACGTTTCGGCCAACTGTTTCTCTGGCCTTTGTCAGGTGATTAACCATGACATAGGAATGCTGAATCTTAACTCTCAGTAATTACTGCCTTCCATAGTTGTCGTCTCATGTTTTTGACCAACTAATCCTCTGGTCGGTTTTGGGTAGGATTGAAAACCACTATCTTCAGACAATGCTCACTTGGAACCGTAGAGATTTAACATCTCTATCCACTGCGTCACATGCTCTGAAGGTTCCAGGTGTCCAGGTGAGCATTGTCTAAAGGTAGTGGTTTCAATCCTATTCAAAACCGGCTAGAGGATTAGTTGGCTAAAACGTAGTGAGACGGCAACAACTATGGAAGGCAGTAATTACTGAGTTTACAGTTAAGAGATTCAGCATTCCTAACTTGTCGTGGTTTACCACCTGACGAAGGCCAGAGGAATAGTTGGCCGAAACGTTGTGAAACACCAACTAAGAAAGATGAGGACAAATAAGTAAATATACAAGTTATTCATCTCAAAGACTTCCAATGCTAAACATGTTAGTATGTAAAATAGATGTTAAACCAAATGTTATGTTTTACCTGCCGGGTTTGGTAAATGGTTGTGGTAATTGAAAAGAAGGAGATGAAAACGATGCAACTGGCGTAGAGTTCATAGGCGTCACAAAACCAAAGGATTACACTGAAGACTTGAAACACATAAAAAGGACTCAAGATCTGAAAAGACAAAAAAACATTTAAAATCAAACTCGTTTGGTTTCATCATTAAATGTTTCAATTTCTAAAAAAAGAGAAAATATCTTATCACAGAATAACTCAAATTAGTGCTCATGTTTCAGTTGAATTTCAAACTTAGTATAACTTTTATGAAACAACTAGCATGGGTACCCGGCACTGTCCGAGTGGAGAGAGGTCATATACTAAAAAAAAGAAAAACTAAATGAACTTTTGTTTCAATCAAAATAGCAGCGAGTGCCCATGCGAGCCTCTCTCCCCGCAAAAAGAAGATTTAGCTGCAGTAGGCAGGATCAAACCTGTAATGCAAAAGAGAAAAAGGAAGTGAAAAAAGCAAACTCGTTAGCTGTCTCGATCACGGCGACTTATGACATAACGGGCCTCTGAAATAAGGTGTTATAAACATACGTTGAGACCGGCAGGCATATGACTTGCAAAAATGTAGACGCAAAAGCTGACCCCTTCTTGCGAAAATGGCCAAGCTGACCAATACAGAATTAATCCTTTTGGCCAATTTTTACATAGTCTTCATGTAAGAGATCAATATTTATAACAATACGGATTTTGTCATGGTCCGATGCATCTGTGAAAATTTTTTGGCAGACAAACGCAGACACACACACACACATATTTTCCCTTTTATATATTAGATGATTTATTAACTAAAAGAAACATTATTTCTTTTCAAAATGAATTTTTTTAAATAGAAATCGCTCCAGACAAGGCATGAAGCCACTTGATGTAAGAAGCTAAAAAAAAAAAAAAAATACCACCTCATGGTCAAAAACTATCCAACAATAAAGGTTAGATGGACAGATTCTTTACCAAAAAGCAGCAATTATTTCCCCTTTATCAGAAATAGGGTTCATGAAATGTGAGGACTAAAAGGGAAGTGAGTTATGAGGCTGCTAAAAGAAAAACCCAACATCCGCTTTCTACAGAACTTGTTAATTTATTCCTAAATTTATTCAATTACAACAAATAATAGTTAATTCATGAAATGTCTTTTTTTCAAAAGCAAGATGCAAATATCAGAAAGTTTCATTTAATGACCTGCTGGCTTGGAAAGCTCAAGGCAATTGAGGAGATTCACATAAAACCAAATCAATTCATTTTATTTTTTGTATTGCTGGATTTAGTGTTAGTGTACAATTTAATGAATGGATTTTTTTTTTTCTTAAATGAAACACAAAAATAAATTGAAATATTTTTTTTAATATTTTACATATTTTCTTTCTTCATAATACCACTGGATTTTATTGCCATCCAAAACTTAGGAGTCATATTAAAACTATGGCACAACGGCTATAGGATATTCTTTGCTGAACAATGAAGTTATTTAAAAACTCCTCCCCTCTTTAAAGGAGGAGGTAATGCCTGAAAGGTTGAACCTTCTCGAACCAAGTGAGGTCTTACCTCATTTTGACAAAAGAAAGCCTGGTGGTATTAAGTTAACTGGTTTGTCAGAATAATTGCAGAGGCAAACGTTGGCTGGTATGAAATATATTGAATCAGCTCAAATTTGGAGAATCTGTTTCATTTAATTTTGGCAAATATTTTAAACTAGCGGAGAGAACCGATGTTGCCCTTGATTGAATTAGAATCAACAAATGTTCCACACTTCCAATACTTTATGGTCACCAAATTGATGATATTGCCCATTTTCCAATCAAATCCATACATAGTCTGCTCAAGTCAGGGACCCACAGTGATTTAGTCCATAATATATTGTAGTCTACATTGCATTGTAGTAATTTGTATAAAATTATTTTTATATAATGGCTTGAATTAAAGTTTAAAATGCAAAAGTAATTATCATGGTTCAGTTATGCTATAAACTGATACATTCATTTCAAATGCGCCTCTGTTTTGTCAAAGAACCTGCTGATTTTATATGCCCAGTCCTTCTGCTCATATGATAAAACTTCTCAAATGCACTTGTGATGTTAGGCTGTATCAGGGTGTTAACTTTGGTTAAAATTGGACTGTTCATTTTTTTAATCAGATTTTTTAGATTATGAATACTTATTGGAGGCATTCTGATACAAAACCTCTCTAAGAACAGTCCCAGACATATAAAGTATATTTGTGTGAAATATATATAAAAAAAAAAATCTGCCCAGCCATTTCAGAGTCTATAGTGAACAGACACACAAACCAAGTGTCTTTTATATATAACTAGAGAGATGATAAAAAACAGAGATGAGCTCTATTTTCCATGATTTATTAGGAACCTCTTTAAATACAAAAGTTAAATATGACATCATTAGGACAAGTTGCGTAAGGATTATTCTGACCTGACTTCAACAAAAGATAAACTTACCTCCTTGAATAAAAGCGTTATAACAGGAGTGACGTGAATTGCAATACGGTTGTTGCCATATAAAACGAGCCTAAAAATACAAAACAAATAAATTTTAATATAACAATAGGGAATTAAAATTTTGTAAAAAATACAACAAGAATTTGTTGGACATGCCTCTGCTATCATCTTTCCCCGGAAATGCCTACACACCTCAGCCATCATCTTTCCCCGGACACGTCTACACACCTCAACTATCATCTTTCCCCCGACATGCCTCTGCTATCATCTTTACCCGGACACGCCTCCGCTGTCATCTTTCCCCGGACACGCCTCCGCTATCATCTTTCCCCCCGACACGCCTCCGCTATCATCTCCCCCCCCCCCGACACGCCTCCGCTATCATCTTCCCCCCCCCCCAACACGCCTCCGCTATCATCTTTCCCCCGACATGCCTCCGCTATCATCTTTCCCTGGAAACGCCTCCGCTATCATCTTTCCCTGGAAACGCCTCCGCTATCATCTTTCCCTGGAAACGCCTTCACTATCATCTCTCAGACATGCTTCCACTATCATCTTTCTCGGACATTTCTCCATAATTATTTTCCTTAGATATTCCTCCATGATACTCTCGGACATTTCTTCCTGACAACTTTTCTGGGATATTCCTATATAACTACCATCATACCTTACACGCAATTTCTGGTTATGTATCAATTTGAATAAGTTGGTCATCACTGAGGAATGTTTCATTCACTGTCTGAGATTTCCACAAGAGAAGTTGCTTGTTGTTGCCGATCCCCACCTGTACAGGTTATTGGCTATCCTTCCAACATTTGCTCTAGCTCAGTTCAGGGTTATTCTATTCCATGTTCTCTGGGTTCTTGGATAGCGTTGTTCAAGTAATCATTCAATAATTCTGGGATTGTTCAGAGTTAACTTTTATTATCAGATTTCTTCTTAATTTGACTCTACTCCTTGGTTGTCCATATGGTCAGATAGAAAGTGTCTTTTATCAGTTTCCTGTTTGGTTGGTTATTTTACGTCATATCAACCCTTTTGGGGTTATTTAATGCCAAATCGAGTGATTTTGAAAAAAAAAAATTATGTTCTAGATTTCTTATATCTAAAAGTACCTATTCATAGTGTTCTCTTTAGTTGTCTTGTCTTTTTGTTGTTTTTTAAATCTTTTTGGGTTATTTTATGTTTAATTTAACCATTAAAAAATAAAAAAATTGTCTTCAAGGTATTTATATCTTCAAATATTTTTCATAGGGTTTAGTTGATTTGTTTTGTAGAGAGAAGTTGTTATTCTTGTTTTGTTTGCTTGAGATATTTAACCAGAATATCACACCTCATTAATTTATTTAATGCCATAAAAAAAAAAAAAAAAAAAAAAAAAAACTGTTCCCTTTTTATATTTTTGAGAATAGCCTTGTTACTCTCAAAAAAGGAGAGAATTTCGTCCAAGCAGTTGTTTTCAAAAATATTCTTCATATTGTTAGATTTTAGATATTGTTTTCTAGCGGTTTCAAATGCTGTACATTTTACAAAAAAATATTTGACTGTGAAAGTTTTGACAGAATGGACATTGTGGTTGCTATTCTTGTTTAAGTATGAAGGAGTGTGAGTTTTGTATGGCTAATATGTATTCTAGATATGATTACTTGTTCCTTTCTTGATTTTCTAGGAGTTGATCACTATTGTAAGGGTTTGATTTGCTATAGTTTATTATTTGTGTTTTTATTTCATTGTTGCTGCCATTTTGCATTAAACAGTTGGTTGATTTTATGTTTAAAGTCAGAATAGGTAATGTTAATTGTATCGGGGTTCAAGTTTAGAGCTGATTTGGCTGCCATTTTCTTTTTATTCTGATATGGCTTCGAATTTAGTATATTATTATTTCTTTGTACAGGGTGACCCAAAAAAACGGACCCCAACTCTAATTAGGCCCAGTTTCTTAGTGTTTTGTCCGAATGAAATGAAACTTTGATCATAACTAGTTTATTATATTCAAAACATCAACTCAAACACTAGGGTTTTTGGCCTTTTTTTTCTCCGTTGACTGTAAAATGCTCAGAAAAACAATTGAATGTCCTCTTTTTTGGGGGGGAGGGGGGGAGTCACCTTGTATTTAGATAATGAGTTGATTCTGTTTAGATGTTTTATGATTAGAGGGTTTTCGAGTTTTTTTGTTATTTAGTGATGTTAGAATGGAGAGTGAATCTGAAAATATTAGGAATTTCTTATGCTTATTTTTTCTAAGACATTGACAGCAAGGTTGATGGCATATACTTTAGCAGTAAAAACGGAACTTTCTGCTGGAAGGGACAGTTTTAGAGTTGTTCTATTCAAAATGGCAGCACATTTGGTCTTTGGAGCCGTCAGTAAGAAGTTTCCTGTCTTTGTGTTTTTGTATTCTCACATGGGTATCACTTACGCTATTGAAGTGCCAGGTCAGTCATTCTGTACGCCATTGATAGTAGGGTTAGTTTTAATCTCTCAGTGATTCTCTGAAATGCATTTTGTTTGGCGTCGATTGATTTGGCATGGCAGTATCAAGTAGTAAAGTAATAAAATACTAATGTTGTTTCGCGCAGGGTTTAGGGTCAGTTCTCCAATTTCATCCTTTATTTATCATTTTGTTCTATTTTAGAAAAGAAGATTTAGATTTGTATAAACACTGAACCTTCCATTGTTTTCAAGTCCACAGCTCCACAGTTGGATCCAGTGTCCGAGATCATGCCGTTTTGGGCTCTCTCCTCCTTACAATGTATAACCTTGGCGAGCTCACTCCTCTCGGTGTCCTCTCTTCACTGGTGTTTTATCTCATGAGAGAAACCCACTCTGAGCTTAAAAAAGTGGAGAGACGTTCGATCAACATATCCTCTTGCTCCAACCCCCCCCCCCCAGTGACCGAAACTTACTTTCCACCCTTGTTCTTCATATCTCTCATTTCAAACTCCCATATCTCTTTTCTTTCCTCTCCCCTGCAGCGTCAAAATTTGACTCCTAAACTAAATGTGTTAAAAATAAATTTATACAAACATGCATTGTATTTCCTCATTTTTCATTGATCCTTAATTTACAACTTTAAAAAAAAAAAGAAAAAAAAAAAGTCGTTTGATTTGAAACTAATAAAAAAAATAAAAGCTAACAGCAGCAGCTTACTGAAGTATTAGCTTCAGTAAGCTGCTGCTGTTAGCTTTTTTTAAATATATACTGAATTATTTCTCTTTGCGTTACATGCAAAGTAATTACTATTTATACATATGAATACTGAAACGGACATCATATGAATTATCAGTTACATAGTAAATATAAGTAAAGAGGGAAGGTTATCATAATTTTTAAATCATGTACTTACTTCCGCATCACTTCTTCTGACTGTAATCCTTTCGTTTCATGAAAATAGCTGAGGACAATCTCAGAGTCAAGACCCCTGTGTAAAAGCAAACAAACAAAAGCTAAAAATTAAGATTACATTGAATTGAACTGAAGTGGTATTCACCCTATGCGAGTTGAACCGACTTCTTCCTTGAAATTCACAAGCGGTCCCCAGTCACATGTATATTCCCCGTCAGGTTTTGCAGCTTTTGCAAGGAGGTGTCAATGTCCTCCTACATAAAGCACCTGATATTCCTAAATGGTCACTCATCTGGTACTGACCAGACTCAATGTTGCTTAACTTCAGTAAGCTAACAAGATGGTTGGTTGGTAGGTTTTTTTTTACAGCATATCAACCCTTTTGGGTTATTTAATGCAGAATCCAGTGATTTGGAAGAACAATTTTTTAATAGAGTATATTTTTTTTTTTTAAGTCGGTTTCTATTTAATCCATAGTTGGGACCCTAACAGGTACTACCAGTCCGGGTCAGAGTGGACCTGGGAGCAATGGCAATTAAAGGGTGGCTCCACACTCTCCAAAGCCTATAAACTGGGGCCTCACCATCAGATATTTTTTTTTTTTTTTTTTTTTTTTTTACAGTGATCACCACTTATCAAGGCCCGGAAGCCACTCAGATTATTGCAAGTACATTACGTTAGTATGGAGATTTGATGAAGTGTTTACTTAAGGGGGCGGTTCATTAGGAATTTGTTAACGTTGGACTTGAACACATCCAAGTTGTAGTCCGGTGAGAAGCAGGCAGACGGAACAGAGTTCCACAGACGTGCAGTTCTAAGAAAGAAGCTTTGTTCATGGAATCCGCGTTTTGATTTAGGCACAGATATAGAGTGGGGGAAATTTTTCACAGTGGATTCAGCTAGACGGGTGTTTTTCGTGAAAGATTGGCGAGGGGGGACCAGAGATTGGAGTTCAGACGAGCACCTGCCATGGAAATAACGATAAAACAAGGATAGGCTGGCAACGTCTCTTCTGTGGGAGAGAGGTTGCAGGGTAGAGAAAAGGGCATCCCCCACTAAGCCACGAAGTCTATTTTAAGTTTAAGGTCATATCCAGGACCAAGCTAACAAGAACCGGTGTGCCAACATGATTAAGATTATGACAGAAGATCAGATTGGAGCTTAATGTTGAAACCGTTTTAAAAAACATTAAAGATTATCACCTCTTCACCTTTCCATTGATTAAGAATTCATACATAATCTTAAATGTAAACTTCATCTAAACTGATAATTGTTATAAAATACTTAGAACTCACTGTTATTCATTCAATCCCAAAGATTTTACTCATAGAATAAACAAAGTCAATACATTTTGACGGTTTTGTAATCTTATCTTGGTGCATCACGGGACTAATCTCCTTGAGTTTTTATTTTTTTTATTTTCAGTTTTGTATCAATATTGAATCGTGGCCTAAAGAGGTTCAGCTAATTTCAGAAGAATGTCTGCAAATGTGCAAGCAAATTATGTTCATATAAATAAAAACAGTTTTATATCAAATAAATATGTATATATCAGTTATCATTTCATGTCTACCGATATCATAAGATGATGTAATTATTATGTATAAATTTTCAGTATTTAATTCAACAGTGCTCAATACACTAGTAGAGCTCAGTAGTAAGGTATAAAAATATAATTAAGATAATTAAGCTACACTAGACATCTGTGTTCCATCCACAGCCTGATGACTCAACAAATATGAAATGCAGACATCACTTTGTTGCCATAAGTATATCATATATATATATATATATATATGGCGATTAAGCTACAATGAATATTCCGCATTTCATCCACTCTAGGACGCTTCAGGCTTATGCGCGAATATTCAGTGTAGCTTAATCGCCATATATATTTTATAAATTACTAACTAGCTCTACCTACGTATTGAGCACTTTTGAAGTAAATACTTAAAGTTTACGCATAAATCTATACTTTCATATATTAATTTTATGCGAGTAAATTAAGTAGTTATATATATATATATATATATAAGAGAGAGACGTGTCAATGTGATTATGCCATATATATAAATATATATATATATATATATATATATATATATATGACAAAGTCATATTGAAACATCGGTTCTTGTCAGATCACTGAAGTTAAGCAACGATGAGCCTGGCCAATACGAGATGGGTAACAATTTGAGAATGCTAGGTGCTCTAATGCACTATATCGAGACATATAAATTGGTATCTGGAAGTGTGTTTAATCTACTGAGAGAGATATACCCTCAGTCTTTGTTAAACACCGGATAGCACTGCTAGTTTTTAATAAATCATCATGTCAGTCCTTGCATTGTGACAGCCTTCTAAATCTCTACTATATATATATATATATATATGATAAAAGAAAAAGAATATGATTAAATATTACTCCTACCACTACTACTAACAACAAAAATGATAATCATCATAATAATAAAATTACAAAAAACTCTAGTACAACAAATTGTAAATCATCCAAATTAAAAATAGGTCATCTCTGATCACAAAGAAAAGAAAAAAGTCCTCGCTAAAACAAAAACAAAGTCATATTGAAATATTGGTTCTTGTCAGATCACTGAAGTTAAGCAACGATGAGCCTGGTCAATACGAGATGGGTTACAGTTTGAGAATGCTAGGTGCTCTAATGCACTATATCGAGACATATAAATTGGTATCTGGAGGTGTGTTTAATCTACTGAGAGAGATATACCCTCAGTCTTTGTTAAGACATGAATTTAGAGGAAAAACTGACATAAATCCTGATGTCTACTAATAAATTACAAAAAAACTGTAAATCATCCAAATTAACAATAGGTCATCTCTGATCACAAAGAAAAGAAAAAAGTCCTCGCTAAAACAAAGAAGCAAATGCACATGCGCTCATTCACTATGATAAATAGTTGTGTGAATAAGAATCTGAATGGCTGAGTAGCAAGCCCAGTATCACGTGGTTATATAAAAAACACAAAACAACATTAACTCCATTCAATAGCCTAATGAATCATCATAAGGGTGAAATGTGAAAAATTCTGTATAGCTTAATTGCCATACATATTTTCAAAACTTTATATATTTTCAAAAGAGAGTGAGCTGATTAATCGCCTTTTCACATATGATTGGCATCTAATGTTTTCCACAGCTGTAGGTTTTAAACTATATGCAGATTTGCATGTTTCGAATTGTGACCACTTTTAACAACTTATATTCTACACACCAAATGGTGGGATCCTTCTATCGATCCAGTAGATATCTCACTGCTAATGCAATTCTTTATCTATATAAGAGCCAGGTACGCTCAAAGATGTACTGTTACCACATCTGGGCAGGAGCAGCTAGAAAGGACATCCTGCCTTGATAGGGTTCAAAATAGACTTTGTAGCCTCGTAGAGGATGCCCTTTTCTCTTCTCTGCAACCTCTTTCTCACAGAAGAGAGGTTGCGAGCCTGTCTCTGCTTTATTATTTTCATGGCAAGTGCTCGTCTGAGCTCCAATCTATGGTCCCCACCTAGTCTAGCTGAAAATACTATCAATAATTTCCCACACTCTTTATCTGTGCCTAAACCTAAATGTAGATTCCATGAACAAAGCTTTTTTTCTTAGAACTGTATGCCTGTGGAACTGTCTTCCGTTTGCCTGCTTTCCAACTGACTACAATATGGCCATCTTCAAGTCCAACGTAAACAAGTTCTTGATGAGCCGTTCCATTTGAGTTAACAAATTCACCGAATTCCCATTAATAATGATTACTATATTGTCCAATTGACTACTGTACACTCTTTAACCCTTATCCTTGAGTGGCCTCTTGGCTTTGATAAGTGCTGACACCTATGTAAACAAAAAAGAAAATCTGTTTGGATGGCAGATGTGTTTGCAGAGCGAAATTTGTACATCATACAACATGAGAAACACTCTTTGAATCTTCATGATTATAAGCAGATTCCATACCAAAGCAAGATGACTGGTAATCTTTTTGGTCACAGACTGGACATTAATTTCCTTCTACTAGAGAGATTTGCTACAGAGCTGTATGAGGTGTCTCATCTCTCCAGACATACATTTACTGTATAGAGAAACAGACGGCAAGACAGACTTTCAGAGATAGGATACAGACAGACATAAATAAACAAATTTACAATTCCACAAATTTAAAAACAAAATTGATTTATTTTTAATAAATCAATTTTGTTTTTAAATTTGTGGAATTGTAGCAGTGCTATCCGGTGTTGCCCAGAGCAAAAGTGTAACACATTTTTATTAAAACTCATATCTCTCTATCTTTCCTCCCTCTCCCGTTTTTCCCTCTCTCTGATATTTTTTTCTTTTTTACATGGGAGTCACTTATCAAGGCCAGAAGGCCACGTGAGGATAAGGGCTAATGAATGTAAGGTGCTGGTATAGTAATCATTAATGGTGTAAATAGGGTAGAATTTGATTATTTATGGCTCAACAAGAATTTGTTTAAATTGGATTTGAAGGCTACCAAGTTGTATTCAACCGAGAAGCAGGCTAGTGGAACAGTGTTCTACAGGCCAGCAGTTCGTAAAAAGAAACTTTGTTCATGAAATCTACACTTTTATAGATTAGCTGAAATGAGTTGGCATAAGGGTAATAATTCTGTGAAAACAACAGAGTTATTTCCCTTTTATTAATGGCTGTGCCAGTTTGGGTTCAAATAATAAATAATCTTTTTTCTAAATTTTAGGTATTATTAATCAGGGGCAATGCCTATACAAAAAGTAAGAACTTTATGGTGTTTGTTTTGTCATTTTTGAGTTGGAGTCGGGTTGGGACGATTAATTGAAATTGGAAAAATCTGAATGTTTGGCTGTATCAAAATCAGTATCGGAATCGGAAAAATCTGTGCCTATTTTCAGATGCTAAAAACGATTCCTTTAATTATCTTATTTGATTTTGTTTAAAAACAAAACCTTCCACTCCTTGTAGTAATAATAATATAAATATTTATTGATTATAAACGACCATTAAAATTAAACCTATAGATTATCTTTCCCCCCACATGTGTTTTTATGTTAGAGAAAATATCTGCATGTTGAACATGTTTTTTGGGGGTTTTTTTTTACAGTAATTGGGAGAAAAATAACTTTATAGTTAAATATTTAAAGATTTATAAATAATCAGAATCGGTAATTGTATCGGAATCGTCTTATCACTAATAGATACATACAGACAACTGTCCTTTAGATAATAGATTGAAAGGTCACAGTTACTGAGCAGGATTTGACTTTGCTTTTCACAATTGATAAATAAATATGTGTGAGGTACTATCGATGATACTAATTGTCATGTGATAAGATTTTATTAAAAACAGAACTAAGTCCAACTAAATATACACGTGTGATGAAGATACTGCTGACTAGTCTATCGAATCGGGTAAGAGTACAGTTCATATATGGCACAATCACGTTGACACACCCGTTCTTGCCAGATCACCAAAGTTAAGCAATGTTGAGCCTGGCCAGAACCAGATGGGTGACCATTTAGGAAGGCAAGGTGTTGTATGTACCATGAAATAAAATACCAGGTTAAGAAACTGGCACAGTCTATCCTTCTCTGGAAGGTAGGTGGACCTCTCTTAAGCCGTCGTAGGCAACCCATCTAGTGATGGCGTCACGATAAAAAAAAATACCCTTGATAGCCCTAGCGAGGCATCAAGTATTCAGCTACAGACAAGATTTGAATTACACTAAAAACTCGTGCAGGGAGTTCAATCTCAGCTGCGGCCGCATGTTATGTTTTTTTAGAGATCTCACTCCTGATGCAATCCTCTACCTATATAAAAGCCAGGTACGACCAATGATGGAGTACTGTTGTCACATTTGGACAGGAGCTGCTAGAAGCAGCTTATCCTGTCTTAACAGAGTTCAAAATAGACTTTGTAGCTTAGTGGGAGATGCCCTCTTCTCTTCCCTGCAACCTCTTTCCCACAGAAAAGGTGTAGCGAGCATGTCCCTGCTTTATGATTATTTTCATGGCAGATGCTCATCTCAACTTCAATCTATGCCCCCCCCCTCGCCACACTTTCACAAAAAACACTCGTCTAGCCAAAACCACTATCAACAATTTCCCACACTCTTTATCTGTGCCTACACCTAAACGTAAATTCCATGAACAGGGCTTCTTTCTTAGAACTGCACACCTGTGGAATTCTATTCCGTTTGCCTGCTTTCCAGCTGACTACAATCTGATTGTCTTCAAGTGCAACGTGAACAAGTTCTTATTGAACCGTCCCCCTAAGTAATCCAAGTTATAAAATTCCCACTAATGTTTACTACGCTAAAATCACAATGACTAATGTATGCCCATTAACCCTTATCCTCGAGTGACCTCTGGGCCTTGATAAGTGGTGACCCCCTTGTAAAAAAAAAAAAAAAAAAAAAAAAAAATTTTTTAAGCATTTATTGTTTCTATTTACTTGCTTCCCGACGAGGACAGAGTTAGACACAAGGCTAGTTTTTAATGTGGGGAAAATCCAACTCCACAAAAAGGTACACTCTGGATAGGAACAAAAATAAAAACTGTCTCAGTCAAGAAGGATTTCTCCACTGACTGACGACAGAAAAAGTGAAGCTTAGTATTGGAACAGATACTACACTTTATTCCTAGCAAAGTGGAAAGATCAGTCATTGGTTCATGGAACGTGTTAAAGTAAAACATTGGTGATGCTACATAAATAACTGTATGTATTAATTACTTGCCTCAACTTGACAAAAGTCGACGCTTGATTGTCCCAAAGGTATTTCACCTTTTTACTCTGGAAGTATCGGATGAGGTGTTCGTCGTTCTAAAAGTAAAAATAAAAATATTTAATTTTTAAGAATTTTTTTTTTTTAATTATTGACTTACAAATATTTGCATCATAATTTCACATTTAATATGGCTACCATGAATAAATGAACCATTTGAAAAGTTATCACAATTCTACCTTACCTCTGTTACAAGTGTCTGCAATGGTCGCTGTTCTGTTTGGTAAAGATTAAAATTATACATGCAATCCAGATAATGTAACCAAAATAATCATTAAGTATTAGAAGTGAAAAAATGGCAAAAAGAAAAAAAAAAATTCATGCTGATCAGGACTGTCTGATTATTTTAACAAAATAGTAAAAAGCAGTTCTTTATAATTATTTGAGAAAAAAGTGGACCTACAAGAATGGAAGTTTAATAAGTACTAGAGTTTGATGCAGTTTGCTTGAAGAATTGTTTAGTGCATGTATAAATTATAATTAAAACAATTAAGTTAAACAGTCATACAATAGCTCATCTTGACTAGAAAAATGTAAACCAATTGAACCAAAGTTGACACAAAAACGAAGAATAAATAAAATAAAAATCTTCATAAATTTATGTAATAAAAATTTTAATTATTAATGACTGACAATAATAAATTCAAAGAACAATGGATTTGAAGGGAATTAAAAAAAAAAAAAAAAAACTATTTTAAATCCATTTCAATTTCTGCTGAATAGCAAAACTATAGCTTCACATACATTTTTTGAATAAAGATTGAATAAACATCTGATGAAGGGAAAAAAAATATGATATGGAACTTCTATCACATAAACACAAGAATATAACATAAGAAAACAAAAAAACATATTGCATTAATAAAAACGTGGAATCTGCATAGCATATTCCACCATCAAACATCTTAATTTGCTTCCGTTTGTATTGCTCTCCAGAACACTTTTGCATTATATTGCCTTCTATAAATTATATCCATCACCAACTGCAACACACTACCCTGAATCACTGTTTTACTTGAATGGAGACTGAAACTTCCACAGTGAGGCTTCTTTTTACTTATTAATAATTTTAAAAATATTTCTACATATATTGTATTTTGAGTAGAGTTCATAATCTAAATAATTGATTACAGACTCTACTCTTGTAGAAGCAATATCACCTGAAGAGATCTCTAATTACATGTTTCTGTAGGCCAGGCAACTGGCTTACAGAAACATACTCATGAATGTGTAGAGACATAAATGATTATGTAAAAAAAAAAAATGATATATACAAGTAAAAATGTGGTCACATACTTTAGAAGACACTTATTTTGAATAAAAATTAAATGAGAAATTTGGAAACTTGAAAGTGTCAGAAATAATGATAAAATCGTTTTATTTACGTTTATTGTTGTTGTAAGTCCGATATATTCTAAAGTGTGTGACCATATTTTTACTTTAAATTTCCCGCTCATAACTAGAGCCCAACACACGTGGAACAAATGGAATTACATTTCTCTTCTCTTCTACTCCGAGGCATTACATCCTGCTGAACACCAAAATGAAAAAAAAAAAAAAAAAAAAAAAAAAAACTATGTACCGGACTTCCTACCCCGATGAAGCTTTTTAGAGCGAAATATATTGGACTTACAACAATTAAAGTAAATAAAATGATTTTACATGCGTACATACACCCGACAAGTAGCAAAATACCATCCCTTCACAGTTGAGATCCCTAGATGTAAGTAGTTTCTTCCCCAGAACTGCTAGACTTTGGAATTCCCTTCCCCAACTGTACTGACATGCAGAAGTTCAAGTGTAACGTGAATCGACATCTTGCTGCCCAACTCCCTACATAGTACACCTGTAACTTATGTTCTTGATAGTAACCCCCTACATCAAAGTGGCAATGTGGCTTGTTTGTGGGGAAATATAATATAATAAAAAAAAAAAATTCTAACACTTTCAAGTTTCTCATTTAAATTTATATATATATATATATATATATATATATATATATATATATATATATATATATATATATATAGTGTTATAATGGAATAATTCCAGGAGGAAATCCGGGTATGACAGATCAATGTGGTAAACAGAGCAATAACATAAAAATATAACACGGAAATTACATAATTGTCGATGCAATAATTTATTTCAACCTTATGGTATTTTCAAGCATCTAAACTAGACAATTACATTTTTGATACCAACCTTATGGTATTTTCAAGCATCTAAACTAGACAATTACATTTTTGATACTTTGAGTATCAAAAATGTAATTGCCTCGTTTAGATGCTTGAAAATACCATAAGGTTGAAATAAATTATTGCATCGACAATTATGTAATTTCCGTGTTATATTTTTGCATCGACAATTATGTAATTTCCGTGTTTTATATATATATATATATATACACACACACATGATCAGCAACAATCGGCAATAGAAAAGTTTGATAAGGTTAATTTTTTATAGTTTATTCATAAACTCATTCAATGTAAAAAAAAAAAAAGTTTTTATTTTCAGGTCTGTTAAAAAATTAATGCATTAAGAAGCAAAAATTAAAACCAATTTAAACTCTACAAAACATAATTAAATACATAAGGCTACAACAATTTTGATTCCCTTAAAATAAACATCTTAAAATGCAACAAAAATTGTTATAAAATAATTCATTTCAAATTTTTATATTTTTAAAATCATAAATTTTCTCCAGACAAAATGTTTTCAAGAAGAATTTCTAAAATCTATTTAGATTGGATTCCGTCCAGACAAAATTTCTTTTTAAATTAATTTTATTTGGCAAGAAATCAGTTAGATTGATATATGCTCAATAGGTGCCAAAAATCTCACAAGTTGTGGACTGCATTGTATTTAAGCCAAATACAGTTAGCGAGCGTATCAAGAGTGGGCATTTACCAATGGAAATATTATGCCAAGAATTCACTATTGTTAAACAAAAATAAATGTTATTGATACTACCTATGTACCTATCAACGTAACATTGCTATTATTTGGATTATTCGGACTATTATTCTGATGTTTCTGAATTTTTTGAGATGAGGATTCGTAATTTGGATTATTAAGACTACTGATCTCATCTTAGGTGCCAATCTTGCAATGTTCTGGATGATGTAAGCTACGATCTTCTTCAGATGTACTTTGTCAAACTCCGGAATCTTTTTGTCAAACTCTGAAATTTGTACAGAATTTCAAACAGAAATCTGTAATTACTCCATGAGAGTAACAGGTTATCATTTCGTCAGTCATGAACCGGTAGAAGTCTTATGTAATTTGCAATTTTATTCCTAGTATTGCCCACACTGAAGGTTAAACCATCAACCTCCAAAATAAGTGTCATAACCTTTTCTGCATCACTCTATGATCCTCTATTTTCCCTTGCATTTTCTTCTTTCATTCCACCCTTTTTATCCATTTTTTTTTTTTGCTCATACTTTTTTGACACAGTAGCATTTATACTTATGCACCTAACCATACCAAACTGATTCTGCCAGTCTCACCTTCCTTTATGATTTGGTTGTACTGTGCTTACACGCTTAGCACCCCTTTTATACGTCATTACTTTCCACCTTCTAGACTGCACCATACAACCTTCTGGACACTAGCTTTTACTTCATTCCTTAAAACAAGAAATGTACAACCCCTGTTCTTTTCAACCCTAATTAATTATATGTGCATATGATATTAAGAATTCAACTCAAAATAAATAAGACTTCTACCTAGTCATGGTTAATAGTGTAGATCAATTTATTAGTTAATAAATCACCTTTGATGGTTAATTATGACTTAAATAAAACGTACCTTGCTTGTTTAAAATAAAATTCATATGAGAAGTCATAGCAACAGTTGACAAAAAAAAAAATAAATCAATTAAAACGTAATATGTTTTTAGTTTTGCACACAGAGAAGACACGTCTGCTTTTTTTATGATGAGACACAAAGAGAACGATTACATGTAAACACTCGTTTATTTAATCAAAGGGAAGATAACTCCAAGTTATTCAAACGGCTAAAATTACACATCACCTAAACAAGACAAGGGGAGGCAAATAGCAGTGGTGGTCTGCACAGTATTAAAAACTCAACTAACATGGACAAATTTCCAATAGACAAAACATCAACCAAAATGCTAGGATAACATTCCAGATGAGAAGAATAATCCAATTAGTTATATTTTTCTTAAATTTAAATGGAAGACCACTACTTATTATAATAAACATCTTTCAATAAAAACTAAACTCATGGTATACCACGCGATTGTTATACCTACGCTTCTGTATGGGTGTGAGACCTGGACTATATACCAAAGTGATCTCATTAAACTCGAAAGATTCCACCAACAAAAACTTCGAGTTATACTGAACATCAAACGGTATGACTATGTAATCAACACAAGCGTTCTTGAGAGAGCATACAGCTGCAGTATTGAAGCCATGACCATGAGGCACAGACTCTGTTGGTTGGGGCATATCCTCAGAACGGATGAAAACAGACTCCCTCGACAAACCCTGTACTCGGAGCTAGCCACAGGAAAAAGACCTATTGGCCGCCCTCTACTGCGATATAAGGACCAACTCAAATCCACCCTAAAAAACACGGGATTTGATCTTCACATTTGGGAAACAACATCTCAGGATCGGTGCCTGTGGCGCCAATCCATCATACATCGTACCAAAGGTTACGAGGCAGAAAGAAGAAGACTAGTGGAGATCAAGAGGCAGGCAAGAAAAAAATCGTGCTGAACAACAATGCCCCCTGCCAAGCATTGCTTGCCTTCTCTGCTCACACAAGTTCCACGCTTGGATTGGTCTGAGAAGCCATCTGCGATCTAAACACTGAGGGAAGAGGAAACTGAAATTCACGGATACAAGAAATCGGCCACTGATGACGACTTACGAAGACTCAGACACCACTCTAGATAAACGAAGCAAGATTTATCATGGTGGAACTTGGGTAGGGCTAGATTATCTAAGAGGACGACTGAATAGGAATAAACCACTGCAAGTGCCTCAAAAATATTGTAAATAAATGTATTAAGTACACTAGTGTTTAGAATAATAAATTAAGAATAAATTTTGGCATTAGTGAGCTAATAAAAACATGAAAAGGTATAAAAGGTATTTTTAGAAGGCTAGAACAATGCAGTCATTGCGAAGAGATAAATAAATAAATGAATAATAAATAATTCAATACTTTTTATTATTTATTTGTTTTTTGTTGTTATTTTTTAAATATATATTTATTCATTTATCTACCTGAATTTTACCTGTGGGTGGTATTTAATTCCAAAGGTCCTTTCGGGTAATAACCCATCGTCAGTGGAAAAATAAATCCTCTCTCTAGGATGTAAACTGCAAAATGGTCGTTTTATTTAGATTTAAATCCAAACGCTCAAAGATTAATTAATGTAGTTAAATGTCCAGAGGAAATAAATTTTTTTTTCCTTTTTGTTTTTTCAGTTATAACCATATTAAAACAACCTAGTATAAAAGGTATGATTTTAAAAATGTGCGTCAGTTTCTTGTTGATTAATTCGTACCACCTATATATTCTTTCAGCTATTATTGAGGGGGGCAAGCCCGACTTTGCCCGTGCGTAAAATACGCTTAAGTATAATATTTTAATTTGTCCAGATGTTGTTTATATTATTATACAGTCGTGATTTTAAAAGTAAAAAAAAGTATTTGGGTGTGATCAGTTAGAATCGAAACCAAAACTGTAGCATGCAAATCTGGGGACGTTACCACTGTACCAACGTGACACGCACATGAACTGATTAAAAATTATAAATAAACTAAGATGAATATACAAAATGTATAACGATTTTTTCAATTTTGACCGATTTTTGACCCTTTAAAAACTATTTTAACTGGCTAAAGACCCATAAAAGAATGGTCTGTAAAAAATCCAATCATTTGAGGCTCCTAGTGCTGCGACTTTGTTTCGGAAGAGATAGAGTTTGAAAATATGGAGACAGATAGACATATAGCTTTTATATATTAGATTATCAATGTAAATATTTGGTTGATTATTTTTTTCTTTTTTTGTTGCATTAGACTTTGTATATTTTCTATACACTTGCATAACTTAAACAGCCTTGCAATCCTCATATAGTCCTTATCTGTTTCCATCATACACCTTTTACCAATTAACTGGTTATCATCTTTTAATAAGAGTAAAACCTTGGATTTACTTTCACCAACCTCATAATTCTCTCTACCCTAATTCTGTCCCTAAGTCTTCACATTCCATGAGCAATGTTTCTGACAAAAGGGGAAGAATTGCTGTTTTCTGGGTCAGAATCTATTCCATCTAACACTTACCATTGGTTGCTTTTTGAAACCTGAAATAGTATTTTTTTTTTTTTTTTTGCTATATACATCAAGTGGCTTCACGTCTTAATTTCCATTAAAAAAAAAATACCTGTAATCTCATTGCATTCCTGATGTACCCAATGCTTACCAGTACCACAGATATTTGGGTTGGACTGAGCAACTATACAATCACTATAGTAAGCAAATTATGGTAAACAAATCCATGGGTAAGGTCTGATTTTTTTTTTTTTTTTAACCAATGCAAGGAAAGGATTTATGTTCATACCTTTCTTGACAATATTAGTGCATAAGTGAATATTAGTGACCCAGTGGGATTTGAAGTTTGTCTTCTTAATATGAATTAAATAAATATTTAAAATGATTTGTTGTGAATTTTTTTTGTTGTTTTTATTTTTAGAATATCGGTTAGAAAGGTTCTTGTTAAGCTGCAGGATGTAGTCGAAAGAGATGTATTATAATTTGTTGAAAACGGGGAGAGAAAGAGAGAGGCTACCTTTACCAGGAAAAGATGCGTACTAGACAGATAGGGGGAAGAGAGAAGTTGAATGAAGGTGTTCGTGTTTGTCAGGCAGGAAAAGGAAACGTAAGTGCTACAGGTGAGAGAAGAGATTCATATCACTTACCGCTACCGCAAGCATTACGGCATGAAATTCATCAGATTTGCATTTTTTTAGCATTTTATAATGTGCAATATAGTGGTTTAGTGGAATATTCCTTAATGTAGAAAACCCTCTCCTGTTTGTCTGGAAGAACACATGCAAAAATAATCACTCAGTTCCAGGAAAATGTCCACTTTTTTTTTTATTTAAAAAAAAAAAATATAATAATAAAATTTATGTAGTATTTCATATATAACCTATCACGATGATAAAATATTGAAACTAGAATAAAATAAATACAAATAAAAATTGAAATCGATAAACATTAGAGAAGTAAAATTCCACATATATTAAAAATCAAAAATACAAAAAAATCTTTATGACCTACATAACCATTGTGGAACAAAATATCATTTTAAAAAAATGACATAAATTGATCAAGTAATTTGTTTTGTTTTTTATTAATAAAAATCAAATTTTATGAGGAAGTGAGGACGGAATGTCTCACTCTGCCAGCTTGAATAAGCAAGAGGATATAACTCAATTCGAACTACCAAGATTTTTTGGCTTGTTTTCAGTCTTGTAATAGGTACAATTTACAATAAATCATTAAAAATCGTAAAAAAAATTTTTTTTTTTTTAAATTTCTACATGATTATTTGATCAATTTATATGATTTTTGGAATATGATCTTTTCATTTCGTGATGGGTATGTATACCATAAAGATTTTTCTGTATTTTTGTTTTTTTAATAAAGGATTAATTCTAAACAACCACCATTTTTTTTATTTCAAGACATGATTGCTCCTATTCTTCTTGTAAAAATAGCATTATAATTTCTCTTTGAAACACCATCTTAAATCAGATACCAAGAGGTGTGATTGAAACTGGACCTTTAAGATTGTCTGCCCGACACTCTCCAAACTGAGCTATTTTGGTTGGTTATATATTTTGTAATTCTAAGCAGCTTTATTTGAACTCACTGCTACCATTGTTATCTATGTCATTAGTATTTAAAAAATTCCCAAGTCAAAATTGAATAAAAATACAATTTTTGTTAAGAATTCTTAAGAATAAGGACCAGTGTTTTACAAATTAAACTGATGAACCAAAATCAAATATGTATTTTGTAGGAAGAAAACTAATAGAAAGAAAGTTTTAAAAATTATTCATTATTTTTTGTCAAGTTTTATTTTGTCATTAGATTTTTTTTTATTTATTTAACCAAGGGTAACTTAACAAAACATGCAGATAATTAAAATCTCTCACTCACGTTGGCAGATACAGAAATCTTATATTTCTCATTGAAACATTATTTTAACATTGCAAAGTTAGATCAAGGGTTTTTGTTTCAATTCTGCCATTGGTTTTATAAAGAAAATGGAGTAATATTACAAATTTTAAATTGTTTTTTTTTTTAGATGTTGTACAGCTACAAACTGAGCATACATTTGGGTATGCTAATAAAAATAATGTTATGTTACAAAACTCCTCTATAAATCATAAGCAATTAAGGTAAAAAATGACACATGTACAAATGACACATATACAAATCGAAAACTAAAAAAAAAAAAACTAAATATTTCAAAAGAATCAGATTCAGGAAATTAGACCAGAATCATTAATTGTATTGGAATCAGGGAAAATATTGGAATCATTTCATCAGTAATATATAGATATTGTTCTTGCTTTCTGAGGTCATGATTTATATCTATAGAATCTGGAGATAATCCCCAATTCCACCTAGTTGACTACATTAGTCTTAATAGATTTATCATCAAGAAGGTTGGCCACATTGTTTCAATGTCCAGGAAGACGGTTTGAACATTTGGATGAAGACACAGCTCACCATCTATGTCTGCATCCTTAGCACACTTTTATACAAAATGATGGGCCAAGAGAAACTGCCAATTGTCTAAGATTCTTTTGTAAAATATGCCTGAAGGACCATGTGATCAATTACAAGATGTTTTGCTGCACTGAATTGCTCTTCATTTATGCCTTGCTGCAACAGCATTGCTTGGTCACATATAGGGGATAGTAGGATCTTTGAAGGTTTTTATATATAGATAATTTGCTGCCAGTATCTGGTTGGTTGGCTTTTGGAAGCTCCACTTTAAGCCGACCTGCATATATGTTACCAATTGGATGAAATGGATTTGTGGCTAAACATCTTGGAGACAGAAATCAACATTAAATGGTGTAAAAGGAAATTTATGACAAATAGTAGCAAAAAATAAAATGAAGCCATGATAAAAAAAAAAAAAAAAAAAAAAAAAAAAAAACTGTACCGAGAGCAGCAGGGTTGGCTGGGAAACCAGAATTAGGATTTTGCTAGCATATTTTTATAGCTCATGCAAATGACAGATCACCAATATAAGCATAATTATCCCTTCTATTTAATCTGCCTGTAGTACTCATAACAAGCAAATCCCAGGTTTCCAATTCCTTAAATGTTATTTTTTTTTATTTTATTTTATTTTTTTTTTTTAAAGTATTGAGTTCTATTTAGTTCTTGTTTGAATTGCGACTAGATTCACGGATGTCATGCATGGCAAAGCTGTACATATTAAAGTTTCAGCCGATAAAAAAAAATGCTACAATCGGCAACAAGCAAGCAATTGAGATCAATAAGCAGTTACATCACATAACCATCATCATTGGAACCTTTGTCTTTATATTACAACCCAATTTGCATACATGTTTGCGGTGTGTACGGACATATGCAAACTAGATGACAATGCTAAGATAAAGAGTGTCACTTTCTCTTCATAGTCACATTCTGTGCAACTTTTATTCACTTATGAACAGACATGTCACATGACCATCATCGTCTGTACGTTCAGCCATACAGAGAGACCAATAGTCTTGAAAGACCGACAGGATCATTATGCTGACAAAAATATTCGGAGCTTCTTCAGAAGAACTTTTATTTTTTTAACCTATTTGGAAAGAGGACAGGAGGGGAAAAACAACTTCAATGTGTTTCGAGAAAGTTAAAATTAAGAGAAAGATATTGAGTGTTCATTGACGGGGGGGGGGCAGGAAGTCATTCTTTGCTGAAAAAAAACGTCACCTAAAGCTCTTATCCTTATCATGAACTGCTTGAAGAATTAGCAAAATGGCAAAATTAACATATTCAGTTAAAGAGAAAAATCAACTTTTTCTTTGTTAAAAAAAGAAAAATGGAGGATTCTGATAAAAAAAAAAAAAAAACAGAATTCATCCTAGTTTTGCTTTTCATAGATTACAAAAAAAAAAAAAGAAATCGGAATTCCATTAACAAGTGGAAAATTCAGATCCCTCAATAAATATTTTTTACAGTTTATTTTAATTACTGCATACTGACGTCTCTCGGCCACTGATTCTGTGTCGTTTTCAAGTGATTAAATTTCCATTCATTTTTTTACTATATTGTTTAAAATTTTTCATTGGGAAATGACAGTAGCCAAGTAGTTAACAACTCAAACTGACAACCTGGGTGTTTCATGTTCAAATCCAGTTCCTTCCAGAGAAAAACTTTCATTGAATATGTTAACCTTCACATGGTCCTTCTTGTAAGTATCCAATGTATTTCTATAAAGAATTCTAACAAGAAAGATATTGAAGAAATGAATGCCATCAATAGAATCATCCTATTCATGAAGTGAATGAAAAAATTTCACATTTTTTACTGATCAGTTTTAGTTTTTACTATTGATGTATTATTTGTGCCAGGAACTATTATCATTGCACCTTCAGGGACAATATGTTTCATTATATATTGCTCAAGTTAGAAGAGTATTAGTTTTAATTTAGTTTTGTATTCAGTATTACATTAAATTAATATTGCATATGCATACCACAAGAGACAGTTTAGAGATCAATCCAAATGCAAGGATTTTTTGTTGTTAAATAAACATTTATTTATATATTATTTTATTTATTTATTTTGTTTTGATTTTCGAATCCTGTGAGATGAGGCTTTCATAATTTATGTATTGATTTTTTTTTTTTTTTTTTTGCAGACTTATCCTCATCTTCATGTTGTTTCATCAGAATTCAGCCAACTATTCCTCTGGCCTTCTTCAGGTGGTTAACCCTAATCACCTGAAGGACAGAGGAATAGTTGGCTTAAATATGCTGAAACAACAACTATGAAGATGAGGATAACAGTCTGAAAAAAAAAAAAAAAATTCAATACACAAACATTTGTTTGCAGTTTGGAGACGGAAGCGTTGTTGTGATAAGTGATTTTCTCTACTAATTCGCACTTTTTATTTTTAGATTCAAATATTAATAACTACATTTTATTTCAGTATTTAATTTATGTATTTCTGTTGTATTAAATGCTAGCTTTTTTTCTCGTCCATAAATGTTTATTTATCTACCGAGTTGATAGCAAAAATAGATTACCGTATTGTACTCATTTTTAGTTCGTGAGAGGGGAATCTATCACCATACTTTCCCTTAAACACGTCCGTTGGACTTTTATTAAGTACAATACTTAGTAGTTTTTTTTGTTGTTTTTTTTTTTTTTTTTTTTTTTTTAAATGGAGAGTAGAAAACGCATTGTGGATGCGTTAGCGGCAGCTCCTGTTACTCTTGCTTCTTCTTATTTGTCCCTCAGTCCTCATATTTTAATGAGTGATTTTTCTGACAGAGGGAGAAGAAAAAGCTGTTTTCTAGGTTGGCAGTATTTTGCACGAACAGTTGGCAGAGTTGGTGGAAATTTTCTGTTTCTATGTCTATCCTTGTAGCCATGTCACTAGTAAGGGTGCTGGAGGTAAACGTTTTGTCTGGGCTGACGTTATCCGCCTGATAGTCAGGGACCCGAACCTTGGATTAACCACTAAGGAGGCTGTCCTATCAGCAGGTGCAAAGTACTGGGGCTGCTGTATTGCCATTTGGTGAATGGAATCTGGACCATGCAGTAGCTTCTGGTGGGGCCTCTCGATGCCATACTAGTGGGTAATTGTTACGGCTTTACCTTATCATGTGCTACAAAAAAAAAAAAAAAAATTCTTCGTTTCTTTTTCTCTCTTAGTTTCCCCTCTCTGTCCTGCTCTAAGTAAATCTGACGACCTAGTCCACAAATTCCAAAGTTTCATCATGACAAGTTTCAAGAAAAAATACACGATTAAACCCGGTTCTACAACTTCCAACGTAGATCCCTACTACCATGTCTCCTTCTCCAACATCAGGGGTCTTCGTTCTAACCTTCCAGGGGTTGAAACCCAATTACAGGAGACTAAACCAGACCTTTTATTTCCCTAGATGAGTTTGCAATTACAGGATACTCTAACTTAACTTCTAAATCTGACCCCCAAGATCGCCATGGGCATGGAATATGTGCCTATATTAAAGATAGCTTTCCATGTGGGAGGGACATCTCCAGGGAAGATCCTAACTTACCCTATATGTGCTTCCGGGTTGCTTTAGCTCACACTACTGCATTTATATTTACTCTCTATCGCCCCCACAACAGCGGAGTTACTATCTTTCAAAGCATATCTGAGAAAATTGACCAAGTCCTTTCTACTTATCCTTCAGCTAACATTCACGTATGTGGAGACTTCAATGTTCACAACGTCGAATGGTTGACCCACTCAAACAAGACCTATGATGAGGGGAGGTTCTGTCATGATTTCTCCATTGCCTATGACCTCACTCAGATTGTTCAGGAACCTACCCGTGTGCCCGATAATGACGGCCAGTATGCGAGCCTACTAGACCTTTTTCTCACAACTTGCCCTGAACTATGTTCAGTTTCTGTTCTGTCGCCTCTTGGATCTTCCAACCACTCTGTTGTATCAATTAAGATAAAAATGAAATGTAATGTCCCCAGACGTACCTCTTCATCGTACAGTATATCGATACACTAAGGCTGACTGGGATAGCTTCCGTACATTTATATCTGATCTACCTCTGCATTCCATGTTTAAAAAGGATGTGTCCTCTATAGTATTAGACCTGACTGAATGGTTAATTGTAGGTATTGACCATTTCATACTCTCTAAAAAGTTTCAGCAAAAACCTAACAGCCAGCCATGGTTCTCTCCAGAATGTGCTGCTGCCATTGCGCACAGAAATCACTTTTTCCACTGCTTCAAACGTAATAGATGTATGGAAACTAAAGCCGTTTTCAGGACTGCCAGCAACCATTGTAAGAAAGTAATAAGGAACGCAAGAGAGTTGTATGCTCAATCTGTTAAGTCAAAAGTAGCTGAGCAGCGGCTTGGTTCCCACCAGTTTTGGCAAATAGCAAACAGAATCCTGAACAGAAGCGTGTGCTCCATCCCAACTATTATCAATGGACCTGAGGTAATCTCGTCAGCATCAGACAAAGCCAAACTCTTTGTCAAGAACTTTGCAGCTAATTCTACCCTTTGCGACCAAGACCGCCAACCCCCAATATTTCCTCCTGTATCAGAAAACACGCTATGTGATATACGTATATCTGTACGTGATGTTGCGAAGCTAATCAAAAACCTTGATTCGAGTAAAGCAACTGGCCCTGATGGTATTCCAATTATAGTACTCAAAAAACTTCAACCTGAACTAGCGCCCATACTTACAAAACTGTTTAAACGTTGTCTTAAGGAGAATAGTTTCCCATCTCCCTGGAAAATCTCATCAGTATGCTCTGTATTTAAGAATTCAGGTGATCGCTCATCCCCCTCTCAGTACAGGCCAATAAGTCTCCTGTGCGTCATGAGTAAGTTGCTAGAATCTGTGTTAAATACAGAAGTAATCAACCATCTCAACAAAAATAATCTTCTTAGTGACACTCAATATGGTTTCCGTTCTGCTAGATCTACAGCAGATGTCCTTACATTTATATCGCATAGGATTAGCAAATCTCTCGATGGTGGCAATCTTTCTAGGGCAATTGCTCTTGACATATCTAAAGCCTTTGATAGGGTATGGCATAAAGGTTTACTTCATAAGATCGCTAGCTATGGTATAGCTGGAAAAGTCTTCTCAATTATTAAATCATTTCTTTCTGATAGGTTCATAAGAGTAGTAGTTGAGGGGCAAAAATCAGAAGCTCACAGTATTAATGCCGGTGTCCCTCAGGGATCCATCCTGGGCCCAACTCTTTTCCTGATCTACATTAATGATCTTCCAAATCATATCCTTACATCATTTGTAGACATTTATGCTGACGACACTACCATTTATGGTACCACATCTAAGACAGTAAACGACCAAGTTCTCTCCAATTCTCTCTCCTCTGATCTTGAGCACGTAGTACAATGGGGAAAGGAGTGGCTGGTTACTTTTAATGCATCTAAAACCAAGCTTCTCTCTTTACATCATCAACATTCTAATCCACATTTGTCATCAATTGAAATGAATGGCTCTCGTCTTCAGGAGGCTTCAAGTTTTGACAAGCTTCTGGGCTTGACCATTACTCCTGATCTTAAATGGAACACGTATATCAAATCTGTTGCCAAGGCCGCTGGAAAAATGGTGGGATCTTTCTATCGATCTGGTAGATATCTCACTGCTGATGCTATTCTCTATCTATATAAGAGCCAGGTACGTCCAAGGATGGAATACTGTTGCCACATCTGGGCAGGAGCTGCTAGAAAGGACTTGTCCTGCCTTGATAGAGTTCAAAATAGACTTCGTAGCCTCGTAGGAGATGTCCTTTTCTCCTCCTTGCAACCTCTATCTCACAGAAGAGATGTTGCGAGTTTGTCTCTGATGTATCGTTATTTTCATGGAAAGTGTTCGACTGAGCTTCAATCTATGGTCCCCCCTCGCCAAACTTTCACAAGAAACACTCGTCTAGCTGTAAACACTATCAATAATTCCTCCCACTCTTTACCTGTGCCTAAACCTAAACGTAGATTCCATGAACAAAGCTTCTTTCTTAGAACTGCACGCCTGTGGAATTGTGTTCCGTTTTCCTGCTTTCCGGCTGACTACAATATGGTTGTGTTCAAGTCTAAAGTAAATAAGTTCTTGATGAGCCGTTCCATATAAGTTATCAAATTTACCAAATTTTCATTACTAATGATTACTATATTGACCAATTTCTACTGTACACTCTTTAACCCTTATCCTTGAGTGGCCTCTGGGCCTTGATAATGTGGTGACGCCTATGTAAAAAAAAAAATAAAAAAAAAATAATTTAAATTCCAATTTTCGACCCATATAAAAAGCTTCATCAGGAAAATGCAGACAATATATTTTTTTTTATTTTAGGTTATATTCTTCCGTTCTTATTAAAGATCAAGATTTTGTATATGCCAGAGTCCAGAGTGTTTGTGCGTTGGTCTGCATGTATAAGTAGTAGAAGTATTTCCACTGCATCAATGCATTCAAAGAACGAAAATACTTGTAAAAACTAATGATAGGACATCACTTTTTTAATTCAGTACTATTCTTATCTATATCATTTTTTAAAATTTAATATTATTATCTATATGATTTTTTTTTTAATTCATTATTCTTATCTATATAATTTTTTTAATTTAATATTATCTATATAATTTTTTTATTTAATATTATTATCTATATAATTTTGTTTATTTAATATTATCTATATCATTTTTTGAATTCAATATTATTATCTATATCTTTTTAATTCAATATTATCTATATCATTTTTTAATTCAATATTCTCATCTATATCTTTTTAATTCAATATTATCTATATCATTTTTTAATTCAATATTCTCATCTATATCTTTTTAATTCAATATTATCTATATCATTTTTTAATTCAATATTCTCATCTATATCTTTTTAATTCAATATTATTCTCATCTATATAATTTTTAATTCAATATTATTCTTATATATAATTTTTAATTCAATATTATTCTTATATATAATTTTTAATTCAATATTATTCTTATATATAATTTTTAATTCAATATTATTCTTATATATAATTTTTAATTCAATATTATTCTTATATATAATTTTTAATTCAATATTATTCTTATATATAATTTTTAATTCAATATTATTCTTATATATAATTTTTAATTCAATATTATTCTTATCTATATAATTTTTAATTCAATATTATTCTCATCTATATAATTTTTAATTCAATATTATTCTTATCTATATAATTTTTAATTCAATATTATTCTCTTCTATATAATTTTTAATTCAATATTATTCTTATATATAATTTTTAATTCAATATTATTCTTTTCTATATAATTTTTAATTCCATATTATTCTTATCTATATAATTTTTAATTCAATATTATTCTTATCTATATAATTTTTAATTCAATATTATTCTTATCTATATAATTTTTAATTCAATATTATTCTCTTCTATATAATTTTTAATTCCATATTATTCTCTTCTATATAATTTTTAATTCAATATTATTCTCATCTATATAATTTTTAATTCAATATTATTCTTATCTATATAATTTTTAATTCAATATTATTCTTATCTATATAATTTTTAATTCAATATTATTCTTATATATAATTTTTAATTCAATATTATTCTTATATATAATTTTTAATTCAATATTATTCTTATATATAATTTTTAATTCAATATTATTCTTATATATAATTTTTAATTCAATATTATTCTTATATATAATTTTTAATTCAATATTATTCTTATATATAATTTTTAATTCAATATTATTCTTATATATAATTTTTAATTCAATATTATTCTCATCTATATAATTTTTAATTCAATATTATTCGCATCTATATAATTTTTAATTCAATATTATTCTCATCTATATAATTTTTAATTCAATATTATTCTCATCTATATAATTTTTAATTCAATATTATTCTCATCTATATAATTTTTAATTCAATATTATTCTCATCTATATAATTTTTAATTCAATATTATTCTCATCTATATAATTTTTAATTCAATATTATTCTTATATATAATTTTTAATTCAATATTATTCTTTTCTATATAATTTTTAATTCCATATTATTCTTATCTATATAATTTTTAATTCAATATTATTCTCATCTATATAATTTTTAATTCAATATTATTCTCATCTATATAATTTTTAATTCAATATTATTCTCATGTATATAATTTTTAATTCAATATTATTCTCATGTATATAATTTTTAATTCAATATTATTCTCATCTATATAATTTTTAATTCCATATTATTCTTATCTATATAATTTTTAATTCCATATTATTCTTATCTATATAATTTTTAATTCCATATTATTCTCATCTATATAATTTTTAATTCCATATTATTCTTATCTATATAATTTTTAATTCCATATTATTCTTATCTATATAATTTTTTATTCAATATTATTTTTATTTATATAATTTTTAATTCAATATTATTCTTATCTATATAATTTTTAATTCAATATTATTTTTATCTATATAATTTTTAATTCAATATTATTCTTATCTATATAATTTTTAATTCAATATTATTCTTATCTATATAATTTTTTATTCAATATTATTCTTATCTATATAATGAGAATTTTGTATTATAATAAAAGTTGCATTCCTGTTTTTTTCACAATTTAATCAATCAATAAGGGTTTTATCACTCATAGAGGTACTCCTCCCTGGATTTAGCCATCTGTCTGTGGAACCCATTTTAATAAATATCTACAAAAGGTACACTTTTTTACAACTAAATTTTCATACTGAAAACGGACTTATGCACACTTAGTCCAGCATGATTTTTATATACTCTATGTATTCAACAGAAATCTACATTTAATGAGTAATCTCGTTTGCATATTACATTAAAGAAAATCTATTTTAATAATTAATTATTTGTTGTAATATAATCCTTTTAATTGGTCTATTTAGAAATATTATTTAAAGTTGGTTTATTTAATTTATTTTAATTTATATTTACTTTAATTAATTTTTCTTTATTAATAGTTAACAACTGTTGTGGAAGTCAGCTTATTTAGTTAAACTGAGTTATTTCCCCTTTAAGCTATGAAAGTTACTTCGCATTTGATTTTCATAAACCAAGATGGATGTGTTTTATGTTTTTTTTTAAATCCAACATGCGATCACTTTTCATAACAAGTGAGGATACTCGCTGTATCTTCTATGGTATGCGACTAATGCCTCTACGTGGCAATGTTTTGACTGGGCAATGCGGTTTACGTACAACTAGTTGTTATAGAAAAGTCTTATCCTGCATCATTATTTTTACATATTTTACTATCTCCAGTTAAATCAGTTTGTGTACTGGCAAGACCATTTTCATGACAGTTTTTTGAGCCTTACTACTTCTGTGCTGGCTCATGACAAATTGGAAATGGACATTTTGTTTGGTGCTTCTTAAGCTATAGTCGACTAATCTATATTGTGTTTATCAAAAACAATATTACATACTTAATTGTCATGTCGAAAATAGTTATAAAATAAAAAATTACGAAAATTCATTGAGTATAACAACTACTTTTGTGTTTTTAATTAAAAAAACAAAAAAAAAATCTATCATTAGTATAAAAAGTCTATCGCTATAGACAACAAATATTGCAGCCATGACACAAGTAATCTAAAATATTCTTTTCAGAGTTATGTCCCTTTTGTATAACCTCCTACTGCCTACTTTAGACCATCTAAAAAAAAAAAAATGCGATTTTACCTAATTTTCTGTAAAAATTACTTTTAACTAGAAATAAATTTCTACTTGATAATTTTTCGTAATTTTTGGATATATTACTATTTTCAGTATGACAATAAAGTGCGTAATATTGTTTTTGCTTAAAACAAGATATCTTTTAAAAATCTATCTGCCAACTGTATCTTGATAAGCACCTTTTGTTTGTGACACCATCACTTTAAGGTTGATGTACACAGCCAACGAGCTCCCTCTATCCAGTTTGGTTGTTCAACAACGAAGCCTCCATTTTCCTAAAAAGATTAACATATTAAATTGTCTCCCCTGTTTAACTGAAGTGTCTCAGAGTTATCGGCGGTATTCCATGTTGTAACTTATATTGTTAACCATAACTAAGGAACTCCCCTGCATGGTAATCCTCAAGAATATCAGATGCTACACCTTACCTAAGGGTGACCTAGAACTGTGCGTTTATGTGGACATTTATCTCCCTGAGGTATTATACATACCCACTTTCCTGAATAATAAATTATTTTGTCATCTAATTTACATGTATGTTTGTGGTGTGTACAGGCATATATAAATTAGATGATGATGCTAAAAAAATGTGTCACTCTTTCTCTACATACATTAAATGTGTCTATTATTAAGTTATAGTTAAACATAGTGGAAAGAAAAGGTCTACAAATTTGAAGAGAAGCAAGAATTAACGGCAAAGCATAATTGAACGATACAGTAAATCATTTAACATGCATGCAACAGATTCCTGATGTGATAAAAAAGCTCTCTAATATAAAACCTAGAATTTATTTCTCAAATTTTATGATATTAAGTTTTATCTCTTAAACTTCTTTTATGATCCTCGAGGGTGAATATATGCATAAAACTTCTGCTTTTATTTTTTTCTATCACCCGGCCATTCAACAGCGATTTTTCATACCATGCCATTTAAACAAGCTGACCACCAAATTAAAAATTAAAAGCCATCTAAGAATTAGTTAATGAAATTCATAATCCTTTCTGGAATGTAATTGTATTTGGTAGAAATTAACTTCACTGTGTATCCGATTTATCCACCAACATCAGTTATGAATGTTCAACAGTCTTTGTTTTATCATAGTTCAATGATATGGGAGACACTTTCGTGATTGTCTCAAGGTGTGATTCTAAATGGGTTTCAAACTTATAGAAACTAAACACCCCATTTTTGTTTTATGAGTAGGATTATCTCAAATATGTTTATATGTTTATATATATATATATATATATATATATATAAGCAAAAATGTGTGTGTGTGTGTGTGTGTGTGTGTGTGTGCATTTTCGTGTACGTCCACAAAAGGGTTTTTTTCCTCGGCCTTCTCGGTGGGGTCTTAAAACTTTTTATATCATGTCTAAATGATAATATCTACAACTTAACGATGGGGTTCGCCTATCTATTTAATTTGCCCGACTTTGAAAAGCTAAATATTCCACATTTTTTTATCACTGCGTGTGGATTCGGCGTTTTTGTATAATAAACAAAAAAAAAAAAAAAACTGCCCTGCAGTAAATAAAATACTGCCCCGCAGTGACAGTTGACCTCATTAAGTCATCAAGTACAGGCACCTGCCGATTCTTAATACTTAAATAAATTCAAACATCTTTCCGGAACTACTTCTTGCTGGCCCAGCAGTTTCCAACTTCGCCTCAAGGCTTCGGGTTCGATCTTTGTTACTTATCTACCAAAACCTTTTTTCAACCCCCCTCCCCCGACACAAACACTCGGGCAACGTCTTTTGTTTTGATTTATCCAAAAGCACACCTCTAAACACCCGGGCAACGCTGGGTAACCCCGCTAGTATATATATAAAAGCCAGGTTATTCTTCAACTAAAAAGAACCATCTGACACCTAAATCAGGCAGTGCTAAGAGAAGTTACAAATGATTTTATATCGCTATTTCTGTTATATATTACTAAATAATGAATCATTTCTAATTAAAATCCATTTAGTTTTATGTATTTAAAATTGAGACACAGGGCGCTGGAAAGAAAATAGCTACAAATTTATATAAAAACTGAAAGAACTCGAAACAAAATAAAAAAAAACAATGTGTAATTAATTATGATGAGCATTTTCATTTCAGAAAAAAATACAAAACTGCGTATTGTAATTATGTCGAAATTCTAATTATGTCGAACTTCTAATTATTTGGCGTTTTTGTTTTTACCAAAAAGTTATGCAAAAGTTTTGTGAGAAATTATTTTAAAAAAAGTTTAACATATTAAATTGTCTCCCTTGTTTAACTGTGAAGTGTGTCAGAGTTATCGGCTGTATTCCATGTTGTAAATTATATTGTTCATCCTTCCTGCCATTGGATGAACTCATTCATCAGTCTTTACTTTGTTAGGCCCAAGATTTTAAGTGACTCTTTTTCTAATTTTTTTTTCTTGTAATCGAAACCTTAGCCAAAGGTATTCTGTTTTTTTTTTTATTATTATTATTCTTTATACCACATTATGAAGACATGTTTTCTCTGTGACAAAAGCGCTGTCTAAGTGCAAATTACAAAAATGTAAGATTAGTAAGTCAATTCAATGCAGATTTTTAAAAAATAAATATTTATTTGTTTACAAATCAAACTTTTCAACATAATCACATCTTCATTAGACAAAATATTTTTTTTTTCATCTTTTTTTATTCCTCATGGTACGATACCACCAAGAAAAACAAGATCCGCTTGGTGCCACCAATGATGACTTTTTTTTTTTGGACTCAAACAACGGCCCTCGTTCCTTGTGGTGTGATGCTGCTGAAGAGAGAGGGGAGCATCGTTCGGTGTTGTCGGTGGTGATTTTTGGGTGTCTAGGCTGGGAGACGCATGCGGTTGCGTGAGGATGTGTTTTCTCCATGATGGGGGTGGGGGTGGGGGCGTTGTTTGGGTATTTAAAAAACAAAAACAAAAAAAAAATGAAAAAAAAAAAAACCATCATTGGTGGCACAGAGTTGATCTTGTTTTTCTTGGTGGCATCTAACTATAAGGAATAAAAAAAACAAAAAAAAACAATGTGTCTCCTGATGAAGATGTGATTACGTCGAAAATTTATAAACAAATAAATGTTTGTTTATTTTTTTAAATCTGCATTAAATTGGCTTTATTAACTTATATTTTGAATTATATGTCGCATACAGGTGTGTTTATCACTGAATACTAACAAAACAAAGATTGTTGGACATTTATGATTGAAACCTGGTAGACAAGTTAGGCATAAATTGGAATGTGTTTCTACCATTCTACAGGAAGTTGGACTAAATAATGGAAACACCTTGGGAATTTTACATCAATTAATAGAGGTTTTAAATCTATAAAAATTTAAAAATTAACAATATGTTAGCTTCCTGTTTTCAACAACACAGGTTTTTTCTGGCGTGGTCCCAGGAATGTTTCGAGAGGAAAAAATGTGCTCATGCAAAGCCTTTCCTGTCCTCCTCCTTTCCAACATCGTCACATCTATATAATTCAGTTGCACTATATTATATGCACCGAGTAATAAAAATGTGGTAGTTATTTTGAATTACACTTGATTAAAAAAAAAAAAAAATACGTAAAAATCTTTGTGATGGACATACTCACTACAGAACGAAGATGTCATATTCCAAAAATCACATAAATTGATCAAGTAAATTTTTTTATTAAAAAAAAAATCAAATATTACGATTTTTAGCAATTAAAAAGTTTTGATTATTTTGAATAAAAACAAAATCTTGAATTGAATTGCTGCCCTTGGATTTTGGCAAAACAAAACACTATGGCAACTCCTGGCCTCCTCATATAATTTGATATTTTTTAATTAAAAAAACACTACTTGATCAATTTACATGATTTATAGAATATGACATCTTTGTTCTACAACGAGTACGTATTAGGTTGACTAGAAAATTTTTACTGAATTTTTCATTTTGATTTCAAATGATGTATTTTCAAATAAGTTTTTGTTATAATATATCATTTATAATTAAATTTAATTATACAAACATTGATGACTACATATGTGCATACATGTTTCTGTAATCACCCGTTACTGGGGAGATTACGTCTTCAGGTCAATGATTACAGAAACATGTATGTACATATATAGCCATCAATGTTTGTATAAATAAATTTAATATACCTGCTCTGTTTACTCATTGAGCACTTTTTGGTAGACACATGTTTCATTGGATGTACTTCCAGGAAACTAAACTCTACTGCCATAATATATATATAATCATTTAGATATATCGTTTATATATCATTTTTAAGAGCGTTTATTGCTGTATTTAATCATTTAAATAACAATCATCTGAAAATAATTTACATGGCAAGAAAGAAAAAAAAAAGATATACAAAATACTGAGGATGCAGTTTGTCTCCGAAATATATTTAAATTATAAATTTCAAACAAGTAAAATATTTGTTTATTTTCGTAAAAATGTGTTGTAATTTGGCTTTCAAGCGCACCTGATGCATATTTTTTTTATTCAAATTAAATCAATGCTTCTATAATGGAACTCACACCCCTGGCATTAAGATTTTTTAAAAATATTTTTGTTTTTTAATCTTGTTGAAAAGAGGAAACCAACACTTTGATAATTTTTCAATTTTTATAGATTCAAAACACTTATTAATTGATGCTAAATTCACAAGATGTTTCCATTATTTTCTCCAACCCCTGTATATATTTTTTGCATTTGACTGGATTTTAGAAAGAATTGTTAATTTTATTAATGATTCCATTGTTGAAACTTTTTGGGGAATCACTCTGTATTTCATAACCATTGGTTAGATCAACCAATGAGAGACTGCTTTGTAGTCACATGATCTATCATTCAATATATAGGTAAAAATCCAGACCGAATATGTGGAACATTTGAATAATATGTCCATTTTCTTAATTTATTTTATATGCTAAAACTAAAATTGTCTTTTGAAAGAGCCTCAGCATAAAATTTATGCCACAGGCTGTTAGTCTAATCCAGTATCGCAAAGGGAAATAATAATGAAGTAATCTTATTTCCTTTTAAGCAAGAACCAAATACCATTTTTGAAGCAGACAATACTTACCGGTTTCAACATCTGACATGACAAAATAATAAAATTTTACTTTAGGAAAAACAAAAAAAATGTATCAGAAAAAGAAAGTGTATTATAAATTTGGAGTACAAAGAAAATTGATTAAACTAACTGAAGTTATCAATTCTAATAATAGGTTGTAAACCTTAAGTTTAGCTACTTTGCTAAATAGAAGAAACATCAGAAAGGATTTAAGATCTTCAAAATCGATGGCATTTTTAAATACAGAACACATGATATTTTAACTCCTGAAAAATTACTGACAAGAAAGATTTCAAAAATATAATCCCCCACACTATTACATTTTTTTTATAGGGCAATATATTTTATAGGTTACTCCACTTCTTCATAGGGAAGAGTGCAGCTGTCCCAAACATTTTCATTCTGTTTAGCTGTTCAAATAAAAAGCAAAACTTGATCAATAATATGTGACTATAGAAATTTACTTTTTGTGACCTCATATCTTGACACATATCCCTGATTCTAATCTATTTCAAGTGCAATTTTCCACATCACTGCTTACTCTAACCTCATGCGGAAATTACTTTTTTTTTTAAAACATTATCTACTGCAAAATATGGTTAGAGATTATCTCTTCTTTTCAGCCTCTTTTTCAGAGAAAAGGTTGCTAGCCTTTTACTCCTCTATTATTTTCATGGTAAATGCTCGACTTATTTCCAAGTTTTTGGTTCTTCTTCGTAAAAATATTCATAGTAAAAACTCATCTCGCGTCAAACATTGTAAAATTTTCCTTTCTTCCTCTGTGCACCTAAAATGAAACAGAACTATCATAAACAAAGCTTCTTTCCAAAACCGTCACACATGTGGAATACAATAACGTAGGACTGCTTCCCAGCTGAGTACAACATGATTATTTTTAAAACAATGCCAACAAATCTTTGTCAACCTACCCCCTTTAATAATCAAATTCTGACTGCATAAAATTTTCATCGTCCTTTCCATGCATAGCGTCCGAAGCATGCTGGTTTCATTTTTTTGCTTTGCAGCTGACTAAAACAATCATTTTCAAGTCTGTTATCAACAAATTTTGTCGAGATGTCCTAGGGTCAAAGAGTGGTATCTGTTCTAATACTAAACTTTAGTGGCCCCTCATGAGTCCTTATTTGCTTGCCTCCACATGAGGACAGAGTTACACACAGGGTCAATTCTTAATGTGTGGAAAAAATCCAGCTCCTCAAAAATAGACACTCTGGGTTGAAACAAAAATAAAAATTTCAATTTTCAGAAAGGCTTCTTTACTGAGAAGAGAACAGATAAAGTTCTGTCTCAACAATTTCTTATCTGTGAAACAATACTGCAGGGCTGCTTCCCACTTGAATACAACAATCGTTTTTAAGTCCAGTATTAACAAATCAGTAATAATCATCTAACGTACTTCCTAATTTCTGTGTAATACTACTGGAAACTGGAAAGGCAAATCAGTTCCATCATTTTTATTGTTCTTCAGTATTTCATACAAGAAAAGTTAAAATTATACATATAAAAATAAATTTTTATTTTTATAATTTTGTAAATGTATATTTATTATAAAATTTCAAATAAAAGAAACAAAACTAAGTTTTTTTTATTTTGTTATTAAAAGTGCAAATAATTGTTAATTTTTGGTTGGTTGTTCTTGTTTTACGGCACATCAACCCTTTTCACGTTATTTAATGCCAAATCCGGTGATTTTGAAGAAAATTTTTTTAATAGAATATATTTGTTTTTTCAAGTCGATTTCTATTTAACCCATAGTTGGGACCCTAACACATACTTCTACTCCGGGTCAGAGTGGACCTGGAAGCAATGGCAATTAAAGGGTGGCTCCACACTCCAGAGCCCACAAGCTGGGGCCTCATCATCGGATATAGTTTAAGGTCATATCCAGGACCTGTGTTAATTTTTATCTGTATAATTTTGTTAATTTTTATTGTATATTTTTCAATAATGTCTTTTTCTTATGTTATTTCAATAAATCGATAAATGCTAAAGATCAATAAAAGTGAAGAAACTGATTTGCCTTGTCACTACTTCCGGTAGCAACCATGCCGGAAATTAGGCAGTATGTTAGCTGACTATAACTAACAAATCTGTGTCGAGCTGCCCACATCAGTAATAAAATTCTGACCATTTAACAGACCATTTCCAGTTCTCTCAAACGAGTTGTTCATCACCTATCAGCAATCTCATTAACCTTTATCAAGGCCAGAAGGCCACTCAAGGATAAGTGACAACTATTACTTAGATATAACTCCTTTGTTAAAAAGAACTCAAAGACTCTGAGAAGAAGCTTCCATCCTACATACAAGAGACGACTTGAATATCAACTGAATTTTTGTATTAAAATACTTTTTTTCTGAACACATTGCTGTCTAGAGTTTGAATTACCTACTTGACAAGATCTTCAAATGTCTTTAAGCTCTCTGGAAAATCTGACATGATAATTCATCCTACAAGTAAACCCTGTATGTGCATCAGCACTAACCCTATTTGGGTTTAATAGGCGTCCTCCAAAGGAGGAAGTTTCATGGGAGAACAAAATTCACAAACGGTCCCCAATCACATGTATATCCCTGTCAGAGGACATGACGACGTTAGGTTTTTGCAACTCTAGTAAGGAGGTGTCGCCGTCCTCCTACATACAGCGCCTGGAATTCCCAAATTGGTCACCCATTTTAGTAATGACCAGGTTCAATGTTGCTTAACTTCAGTGATCTGACAGGAACTAGGGTGTAAACGTGATTATGCGGTATAAACCTTGACCAAATATTCAATAGTATTTGAAGCCTAAATAAGTTCAACTCAACATAGCTATACACTGGCTCATATGAGAAATGGGGCACCTTCCTCTAGTGATGTTACCTCAAGTAACAACACTTAGGTGGAGACTCCACCAGACTAGATGAATTCTTGTCCTGGAATCAGATCAAACCAACAAAGCACAAGAAAGATATACTATAACAAGAGTTTACTGGTCAATTAGGAGGAGGAAAACTAATGCTCTTAACCATTTTACTAATTCAACGTTTGACAGGTTAAGAGAAGTTTAACGAGATAATCAAATATCTATGTACCCTATATAGAAATCAAGAAAATCATCTCGTCACTAGTTTGCATCTTAAAAAGATCTCTCAGTTGGAATCTCTGAAATAGCAGATGAATACCTGCCAGCTGGTAGGATGCACCATCCTCATCAAAACAAATAAAAATCTTTGAGTTGTGAGCAATGATAGCAACATTGTATTTGATATCTTATTTGATTATAGAACAATTTCTTTTAAAATCAGAATAATCTATTTGGCACTCAGCAACATCAGATATTTCTCACATTTGGACAAATTCATATCCAAATCATATAGTTCTTTATTTTACTATATCTTAGGTACATGATTCCGGCAGAAACAGAGAAGGAAATTAGAACATAATTTTTGAGTTGTGAACAAGAAGGCAGCATTGTATTTGATATTTTATTCGATTAAATGATCAACTGAGGAAAATTAATGTTCTTCACTTATTCACAAACTGAACATTTAAGTTGAAGAGAATTATGATTGAACCACTTGGACATCTATGTTTCTCATATAGAAATCAAGTATTAGCTCCAAGAATGGTTGGTTGGTTGTTTTTGTTTTACGGCATATCAACCTTTTTCAGGTTATTTAATGCCGAATCTAGTTATTTTGAGGAACGATTTTTAATGGAGTATATTTGTTTAAGTCGTATTCTATTTAACCCATAGTTGGGACCCTAACAGGTACTACCACTCCGGGTCAGAGTGGACCTGGGAGCAATGGCAATTAAAGGGTGACTCCACACTCCCCAAGGCCTGCAAGGTGGGGCCTCACCATCGGATATAGTTTTAGGTCATATCCAGGACCTCCAAGAATGGAGCTAACAGTTCATTTCAGAGACTTTACGTTGAAGTAAAGTGAAAAAAATAAATAGTAGTGTTTTGCATTGCTTCTATTTACTACATAATTCTGTAGGATGCATTAGTGCTAAGTTTTTTTTTTAATTGCTAAGAGTAAATAATGTTATAAATGAATTATGTGCTTGAATATCCAGACACATAAATAAAAAAATTAAAAAAAAAAAACTGTAAAAGAATGAAATAGCTACAAATTTTATAATTAACAGCCATTACAAATTAACTAATACTAATTACTTTGAGTCAGCTGCTGCTGCTGATGCTTATATTCCATCGAATAAATAAAAAGTCATTACTTCCCTTGCTGTTACACACAGTGAAACATAGACAATGCATATTAATATATTAAAGATTTAAATTGTAACATGAGAAATTTCTGATGCAAATAATAATTGACTAATTAATTTTAATGAATAATTCGATAATTTATTCAAAGAAATTGGGGTCCATGCATTTTGGGGTGACTAAAATATCACCAAGTATTTTGACTTAAGTTCAAAGATCATATGTTTATGTCAGGCTGACAAACAATGCAAGGACACCCATATTGAATTATAGCTCATGAAGGCTAGAAAGGTCATAATGTATTTACAAGTTCTAAACAATAGTTCAGAGAAAGTACTCAAATTCAATGGTTTATACTTTAAACTCCCTTTACTTATCTTTTAGTCCTCACATTCCATGAAAAATGTTTCTGACAAAGGGAGAAGAATTACTGTTTTCTGGGTCAGAATCTAAACATCTAATTCTTATTTTTTTGGTTAGTTTTTGACCTTTTATTTTATTTGATTTTATTATTATTTATTTATTTATTTATTTTTTTACATCAAGTGGCTCCATTCCTTGTCTGGAGCAATTTCCATAAATAAAAGGCTGAAATCCACAAATAATAAAATCATATTTGATTTTAATAGAATTGTCAAGAGATTAGTTTCATCATAAATTATAGTTATTATTTTAAAGCTTATGTTGCAGCATTCATAAATTTATCGGTGGATGTTAAGATCAACTCCTATAATTTAATCGGTACTCCTATAAGTAATAAAAACCATTACACAAAAGGTAAAAAAAAAAAACTTGTTTTATAACAATATACAAAAGGGTTCATTCAATCATTCAATTACCTATACTGTTGGAACAACATTGAAAAATGTCAGAGTGGAGAAAGGAAAAGTTAGAACCTTCTTTGGCCTGACGAAAGTCTGAGAACAGTTTTCTTCAGGCAAAGAGAGTTGGTGCATAAGCGTCCAATGGATAGGAACAGAAAAGACTAAGTGTATATCTCTCTAAGCATCATTTGTGATTCACAATGGGTCTGAAATACTGGAATACTTGGTACTGATGAAGTAAATGTGCCCTGCAAACTGACTGGTCAAGGGTTTAATTTTTCAACTTAAAGCTTTTTAATAGTATTATCCAGAGAAAAGAAATCTTGTTGTGATGTTTTTACTATGTAACAAAACAGAAAAACAGAACTGAAAACTTTATAATAGAGAAAGGCCGTACCGGCTGTCGTGTAGATGTTTGCGAAGGAAGACCAATGGAAGTTGTTAGCTTGTCACGATGAATTGAAAATGATGCTTTGCTTGATGAGAGGACACGGACACTGAAAGACAAAAAAAAATGAAATTAAAATAAAACAAAATGAAGATGAAAATTGAATATACCCGATATATGATTAGTTTTATCCCAATTGGAACACAATATATAATAAATATTAGTTTAAAATAGACTAAGGCTTTTTATATATATATATATATATATATAACCATTTTGGTAACATGTAAGCAAAAAAAAAATATTAAACAATTTAAATCATTATGGTAATAATGGTATGATAACCCCCCCCCGCCAAAAAAAACAAAAAACAAAACAAGATGGCTACCCACAGAATATAAAAGCTATACCCTTGATATATATATATATATATTAGTGTTGGAATGATTAATCAGAATCGGAAAATAATCGACAAATTTGGGGGTATCGGAATCAGAAAAATTAGTGTCTATTTTCTCATGCTAAAACAATTCTTTTGATTGTCTTTTTATAGCAAAATCTTCCATTGCTGGTAACAATAAAAAATAAATATTTATTGATTTTAAAATACCAGTAAAGCTAAAATCTATAGAACATCCTCCACAAGTGTAATTTGACGTTTAAGAAAATATCTGCATATTTAACAAGTGTTTTTTTTTTTTTTACAAAAATCGGGGAAAATAGCTCTATAGTTAAATATTTAGAAATTTATAAAGAATCAGAATCGGTAATTGTATCGGAATCAGAAAAATATTGGAATCATCCCATCACTAATATCTATAAAAGTGAGAATGTGTGTGAGGACAATTCTCAACCTATATACTTAAATTTTTCATCTACGGACTTGAAATTTGTTATATAGTGTATTCAGACATATGGAAAACTTTGTAAATGGGTTTTATCCAGAAAATTAAAAAGGGCTACTAAAGAGTCAAAATTGAAAAATTGGTACGCAGGGGGCGTTAGATTTTTATCTCTCAGTTGTATCACAAATGTGCGTGCGTGAATCGTTCACATGACAGATTCATTATGTTAAGAAGTCGGTTTTAAAACACTTTTTAAAATTTGTGTCAAGCTAGCCTAATGGTTATCGTACTTGACTCACTGTTTTTAGGTTTTTGTTTCGATCTCAGGTAAAGTTTTTTTTTTTTTTTTTTACAAGAAGTGAACAGTTTAGAAAAAACATAACACTCACATACACGTTTCAGTTTCTGCAAAAATTAAAATATAATATTTATGCATATTTTACAACCTGCTAGTATATCTATATATTAATATGATAGCGTGTGTGTTCTTTTTTGTGTCATGCTTACATCCGGGTCGTTTAATTGTTATGTTCCATAATTTTACCAAACATTCTTCATAAGTTTTGGTTTCGACAATAGCTTTTTTTTTTAACTTAAATCATCTGTTTTTTTTATAAATAATTTTATCCAGAATTCTTCATAAGTTTTGGTTTCGGTTATGCCTAAGGAACTTGTGGGGGTTGAAAATTCCCAGCTCAACTCGATTGTCGCCCTTTAACTCGGAAGAGCGACCTAGCTACGTCAGTTCCCGTTTCTCATTTCTTCCTCTTTCGCGCCGAACCTTCGAGCAGTCAAGATGTAACAAACACCAGTCTGGTGGCAATGGGCCACCACAATGTTCCTGGCTACCGTCAGCCTCTCGCAAGTAACGTTACTCATCTTTCAATGAACTCTCATTCTTTCTATCGCTTCTTCCTGTATATTTATGTAAATATATTGCATTTCTTTCGCTGATATATAACGGTATGTTTTCGTCCTCATTATGCGACCTTTTGTCTTTTCAATTCCTCTACCATTAAATACATCCATCATTACACATGGGGATGGGGTCGTCTATCACACAGCAGACCATCCTGTCCTCCCCTACAAACTCAAGTTATATATATATATTTTATAAGTTTTTGTTTAGGTTTCGATTCAAGCACCCAAGTGCATATGGATATTTTTTATTTTTGAAATCGCAACTTTATAATATATAAAAAATCGATAGAACATTAACTCTATAATAATATATACAAAATCTGCAAGAATTAAAATATCATATTTAAGCGTACTTTACGATCTGGCTTTGTCGGGCATTCGTGCTAGGTTAGATTAATTTTTGCAGTTTTAACAAAAAAGCTACACTAATATCAGGGCATCTCCATTTACACTGAACATCTACAGAATGCCAACATCAATATATTACATATGAAGGAGTCCAATGTGGAATTTTCACAGATCCCACTAGTAATAATTATTAGTTTTAAAGAGACTAAGGAATTTTATATATAATCTTTTGTAATTTGTAACCAAAAGGAAATCTTATACAATTTAGGTTGATATGCTAATACTGATCTGGTAGCTTTTTCCCCATAAACAAAGATGGCTGCTCACAGAATATAGGCCGACATAAGTTATTTTTCTGAATTTTCCACATTACATCATTATGCATTTTCTCTTTTAGAACTTCCTGTTTTTCCTGACAAGTCCATGGAAGGAAATATTCAATGTTCATATACAAACATTGATTGCTCCCCGTGAATGAAACAGACATGTAAAATGTTCTGAAGTTTGTTATTTGAAAAAATAATGATTAGCAAGATGAGTAAAGACCTTAGACTTTAGAATACAACAAAAGTGTTTTTTTTATTCTTAGCAAACAGAGTTGCTAATTTAGAAATGATTGGCAAAGGTCAAGGTAAGGAGTGAAAAATATATGCAAAAAGGATACCTTTTCACAAAATCTCTCTCTCTCTATATATATATATATATATAAATTTCCTGTTATATAAAAGGAACTTTTTCTGTGTGTATGTGCGTGTCATGGACTCGAAAATAGCTAGGTCAATTTTTATGAAATTTCACACTAAGCTACTTTATGTGCTGTGCAGTGTTTTTAGGTAGGTTTTGCACTGAAGTGGCTTCAATAAGTATCGATGATGGAAATAATCTGATGAAAGAAAGAACAGGCAATTTTAAACACAGTAAACACCTTATACAGCCTAACATCACAAGTGCATTTCAGAAGTTTTATTATCGCACAAGCAGAAAGGCCCGACATATAAAATCAAATTGAAAAATGGTCGATTTCACTAATTTCAATGAGAATAAAAAAATAATTTCTTGATCATCATTCAATCCCAGACAACGTCAAATCTCCCTGCTAGTATATATATATATATATATATATATATATATGTTTATAACATTTTGCTGGATTCACAAGTTCAAGATTGGTCTTAATCATCTTTTCAAAACAAACTTTTACAGATCTGTTTTGTTCCTGGGAAACAACCGATATTTGAATATCTGTACTGGATATTTCCTCCATGGACTCATCAGAAAAAAAAACGAAAATGCTCATAGAAAACACTGCATAAATGGTAATGTAACAGATACTTGATTTTTTTCATTTTTTTCATTCAAGCCATTATCACAACCAATAAGGCCCGACATAAAATCAACAGTAGGTTCTTTGATATAATAGGCATGCATTGGAAATGAATGTTTCTATTTAGAACATAATCAAATCATGATACTTGGCTTTTGCATTTTAAACTTTAATTCAAGCCATTATATATAAAAAATAATTTTATAAAAACAACAATAGGTTTTCTACAGTGCCATATAGAGCACAGTGTATTGTGGACTAAGTCACTACAGAGAAGGATTGTGAACCTTCGTCTCGGTGCACCACGATAGGTCCTGTACTAGAACAGGTATTCAATCAAAAAAGATGACAATAGAAATGTTGCAGTGTGAAGCATTCATTGATCACCATTCAATCCTGAGCAATGTCAGATCATCCTATTAGTATATATATATATATATATATATATATATCTGTATATCTATAAAAGTGAAAATGTCTGTATGTGTACATATTTCCCTACCAAATAATTCTGTCAATTTTCGGTCTAGAGACTCGCGATTTGACATAATGCGTTTTGAGATTTGGGAAAAAATTTTTAATCGGTTTTCGGACAGAAATTTGGCTGTCAAGAGGTCAAAGTGCAACGATTTGCTCTCTGAAAACTCTACCAAATTCCTCTGCCAATTCTGGGTCTAAACACTTGAAATTTTAAATGTAAGTTACTTAGACATGGATCAAACTTTTTAATTTGATTTGAGCCCCAAGAAATAAATGTTAAGGGGTCAAAACTGGGGTCAGAGTTAAAAAAAAAATTGACTTCTGCGGTCTCTACCAAATTACTCAGCCAATTTCTGGTCTAACCATTTGAAATTTTACATAAAGGGTATTCAGAAATAGTGCAAGCTTTTTCATGAATTTGGGTTGAAAATTTGAGCTGCCAAGGGGTCAATGTTCAAAAGATTTGACCTTTCTGGTGTCTAGCAAACTACTCAGCCAATTTTGAGTAGAAATATTTGAAATTTATATAAAACCGGTATTCAGACATGTGGCAAGCATTTTAATAAGTTTTGGGGTGAAAATTTGGCTGCCAAAAGATCAAAGTTGAAAGAGTTGACCTTTGCAGATTCTACCAAATTCCTCCACCAATTTTGGGTCTAAACACTCGAAATTTTAGATGTAGGTAACTTGGACATGGATAAAACTTTGTATTTTGATTTGAGACTAAAATAAATGTTAACAGGTCAAAGTTTAAAAAAATTGACAGTCTACGAAATTACTCAGACAAATTTTGGTCTAAACATTTGAAATCTTACATAAAGTATATTCACATGTAGGGCAAGTTATGAACCATACATAGGGCCCAAGCAAAGTCAGACTGAACTGGTAGTATATATATAAAAATGAATAAATGACAAAAGTCTATATTCCAAATTTCATGATGCTGAATATCTTACAATTTATTCCTTTAATTCAGTTGGCTTTTTAATGTCAATGTCAACAGAATTAAAGGAATAAATTGTAAGATGGTCAACATGAAATTTGGAATATAGACTTTTGTCATTTATTCATTATAGGCTATGTAATTACATAGGCTTTCTTAAATAAGGATTGGTATATAAAAAAAGGAAATATAAGTGAATAAAGAATATTTCCACAGAAATTATATATATATATATATATATATATATATATTTATTTATGGCTTGTGCGGTAATTGATAAACACATTCAACCAAGGCAATTTCAGTTAATTATGTCAACTATTCAATAAGACAATAGAGATATTGACCTTCATTATGCAGATCATTAGTCATTGATAATAGATATATTTAAATGGCTAGCAATCATATTTACATAAGAGGGTGTGGAAGGATGGTTGAGGAGTACAAAGCCAAACTGATCATGTGATGCGTTAAATAGAAAACAACTTTGAAATAGTTAAGTTAAATCGTTTGATGAGACAAAGTGTTGGCCATGGGAAATGCTTTATCCCATGACGATCTGAATAGGAGAATGTGCATAAAATGTCCTTAAAATTTTTCAGGTTGGTTGAACGATTGTTTTTAATCAATCATTTGAAGGTTATTTAACGCAAAATCGAGTAATTTTGGAAACGGTTGATAAGCCATAAAACAAAAGCAACCAAACCAAATTCTATGAATAAATATTTGAAGATATAAAAAACCTTTCTTCTTATCAACCTTTTCTGAGTTATTTAATACCCAATTTAGTAATTTTGAAAAAAGCTTTTATGTTTCAAGTTCTTTATATTCTAAAATATGTATTCATGGTGTTTGGTTGTTTGTAGAATATTGCTTTTGCAAAGGAAAAAGAAAAAAACAATAACATTAATGTTTGATGTATTTAAAGTCATGAAGCCAGTATCTTTAGACAGCCTGATTTAGTGGTGCCATAAGCTCTAGCAGGTATTAATACTATAAACTAAAGTGAACCTGGGCATAATGGTAACTAAGAGGCAACTTCACGTTTCTCACACTCCCCAAAATTGTATGGTTATACACACGATCATCTCATACGAGGTACAAGTAGTTGTTTCGTTCAATCATTTAGCTAAGGAAAGATTTGAAGTCGGATTTCAGCTGCCGACAATATTAGTTCAAATACATGTCATATAAACACACAGGGGAAGATTGTCCAGAAACTTATACTTAAGGAAATGCACATACAGTTCCTATTCTCTTCCCTCTTTACAAGAGGAATCGATGCCTCTATTCAGTCCCAAGAGACAATGGTAAGGGTAGCTGCGTGAAAAATTGTGAGGCAAGGGTTGTGTAATCTCCAACCACACCTCTCCTGAATCGGCACTGCTTTGATCCAGTGGCAAAAATAAATGGTAGATGACTGGAAACAATGCCGAGATAAGCGGAGAACGCATATAGCACCTGGAATTCCCAAATGATCACCCATTCAGTACTGACCAGGTTCAACATTGCTTAACTTTGGTGATTTAACTGGAACCGTGATTATGTCGTATGCTACAATAGTAAAAGATCAGTATTTAATGTGGAGAAAATCCTTCTCGTCAAGGTCACACTGGATTGAAAGAAAATAAAAATTGTCTCAGTCTCAAAGGATTTCTTCTTCACTGACATCCCCTAGTAGATCTTAAAAAAGATGATATACTAGAAAGTTAATATTAAGGTCCAAAGGCCACTCAAGGGTTAATGAGTGTCGAGTGAAAGGTGGTTATTTTAGAGGATGCCTCAACAAGAATTGGAGTACTTCTACATTAACTGACTTGCGGTTTCCGCAAAGTTGGCTGGTGATGGAAATAATGAGAAGCAGCCAATCGTGAAATGTTAAACCCCTACAAGAAAATTATAATGATAAACAGGAAAAACGTGGAAATAACATAAATAAAAGTGCAAACACACCTAACCAAACTTGAACCCTAACCTGCACAATTTTTTTATTTCTTCCAATTTATAAAAACTGACATAATTCTATGATTTCATATAAATATTAGCGTGAACACTGGTGAAGTATAATTTTGTTAACATATCTTGCAAGTTCTTTGAAAAGACAACAACTGTACCCCTGCATTTACCAAATCGCAGTTTCCATAAAGTTTCTCGGGTGTGTTCGGCCGCTGATGGGAATAACCAGAAGCGGACGATCACGAAACGTTAAATCGCTACAAGTAAACTAGAATGACAAAACATGGAAATACAATAAAATTACAAACATGTACCTAACCCTACCTTAACCATAACCCTACCTTAACCCTACATTAACCATAACCCTACCTTATCCCTTACCTACCTTTACACTTAACCCTACCTCTACCCTAATCCAACCTTAACCCCAACCTGTACAATTAAAATTAATTTTTTTATTTCTTCCAATTTATAAAAAAGTAGCCTTCATGGATTCATATCAGCTATAAACAGACAGTGTGTTTGTTAAAAATTGAGGCATACTTGGCTGACCTTTTCCGATTATTTCTGTCAGCTGCTGAGCAAGCCTGAGACAACTTTGTACTAATGCAGAAGCACAAGAATTTGTTGATCTTAAACTTGAAAATGACCTTGAACTTTACTCTGCTTGAAACAGAAAGAAACTTTGCTCATGGATGTTCTGTTTTGTTTTAGGTACATGCTATTATCATCTAAATGCCTCTCACCTACCCCTATCCATGAGATTTGATTTCAAGACACAGTTGTGCTATTCTCTGTGATAACTATCTGCGAGTAATAATATCTACCAATCTCGGGTTTGACAACCACTTATCTTTATGTAGCCACCAGAGACCATAAGGAACTTTATGTGTTACATATCTTGAACTAGCAAATTTCTCACGAATGGTATTTGTTTACTAGGCTGTACAACATAATTCATTCCCACTTGGAATACAGGTCCCTAGTGTGCATTGGAGTGGGCAGAATGTTCTCTAAATTCTCTTGAGCATCTACAATGTCATGTCAACAGATATATACTACATATTCCCTCCCGTAACCATGTACCCTACCAAATATATGATTGGCTTGGATTAGATTTGCTATCTACTCACTGGAATGTGATAGTTGCTTCTATTGCCAACAGATTATTTCATGGTTCCTGCCCCAGCGCAATGCTTAAATATCATCCTGTACTGTGGCTACACAGATCAAACCTGTGACGATATACATTCACATTAGACCCACTGCATAATCACACAGGTGTTTGATTAAAAATGTACTCCTTTTGCATCATGTTCTGTAGTCCTGAACATGCTGCCTCAGAACTGTGTGAATACGTATATATCGGTGTTACATTTTTGGAGTTCTGTATTGTCTAACTATCGTGATGTTCCTAGTTTTTATGCATTTCTAATTAGCTTACTAAGCCTATGTCTATTGCTAACAGTTTTTATAACCATGGCTCAATTAAAAAAAAAAAAAGAAAAAAGAAAGAATGACTCATCATAAATAATTAAAAATGTGTACACTTGCCTCTCCATGATGTTTAAGTATGACATAAGGTCAGTTTTTAATGTGGGGAAAATCCAACTCCTCAAAAAGCGTCACTCTGGATTGGAACAAAAAATAAAATTCTACAAGGATTTTTCTTTCACTGATTGATGACAGAATAGGTTAAGTGTAGCATCAGAACAGATATTACACTTTATTTCCAAGCCAAAGTGCTTTTACTATACAGCATTAAATAATCAACAAAATGGGATTATCTATAATATAAATCTCACCTGTCTGTTTAAAATGTATGTATGTATGCCTAAAACTTTCGACAGAGACAACAGATTTTCACAAGATCAGTATCATTTTGAAGCTCAACCTTTCGGATGACAAATATTGAAAAATTGGCTAAAAACATGAATTCCTTCACCCTCAACTGGGCACCTTTCTACAGGGAGGGGTTCGCTTTTTTATCCGATATTTCCGAAAGTCATCCCCTCTTTTCGATTGACTAGCCTTAATTTAAACCTTTGTCACTTCCAGTTTGGCACTAGGCGCAATGGCAGGTTTGTTTGTTTTTTTTTCAATTTCTTTTCCTCCTTTGTGGTACGGGTTCAAGCCCGCCTGCCTACTACCACTTTTTTTTTTTTTTTTTTCTTTCGATTTTTTTTGTTTTTGCTCAACACACACCTCCAAACACTCAGGCACCGCTGGGCACCCTAGCTAGTTTGTCATAAAAGACAACGACACAGCATTCACCCTATTCAGGTTTAAACCACTTCCTCTAAAGGAGGAAATTTCATGGGATATACAATTCACGAGCAGTCCCCAATCACATGCATATCCTGGTCAGGGAAAATGGCAACATTAGGTTTGTGCAGTCATTGTAGAAAGGAATTAAGGCCCTCCTACATACAATATTCCCAAATGGTCATCTATCTGGTACTGACCTGGCTTAATATAGTTTTTTTTTAATTGGGGGGGGGGGGAGGAAGGTCACCACTTATCAAAGCTCTGAGATCACTTTAAAATAAAAATTAATGAGTGTCAGGTAGATGGTAAGACAACACCATGATGATCAGTAATGGCAGAACTTGGGTATGATTTATTTAAAAGAATGGCCCAACAAGAACTTTTTTTACATTAGAATTAAAAATGACCATGTTATAGTCAGCCGGGATGCAGCCTCAGGGTATTGGCAGACAGTTCTAGGAACCAACCTTTGCTCATGGAATTTTTGTTTAGTTTTAGGCACATATAGAAAGTAAAGGAGAATTTTTGCTAGATTTTATAACTAAACAAATGTACTCTCTGCTTATCTTGACAGTGTTTCCAGTTGTTTTGGGATATCTCCTTGTTAGGAACCAATGTGTCATAGAAAAAGACAAAAAAAAAATAAAACGATTCTCCCTTTACCTGGTTCCATCTCTGGTTGTTGTGAGGATTTTGGCCACAAACCACTGCTTGTATTGGTCCTGTCAAGAGAATAAATAAATTTTTTGTCAAAACCGTTTTACATGATAAATATTTTATGTACAGAGAACAGTTAGAGGAAATATTTTTTGATGAAAAAGAAACGATATTCTTGTTTGGGATTTTTGGAGATAGCAACTGATAATTTGGATCATTTGCATTATTCAGACAAATATCCTTACCTTGATTGCTATTTACAGAACGTTTTGAGGCATATTCTCAAATTTTGGAATTTTCATCTCGAACTCAAGAACCTATATGGAATTTCAATAAAGGGTTCCACATAAAGATTCCAAAAATTTATCACGCAAGGGTCATTCCAAAAGTAAAGCCTCCCAGTTTTTAAACTAAAATAAATGAAAAGCTACATAGACGACAGCAGTCCAATTAAAACGAGCGACTTTTTGTGAACCAGAATTTATTTTTCTACATAGTCACTACCATTCTCAATGCACTTTTGCCAGGAATTTCATGATGCATCTCTGCTTCTGATGCACATCCACAGCAGGGGTTGTTTTCTTAGAGTCTCTCTGTCAATATCTACAACTGAGAGATGAAATGTTCAGGTCCTGAATGCATAAGTTCAGTCATCATAACAATGCATTTTACAATCCTCTCTGATCCACACATGCAGAATGAAAAATAGGTGGCATTACTTTTCAAACACGCCTCGTGTTTGGATTATTCAGACTACTGTTCCCATCTTGAGTATTATCCTTACATATCAATTGATATAACCTCCAACCTTCTTCAAATGTATCTTGTTCAACTCAAGAATCTTTCTGTCGAAATTGGGAAAATTCCTGTTGGACCTGAGAAATTTCCTGTAGAACGATTCCTAATGTGGCCTGCACTTAGAATTGCACGTTGAATCTTCAGAAAAACTGAATTTTTGTTTACTACTTTACCCATTACAGAAAGGTTGTCAGAAAGATTCCCCAGAGTTCAACAGAAAGGAATTGCAGATTAGTTAAGACTTGTAGTGGCCATGCGTCACAGATCAGGAACATGCTAATTCCAGAGTTGGATAGAAAGATTCCCCAAATTTGGAAAGTACATCTGAAGGAGGTCAGAGGTTACATCATGCTGTGAGAATAAAACTTAAGGTGAGAATAGTAGTTTGATTAATACAAATAATCCAAGCTACAAATCCTGATTTGAAAACATTCAGGATCATGAAGATTCCCACATTTGTAAAGATGCACCTGAACAAGTTTTTGGGTTACATCAGATGAAACGATAAAATAACAACCAAAAAGGACAATAGTAATCCAAAAAGACCAACGAGACTTGAGAAAGTTTTATTTTGCTTTGAATAACCGATACACAGGCAGTGAAATGTTATCATGTTGTACTTAACTAGAAAAGGGAGATAATTAAAAAATAAGGGAGGTTACTCTTGACCACTTGTTTGTATTTATTTGATTCCCCACGAGAGCAAATTAGACAAAGGGTCGTTTTTTTAATGCGGAGAGAGGGGGGGGAGCTCCTCCAAGGAGGGAACTGGTAGTGACAATTGGTATGAAGGGTTCCCCTACATTGACAAAAACTGATTGCTTCAAGAGCTATGGTCTGATATGTGGGGTTGCCCCCACATATTACTTTGATTGCAGTATCTGCAGAACAGACACTACACTTTGATCTTTGAGCCCGGGCCAAGAAGGCCAACAGTAACTTTTCAAAGCAAGAAATTAAGTAATAGTCAGCTAACGTACTTCCTAACTTCCGGCGAAGTGGTGACAAGGTAAATCAGTTCCTTCACCTTTTTTCTCTCATGCCTATTTTTTATCACATTTTTTTTTTTTTCATATTGTTCCTTTTTTATTTAATAATCATCGAAAAGTTTTTCGGTTTTATTTTAAATAAAAAATATTGAAATTAGTTTTATTTTTTTGGGGGGGGGGTTAAGAATTATTGAAAACACTTAAAAATCTTAAAACTATTTTGGGAACATATATTGGATATGTTTTTATTATGATGTTTGAAATTTTGTTATTTTGATTGCAATAATTTTATTTTTATACTTTCATAGAAGATATATTTATTATATAAATTCAAATAAAAAAAAACTTTTTAAAATAAAAAAATAGTTTTATAATTTCAAAAACGTATAAAATTTCAAATAAAATAATTTCATTTTTTTAATTTTGTCATTAAAAGTGCAAATAAAGACTAATTGTATTATTTTTATCTTTTTATAATTTTTTAAATAGTTTATTGTATTCTTTCCAGTAATCTCCTTTTCTTATATTTTATTTCAATAAATTGCTTGATAATAGATATACTGAAGAACAATAAAGTGAAGGAACTGATCTGCTTTGTCAACCCTTCCAGTAGCGCTACGCCGGAAGTTGGAAAGTAGCTTAACTGACTGCAGTGGAACTTAATCATTTTGTATTTAACTAGAAAAGGGAGATAATCATCAGATAAGGGAGATTACTCTCAATCACTTGTTACAGTAACTTTTAAAAAGACAAATTTGAAGAAAAAAAAAAGTTGCAATTTTTGAAGTGACATTTTTATGGGGTTTACTGCACAAAGCAATTGGTTGAATAATTTTAACAAAGCAATCATTAATCTTAAATGCATGTGCGAATTATGTCTTGGAGCCATTTTTATCTCTGGAATTTTTTTATGTTCATACCTATTATTCATAACTATTATTCATAACTATTATTCGTGTATTTAATATAAAACTTGTCAATGCAAAACATTTTTAAAAAGCAATATCTATTGTTAAAAAATATCAATATGAAGATGTGCAACTACTTCATTTACTCACATAAATATATGAAAGTATAAATTTATACATAAACTTTAAGTATTTACCTCAAGGGTACTCGATACATAGGTAGAGCTAGTTAGTAAGTTATAAAATATATATGGCGATTAAGCTACACAGAATATTCCGTGTTTAATCCACTCTAGGATTCTTCAGGCTTATGTGTATAGGATATCTTAGTTTTGAACAATAATGCATTCGAAAGAATTTGTTTAAGACATCGGGTTCAACTTGCATTATTTTATACAGGTTGTCTAAAGTTTGGACACATGACTGGATATTGTTTTTTTAATCAATAGGAGTTGATGGTCATCTAGTAATTAACGACACGGACTGACAACATGGGTGTCCGAAGTTCAAATCCAATTCATTCCACAAAAATCACTTTCTTTTAGAATGTTGCTAACCTCCACTTGATCGCTTTCTGATGTCGTTATTAGAAAAATATCAGGGAAACCAGTGCCAACAATAGAATCATCGCATTCATACAATATGATGATGACTTAATAGAAAAAATATATTTTAAACTGATTTAGCATCCTTAGACATGTTGAACTTACTTTTTCGAAAGAAGTTTTATGAGAATAGTAAATTCACAAGCGGTCCTTAGTCACATTTATATCTCCATCAGGGGTGATTATGACACTAAATTTTTGCAATTCTACCATCTTATATATAGCCCCTAAAGAGTTACTCATCTAGTACTGACCTGGTTCAATGTTGCTTAACTTCGGTGACCTAACGATTTATGATAACTTTAAACTGATGGCAAAAATAAAACGTTGGTTTACTTATAAATTTCCTTAGTTTTATTGAAAGACATTGTCAGGTGAAGTTCCTTTCTTTTTTCCAAGACATGTTAAAGTTTACTAAACAAAAATGCATCAATGTTTGCATTGTAAATAATAATTATGTTTGCATTGTAAATAATAATTATGTTTGCATTGTAAATAATAGAAATAATATTGAAGATTTCATTTGCATAAAAACTTGCATTTTACTTATGTGTCCAAAACTTTACGAACACCCTGTATATTCAAATTCCAGAATTGAGGGGGGGGGGGGTATTGTTTTATCCCACACATCATTATAGACCGAATACTTACCCTAAGCAACACTTGTTCGGCTTCTGCAAGTGAGCACTCCACATGAGTAAAGTAGAGCATGAAACGGGGGATCCAGTAGAAGAGAAGTCGCAGTAAACCAAGAGAGAAAATAATGAGGATCCAAGTCAACACATAATTGCGTCTTTTCAATTTGTAGCCAGTAATTTCCTGCAAGAAATAAATTAAAATGAAATGTTTAGTTTTTGTTTATTCACATTTTAAGCTATGTCTATACATAAAGGTCTAGTCACCATGTTGTCAAGCACAAGTTTGAAACAGCATTTTCCGGTGACAGTCAAGCTCAAGTTGGAAGCAGCATTTTCCGGTAGATGCCAAGCTCAGGTTGGAAGCAGCATTTTCCGGTAGATGCCAAGCTCAGGTTGGAAGCAGCATTTTCCGGTAGATGTCAAGCTCAGGTTGGAAGCAGCATTTTCCGGTAGATGCCAAGCTCAGGTTGGAAGCAGCATTTTCCGGTAGCTGCCAAGCTCAGGTTGGAAGCAGCATTTTCCGGTAGATGCCAAGCTCAGGTTGGAAGCAGCATTTTCCGGTAGATGCCAAGCTCAGGTTGGAAGCAGCATTTTCCGGTAGATGCCAAGCTCAGGTTGGAAGCAGCATTTTCCGGTAGATGCCAAGCTCAGGTTGGAAGCAGCATTTTCCGGTAGATGCCAAGCTCAGGTTGGAAGCAGCATTTTCCGGTAGATGCCAAGCTCAGGTTGGAAGCAGCATTTTCCGGTAGATGCCAAGCTCAGGTTGGAAGCAGCATTTTCCGGTAGATGCCAAGCTCAGGTTGGAAGCAGCATTTTCCGGTAGCTGCCAAGCTCAGGTTGGAAGCAGCATTTTCCGGTAGCTGCCAAGCTCAGGTTGGAAGCAGCATTTTCCGGTAGCTGCCAAGCTCAGGTTGGAAGCAGCATTTTCCGGTAGCTGCCAAGCTCAGGTTGGAAGCAGCATTTTCCGGTAGCTGCCAAGCTCAGGTTGGAAGCAGCATTTTCCGGTAGCTGCCAAGCTCAGGTTGGAAGCAGCATTTTCCGGTAGCTGCCAAGCTCAGGTTGGAAGCAGCATTTTCCGGTAGCTGCCAAGCTCAGGTTGGAAGCAGCATTTTCCGGTAGCTGCCAAGCTCAGGTTGGAAGCAGCATTTTCCGGTAGCTGCCAAGCTCAGGTTGGAAGCAGCATTTTCCGGTAGCTGCCAAGCTCAGGTTGGAAGCAGCATTTTCCGGTGCCTGCCAAGCTCAGGGTGGAAACCGCATTTTCCGGTGCCTGCCAAGCTCAAGTTTTAAACAGCATTTTATGGTAGCTGTCAAGCTCAAATTTGAAATGTGCAGATTGAATGAAAACATCCTTGAAAGAGATCTGATTGTGTTTACTTTGATAAAAGATTGCTAAAAACAAAGAGAAAAGGTTGTAGAGTACACTTTAAGTGTCAAGTGTTTCAAGAGTTTATCATTGAAGGTTACACACAACAATTTGCTCTTTTTATCAAATTGGTAAAGTAGGTCTCCTCTTAACTTAATGAGCCTGGCTATTGATTCTAGTCACCCCCACCCCCAAAATACCACAAACGTGCGTCAGAACAGAGGTTGGGAGAAAAGAAGTTTGGGTGGCTGATATGTAGGAAAATTGCATTCAGATGAAAATAGGTTTAGTAGTTTTTAAATTAAAATATATTTTATTATTTTGTCACTGTGTGGTACACAGAAAAATGTAGACAGCTGTTGGCGCTGGTGGGTGGGTTATCCGAAACACAGAATAAAAAAAAATTATTTTATTTATTAGGACATGTGTGGCATAGAGAGGAATGATGGGAGTGCTAAAGATAGATCTGATGACCACAGAGAAAGATCAAATATGGACAGTATAAAAAGAGGTGTACAGGACTTTGATGATCTGGACATGTTGAAAAGATGAATGGAAGTTCTTGAGTTAGTAAATTTAGAACAGTTGGGGTAGCAAGGTCAGTTCATAGGGAAGACCAAGGAAAACCTGGAAAAAATTGATAAAAATGAACTTGAGAGAAAGAGGGATAAAAATCTATCCAAAGATAGGTTAATGCGGAAGTCACTTTCTTAAAGCCGTCCAACACATGCAAGCATGAAAAATTTAATTTTTTTTTAATAGTGATGTCGGCTTTTATAGAGATGATAGACTAGCGAAGATAGAGGTCGAAGGTGATAATTTCAGAAAATTATATGAAAATGTAAAAATTAGGCCTAAAAGACCAAGTATTCATGCGAGCGGCATTCCCTTGGTAGCCTGAACTAGCTTCCTCTGAAGGAAGTTTCTAAGGAATATCAATTGGAAACATAAAAACAAACTTACATAAATAAAAAATACATCTATACACACAAAGTTGAAATATTTGACATTATTATGAAAAGCTTACTTTTTCTATTTAAAAATTATTAAAACAAACTTCTTAATCCTTTAATATACTCAGTCAAGGAATGAATCTAGCAACACCACACCCACAACCTTTGCATCACACTAAATTAAACTAAATATAGCCCATATTTGGACCCCTTATGCCTGTGTTTAAAGATTAATAATGATCAGTTCATTAGTTCATTACCGAACCCGGTACATGCCAAAATATACATACATGTAAAAATACCTAACTTTATATAGAGATAGTTTGAAAAATGATTGATTCTATTTAATGAGTAAAGGAGATCCTGATAGTTATGATGACTTCGCATCCAAGATTGGTATGAACATAAATGCTTTGAAAATGAAAATCCTCTACACAGAACGCTTACCCTTCAAGGAAGGCACAATTCTTCTTGACGGGGAGACTAGAGAAGGTCAATTGCATCAAGTACTGGGGTTCAACGTTCATCACAATGGGTTAGGGGTATGCTGACATCCAAATCAACAACATGCGGTATACGTTCAGTTGCCTTAGATCACAACAGGCACAAAAGTCTAGATTTATCAAATGCTTATTTGCTTCATCTTTCTATATGGCTGCAAGGCCTGGCTGATGAGAATGAAAAGTGTTCAAACAAGACTGTATCTACCAAATTCGGTGCGTCCGCAGGCACCATTTTTTCTCCAATACCCAAGTTGGGATGCACTGCAGGATCATCACCTTCAATTAATCTATTTTAAAGACGAGGGCTTGCTGGCTAGGCCATGCTGGGAGTCGCAACCCAGGAGAATTCATCCAGGAAGCAATAGCTTCAGAACCACTCCAAAGTTGGCGAAAACATTCAGGAGGTCAGCTAAAGATGTAGCTACACACCATCAATAGCTCAAGTTCACAGGTTTACGGTTTTTGCCACCGTTTCTGGAACTGGCTTCATATCTCTACTTCAACCGCTATGGACTATTTTGTGTAGACTGTGTTCATCAGGGATATTGCATATTCTACAGGAAGGCTAATTGTGGATGAATGTTGTCTCAAATACAAGTATGTACATTCTCAGGTTATAGTAGAGCTAGGAGTAATCATAACTAAAGAGCAGCTCCACACTCCTCAAATGCTCTCAAATTGGGACCATCTACACTGGATGTAGTCAAGGAAAATGGATTTTCATATTAAAGTTGAAATAATTTTTAAAATAACACGGTCATGGTTTCTAACTACATGAGTGTACATGAGTCAAAAATTAAAATATCTCGGACACAGGTCAAATCCTCCATCCATCCATAGCCTTGAGCCTCCAAAGGACATAGGCCATCTACAACTTTGTAGATGCTTTTGTAGCGACAGTTCTTTTTACAGGGTGAGGGTGCTGGCCCAACGCCCAACCTTCCCACAAGGTACATACAGCGCTTAGCCTTCCCAAATGGTCACCCATCTGGTACTGGCCAGGCTCAACGTTGTTTAACTTCGATCTGGCAAGAACCGATGTGTCAACGTGATTGTGCTGTATTAGGTCAAATCCTGGTCATTAGAAAAAAAGGTAAATAACATCCATAACCACTCTCTTCTTGTCTTATCATAGTTTTGTTTGTTTGTTTAGTTTTACAGAAATCAATCCAGAAAAGGCACTGATGTAAGGAATAAAAAAAAGGGACAAAAAACGAATACCACTTCAAGTCAAAAACATACTAATAAAGAACGTTATCTCCTGTATCCTTATAAAATTTTATAAGGAGATATAATATGTTATGTATAAATTTTCAGTATTTACTTCAAGAGTACTTATTAAGTACACATAAACTTAGGTAGTAGAACATGAAAATATATGGCAATCAAGCTACACAGAAGTTTTTGTGTTTCATCCCTTTTTTTTTTTTTAGCCTGATGAATCCTTACGAGGATGAAATGCGGAAAATTCTGTGTGGCTTGACTGCCATATACGTTTTCATAACTTACTAATGATAAATGTTATAGGGACAGAAACGGACTCAGAAAATAACAATTCTTTCCCCTTTGTCAGAAACAGAATGTAAGGACTAAAGAACAAAAGAAGCAAAGAGTTACAAGGTTTATGTAAGTAAACACAAGGTCCATTTCTTAAAACCCATACAAATGGAAGCATTTCTTAAAACCCATACAAATGGAAGCATTTCTTAAAACCCATACAAATGGAAGCATTTCTTAAAACCCATACAAATGGAAGCATTTCTTAAAACCCATACAAATGGAAGCATTTCTTAAAACCCATACAAATGGAAGCATTTCTTAAAACCCATACAAATGGAAGCATTTCTTAAAACCCATACAAATGGAAGCATTTCTTAAAACCCATACAAATGGAAGCATTTCTTAAAACCCATACAAATGGAAGCATTTCTTAAAACCCATACAAATGGAAGCATTTCTTAAAACCCATACAAATGGAAGCATTTCTTAAAACCCATACAAATGGAAGCATTTCTTAAAACCCATACAAATGGAAGCATTTCTTAACTCCATACAAATGGAAGCATTTCTTAACTCCATACAAATGGAAGCATTTCTTAACTCCATACAAATGGAAGCATTTCTTAACTCCATACAAATGGAAGCATTTCTTAACTCCATACAAATGGAAGCATTTCTTAACTCCATACAAATGGAAGCATTTCTTAACTCTATACAAATAGAAGCATTTTTTATCTCTATATAAATAGAAGTATTTTTTAACTATATAAATAGAAGTATTTTTTAACTATATAAATAGAAGTATTTTTTAACTATATAAATAGAAGTATTTTTTAACTATATAAATAGAAGTATTTTTTAACTCTATATAAATATAAATATTTTTTCCTCTATATGAATATACATAAATAAAAAACAGATTATGCCAATCACTCTTCCGCCCTCAACTGAGCATAAAAACACGTCATAAGATAAAGAATGGATTTTAAATCCATCAGATTTTATTACCATTAAAAATTATTTCAAGCGGATATATTTGAATATATCAAAAGTGTTAGCAGATGTGCACTTTATATTGGTATAAGCATGTATGTATATGCGGGTGTTTGTATTTGTCAGAGCTGGACCGGATGAGAATTTTAATTTCGGTATCAGTTTGGGAGGGGTGCTGTTCTTTTTTTCTCCATATTTCATTTTCTGGTTCATTTTTTTTTCTTCAGTTTTTCTCTTGTGTGATGATGATTCATTTTATGTCTCAATTCTATGAGCAAGGTTTCTTTCCTAGAACTACTTTTCTAGAGAACACAATATCGTGAGGTTATTTCCCAGATTTCTCTGATACGCTCATAAGAGTAGTGGTTGATGGACAAAAAAATCAGAGACCTGCAGTATTAATGCTGGAGTCCCTCAAGGGTCCATCCTGGGCCCAACTCTCTTCCTGATCTACATCAATGATCTCCCTAAACACATACTTAAATCATTCGTTGACATCTATGCTGATGACACGACCATCTACGGCAACACATCAAAGGCTGTAAATGACAAAGCTCTCTCTGATCTCGAACGAGTGGTTCAATGGGGGAAGACGTGGCTGGTTATCTTTAATGCATCTAAAACCAAACTCCTACCTTTACATCATCAACGCTCTGATCCCCATCTGGCATCAATTGAAATGGATAGCTCTCATCTAGGAGAAGCTCCATGTTTTGACAAGCTTCTGGGCTTGACCTTTACTCCTGATCTGAAATGAAACACGCACATCAAGTCTGTTGCCAAGGTTGCTGGAAAGACGGTGGGATTCTTCTACCGCTCCAGAAGATATCTCACTACTGATGCAATTCTCTATCTATATAAAAGCCAAGTACGTCCAAGGATGGAATACTGCTGCCATATCTGGGCAGGAGTTGCTAAAAACAGCCTATCCTGCCTTGACAGAGTACAAAATAGACTTCGTGGCTTAGTGGGGGATGCCATTTTCTCTCCCACAGAAGAGACGTTGCAAGCCTATATTTGTTTTATCGTTATTTCCAGGTGCTCGTCTAAACTCCAATCTCTGGTCCCCCCCCTCGCCAATCTTTTACGAAAAACACCCGTCTAGCTGAATCCGCTGTCAAAAACTTTCCCCCACTCTTTATCTATGCTTACATCAAAACGTAGATTCCATGAACAAAGCTTCTTTCTTAGAACTGCACGCCTGTGGAACTCTGTTCTGTCTGCCTGCTTCCCACCTGACTACAACCTGGATGTCTTCAAGTCCAATGTAAACAAATTCCTGATGAACCGCCCCCTTAAGTAGACACTTTATTAAATCTCCACACTAACGTAATGTACTTGCAATAACCCTTATCCCTGAGTGGCTTCCAGGCCTTGATAAGTGGTGACCACCTTGTAAAAAAAAAAAAGGTCATTTTCAAGTCCAACATAAACAAGTTCTTGTTGAGCTGCAATCTTAAAGAATCAATTCCTACCCAATTCCACAATTATCAACCATCACCAGCACCTAACACTCATTAACCCTTATCCTCTAGTAGCTTTTGCATATATATATATATATATATATATATATAAAGTTTTAGATGTGTGCTTTATATTGGCATCAGCATATATGCATATGAGTATATAGTATATATATGCAAGTGTTCATATCATTAGAGCTGGAATAGATGAGCAGTTTCGCTTCGGTATCGGTTTTGGGGGGGGGGCGGTATTTATTTTCTACGTCTCATTTTATGGTTCATTTTGTTTCTTTATTTTCAATTTTTCTTTTGGGTAATTATTAGTGATGGGACGATTCCAACATTTTCCCTGATTCCGATACAATTATACTAAATTCCTGAATCCGATAAAATTATCGATTCTGACTCTTTATAAGCTTTAAATATTTAACCATGAAGTAGTTATTTTTCTACAGTTATAGTAAAAACACATGTTAAATGTGCAGAGATTTTCTCAGACATAAAAAATACACTTGTAAGCGATAGTCTATAGATTTTAATTTTACTATTAGTTAAAAATCAAAAAAATATTTATTATTTTATCAATATTACTTGCAGTGGAAGATTTTGCTTTTAACAGAATTAAATTTTTTTTAAAATTAAAGGAATCGTTTATTGGCATTGGAAAGTAGATACTAATTTTTCCAATTCCGATACTCCTAAAAGTTCTGATTTTTCCGATTCCAAATTCATCGTCCCAACACTAGTAATGATAATTCATTATTATTCTACATCTCATCGACTTGTGCCATTATTTCTTATTCTCGTGGAATGATACCATTATTGCATTACGAAAATTATCAACTTTGTATTCCCTCCCCACTGTCAGCAATTTCCCTTGCTCTTATGCGGGTATTGTCGCCAATTATGGGAGTTTGTCCATCAGTTTTAGGTCGTTAGTTTTTAGGGAATGTGTTCATGCTGGTTTTGGAAGTTTTACTTCAGGATGTTTTGTAAGGAGATAGATATTTTTGGGATGAGCCAGATTCGGAGAAATATTTTCAGTGAAAAAGATTAGCAGGTCTTATAATCAAACGTGAGAAAAACGAGACCGTGTCATACGGTAAACAAAACAAAATAATGAGTTAAGAAGGCATATATTCACTAAAGAGATATGTTATATATGTTTAAAATGGACGTTTACAGCAATAGGAAAACAATGTTTTTGAATATTTTTACAGTTCTTGTAAAAACAAGGGGTTCATTAGCTGAGACATTAGAAGACGTCTGGATCGATTAAGAGCTGTGAGTTTCAAGTTTATTACTTGATTGCAAAAAGGTTTTATGAGTAAAAAATATTCCCTTGTGATAGGTGTGCCACGAAAATTTAAAGAGCTCAATAGTGTACCACTATGTAAAAAAGGTTGGGAACCAATGCTTTAGACAGAGAATTTAGTCATGTAATCATTTCATCGGTGAAAAAATTCTTTCAGCAGGCCAAACAAATGAAAGTTTAGAAGGGTTAGAAGCTGTTGGAATTTCCCCCATGTTCCCTGTTGTCCCCAACCATACAAAGAAATTTCAATGTAATATTAAGAAACATCTTGCTATCAAACTCTTCACCTAGGCTGAGCCCCTCTATAAATCTAATTCTCTAATCTCCCTTTATTTCCACATGCTGAGGAAGTGGGCCATACCTAAATATAATACAACAAAAGTAATCTATAGTAGCAACAAATACTCACAGTTTGTGATTTTGAATATCTTTGGTTTATAACATCATTGCTGATTGGTGCTAACAGTCAACTTTACTCCTGGCTCGTTCAATCAGAGTATATCACTCATGGCGAGCTGAGTATATGAGAGTTTATAAAAAATTAAACCATAGCATCTCTCTCGCCCTCTCTCCCTCTTCCATTACTGCTTTCAGACTGACCTTCAGACAGCTCTGCTCTATCACCAACTACTCTTTTGGAATGCAACAGAACCTATCCGGACCTTTGACTCTGGGTTCGACTAAAGATGAGGAGAAAAATAATCCATCATAACTATTGACACTAACTTTTTTATTTTATTACATTTTCACCCCAAACAAGGCACATTGCCACTTTGGTATAGGGGGCTACTATCAGGGACAACTACTGGGGTACTATGTAGGGATTTGGGCAGCAAGATGTCGATTCACGTTGCACTTGAACTTCTGCATGTCAGTACAGTTGGGGAAGCAGGGACCTGGAATGGAATTCCAAAGTCTAGCGGTTCTGGGGAAGAAACTACTGGAGTAGAAAGATCTTTTACATATAGGGATCTCTACAGTGTGGGGGTGGGATTTAGTTGCTTGTCGGCTCTTTTTCTTTTAACAGGTTTGGTCTAATCTTTTGTACTTCTCCATACACGTGGGCTTTTTCCACCACTAATCTTCTTTTGTATATTCTTACTAACGAAGATAATCAATAAAGTTGTTTTTAAATGTTAGAATGGACGTTCATCATTGACTTATTCTACAAATCGGTTTCGTTTTTTTTTTACTCATATTTTTATACATATTTTTTTCTTTTTCTTGTGTGGTGTAAATTCATTAGTATTTTTTGTCTTGTCTTGCTGAATTGTAGCATTATTACATAAAGAAAGTGGTCAACTTGTGACTAAATCATTCTCTCATCTAAGCAGTAACAAATGAAATACAAACTAATTTTTTTCGTAAAGTAAAGATTTGATGAAGAATAAAACAGAATCCTCACTGTTCGAAATCTTTAAATCCTCTTTAATTTTTGTAAGCTTTAATTTCCAATCTTCCTTCTTTAAAACACTTTTCTATTGCTGAACAAGCACTTGTCTTCTTACTTTGGACAGGGAATTTTGCCATTTAATAATTCCATTGCTACAGAAATTCTATGAGCAAACCAAACAAATATTTAAAGAAGTCAGATCCGAGCTGTAAGGAGGATGTTGTACTTCGTCCACATAAAAACTTCCTATTTACCCAACTAGCAGCAAAATCACACCCTTTCATTGTAGAGCTCCCTGGATGCTGAAAGAGTCTTTTTTACTTCTTTCCTTGCAGCACTTAATGTTGGAATTCCTTCCATGTTCCCTGTTTCTTCTCGGGCCATACCAACATGCAGAAATTTCAATGTAATATGAATAAATATCTTGCTGCTTAATTCCTCACCTACGTAGTCATCAGTGATGGGATTCAGCCGGTTCGCACCGGTTCGTATGAACCGGTGCTTAAAATATTATGAGTTCGGCAAACCGGTTGTTAAAATTACGTTCACCCCTATTCAGACCTGTATTAATTAGCCCACTATCAAACTCCACAAGTGTCGTGTGACTCATGTAACTTAGAACCTGTTCTTAAAAAATTTGAATCCCGTCACTGATAGTCATCTTTATAAATCTAATTCTTGGATTCCTCACTTATTTCCACATGATTGGGTGGAGGGGGGGGCATACCTAAACATCATGAACGCAAAAGTAATTAATGTGAGACTAAGTAAATAAATTGTGTGCTTTAGTATGGTTAACAAAGCAGAAATTGAAAATAAACAACATATGCAACAAATAAGGTTTACTAAACGCAAGAAAATTTTTAAAGTCTGGAAACTGATTGTAAGATTTATTATCTAAATTTGTTATTATAACTTTAACTTTGCCAAATCACGGTCAATTCTGTTTGGAGATGAATGCTAATTTCATGTTTAAAAGATAGGAAAAAAGTCTTACTTTATTACTAACGCCAACCCTAACCCTAAGTCCAAGAATGTTGCCAGTCGGATTTAAGGTTATTTGTAAGATAAATTAAAAAAAAAAAAAAATATTCTTTAGAGAATTTAACAGTAACATACGAGTAGGTTATATTGGATTTATTAACCGCTTCTAAAAGCCAGAATATTGACAAAATCTTATCTTGAAAAAGAAAAAGTTTAAAACTTTCAGAAGTTGTAAACAATGTCGTGTCATGGTCCAAAGGCCATAGGAAGAAAAAAAAAGCCCAGAGTGGAGCAAGTCAAATAGGGGACGTAAGTCTATGGCAGAGCGGAAAAGACTGCGACGCTACCGGGGTCAAGTTATTTTTGGGAATCAATGTGAAGTCATGCCGAGGTCGTAGGAAACACCAGCGGCAACAGCAGCAGCAGCCGAGAAATGGGAAAGAAAAAAGAAAGGGAGGCAGTCAGGATTTATGTGCCGGCGAGGGAAGGTGATGTTTATTTTCTTGGCTCATGGAGTGAGAAACAAAAAGTGAATGATACCTTAAAAAGAAAAAAAACGTTATACGGTTGAATTTGAGTTAGCCATGAAAAGCGACGAATGTTTCTCCCTTTTCACTGGACTCCGAAAAGAAAAAGAACCGAGAAGTTAGAGAAACTTTAAGAAAAAAAAAAAAAGAAATGTTATATGCGATAACATATTACCCCGAAATGGAAAGAAAAAGCTTCGATTTGGACTCATTTGAGAAATAGGTTTGTGAATTTCTCCTCTGTTCCCTCACCAAAAAGACTTTTGTGTTATTGCAATCTGGCAGATACTCAGCCAGAGTTTACTGTGTGGATAGGCCGTTAAACAAACTATTGACTCCATCTTGGGACTAGGCCCCCCCCCCACCGTTTTTTTTCCTATGGAATTAATGCCACTGCTCTTTCTTTTCCGTCATCAACAAACTCTTCTTTTGCCATTTTCAATCCAGGGTTATTTTGTTTGTTTTATACAGAAAAAAAAGATAAATAAAACCCATATAAAAAAGGGGTACATAAACTATATTTCTGCTTCCGACCTCCTCATTATTTCATATTGAATTTTTTTTCTTTGCCTTTTTGCATGCTCGCTTCTCACTGTTTTGATTAGAGATTCAGGGAAAATTCAATAGACGATTAAATTTGCTTACACTTGACTGGATTCGGAACCAGCCATGTAGCTGTCCCTGGTGGTAAATTCCCTTACCCTTCTTTAATGCACACATTAACCATAAGTCCGTGTGCTGGAATTAAAATTACTGCTGTGCATTTAAACCCGAACTAAGGATATAACAGCAGATTGATAGAAAAATTTTATTGCGTTTGGTAAGAGTTATTTGTTGTTTTGTTTTGTCTTCAAGTCCAACGTAAACAAATTTTTGCTCTGTTAACTGTATTATATGATTACCATTTTTTAAATTATTATCATACAATTATTCACAAGGAATTGAAGATGTGCACTTATTATCTCTATAGACACATGACTGCCCTTATTCATGAAATTCTTTATTTGGCCAATTAATAGATTCCCCGAGGAGTGAGTCAGCATAAGAGAAAAAATCAGTTACTTCCCTTTAAGTACATAAAATGGCTGAAAAACCAACCCCCACCTCAGACAAAAACTGGCCCAGTTAACCTTCAAAGAATAATATCTTAAATTTTAGATATTATTCATCTTTATGGATTAAAATATGTTCAAGTACCCAACTCATCTAGTACATTTCAAGCGATCTTGTTTTCTAAGGCGGCGACATTGATGATAACATACATGTGAACAGGAAATGCCTTAGCAGTTTATTATATATTTTGGTTCAATCTTTTCTAATGCACATATTAATAAAATTTGAATTTATTAAAATCTTAATGACCTTTTCCACGGGGTTCCTTGGATATGGCCGCTTGGTAGTAATAGCACTATGTCGAATATTATCAGTAGTAGCAGTTACATAATTACAAATCATTTCCTTTTGTGATAGGTTTTACTTGCGGAGTGATTGATATCTTGTTCAGTAATAACACATTTGTTCATAGGAAGCAACTTCCACCTCAACTTTTTTCCCCCTGTATTTTTCCAACAGAGTTAAAATTGAAAAGACTTTTCTTTTATCACTATGACTTGAGCGAGAAGCAAAATGGATGCGTTGGAATCATTCTCAATTGTATAGCACTTGTGTAGCAAGCTGCAAAAGTCGCCATTACGATTTTGAATGTGTGCTTAATTTCTAAGCTTAGCACCGACTGGTGTAAGCATATATCTTTTCTGGCTTGCCCAATCAGAGGCTATCTCTCAGGCGACCTGAGTGCACTACAGAAGTTGATAAAAGTGAGTTCTAACTAGATACTTTATCTTTCCTGGCCAGGAAACCATCAGCAAATGGATTTATTCCATGGTGTTTCTACCGACCTCCAGACTCCTCTATTGGGATGTAACAGAAACGCTCAGGGTTCTGGATTTCAATTTGACAAGATCTTAGAATCTAATATCGCAACCCCTGACTATGTAACACACACACACACATGCCTATATGAACATAGTACACTGGTGTAAAAGTCAGGCTGACACATATCGTTCATATATAAACTCTTTTCACTTCTTTACCAATTACGGATATTTATTAAACAACCTTGTGTTTTCGATAATACTCATGGACATATTCATTTACTAACCTTTTTTCATTTCCTCATTTTATCTTCTACATGTTAATAAAGATGACTCAATTAAGGTGGTTTAAAATACAGTAGAACCCCGTTGGTGGCCCAAGCATACGTTTTTTTTTTTTCATGTTACAATGTGAAATAATGTTTTTCTGGCTGCTGGTTATGGTATTTGTCCCGCCTTACAGTGCTATTTATAATGTTATTTGATTATATACATGTGTATTATATACTGTACTGAATTTTGTTACCGATTTTTAATGCCGTATCCTGGGATTCTACTGTAGTAGAACGAAACTTTGTCGTCTCCTTTTCTATACTTGCAGCTCTACTGGCTCAACAAATTTTTGTATTTGTCTTTTCATAACTCTTTCCGGACCCTCTGTTGCTACCAGATCAGATTGTCTGAAGATATCGGCTTCCTGACTTAATTACACTAAATACTGATGTTACTGATTACTCTACTCCCCTTGGATGTAATCTCCTATGTTGTTGTACTATGCCAACAACTCCTAGAAGGCCTCCTTTGATGTCCTCTTCACAGTCTCTTTCATCTCAATTGTCTCATAAGAACAGCTTCTAAAGTTTTCCTTGAGCTTAGGGAATGAGCTAAAGTCACAGGGAGCAAGGTCTGAACTATAGGGAGGGTGAGGAACTGTCTTGATGCTCAACTTGGTCAAATAGTCTGTGACAAGGATGGAGCTGTGGACTGGTGCATGCTCGCAAATCTTCCACATGTTCAGTTCCCCGTGAATAATTGTGTGTATAGTTCCCACACTGACATGTGCATTTATTGCGTCTATAGACACACGATGGTCCTTATCCATGAAATTCTTTATTGGGCCAATCAACTCTGGTGTTCTGACTAAATATTTAAAAATATAACAAACTTGAACGCAATCAGTAGTTTCTAATCGTTCCAATTTTCTGCCTACCTGCGCATGTTATTCAGTGCTAGCCATGTCCAGTCTAAAATGTCCTCTCACCTCTTGTTTGCCATTCCTATTTATTCTCTGGACAGTTTCTTGTATGATCGTATAACATGGCCGTACTTCCTCTTCTTTGCCGTGGATGCTAGATCTTCATACAGCCCAACTACTTATCCAAGTCTATCGTTCACTTCCTCATCTGTAATGAAGAACTTGAGGATCTTTCGGAAGCATCTCACCTCCATCAGCTGTATCCTTCTCTCTAGGCAGAGTTCACAGCTCTGCCCACATACAGAAATACAGAGATGGTTTAGGGAGCACATGAATGTTTCGAGTTTAATGTAATGTTCATGTCATTTAGTATGGACCTTAGCTTTGACACTGCTGCTATTATCTGTGCAGCTCTTGCAAGAACTTCAGGTTTTGATACATCATCCATCCCAGTGATGTACAGAGACCTTTTTACAAGACAGGTGCTCAATTGAAAAAAAACAGTGTCTCGGTGGGGTACAGGCCTACAATACATTCCTCTGAAAAGGGCACTTTTAAAACAGTAGTAAAAGAAGTAGATGCTTTGGCCACCCTAGCACCTTCCTCTGCACATCCTTGTTCCATCCTAAATATGCAAAAAGATATTTTAGCTGTTGATGGCTTCCAGCTTCTACGATTCATGTAAATTCCTTAAGATGAAGAAATATTCCTAATTTTTTTTTTCTTTTCTCTTTTTTAAAGCCGACTTCCAAGCAGGTGTAGACCAGACCAGTTACATTCGCAGGAAATGGAAATCAAAAAGTGGCAGCGAAGAAATCAAAATTCTTGCAGGAAAGAAAATCTGTAGTACCAAGACACTTCCTTCCCTCCCTGGTTTACCAAACGCACCAAACAAAATATTCACTGCAACATTTGGAATTTTCTTTTTCTACTATAAAAGACATTTAATCTTTTTTTTTTCCCCCATTTATTTTTCTTTTTTTTTTTGTGAAAGCAATGATTGATGCACTAGTCTGGTTTACTGTTACCCATGTTTGATTAAACTCATCATCATATTTGGTCCAACATGCATCAATATGGTCTAACTCGATGTAAGAATGTCTGATATAATGTTCATTAAGTTCGTTTATTTCCTCTCCAGGAATTGTTGCATTTTTTATGGCATATCAACCCTTTTTAAATTATCCAGTAATTTTGAAAAAGTTTTTACGCTTCAAGTTTTTTATATCTAAAAGATATTTGTTCTGGATGTTTGGTTTGGTCGTTTTATTATTATTATTATTATTCCATTTTCACCCCAAACAAGGCACAGTACCTCTTTGATGTAGGGGATACTATCAGGACCATAAGTCGCAGGGTTTCTAGGTAGGGAGTTGAACAGCAAGATGTCTGTTCACATTACACTTGAACTTCTGCATGTCAGTACAGTTGGGGAAGCAGAAACCCGGAAAGGCGTTCCAAAGTCTAGCAGTTCTGGGGAAATAAACTATTAGAGTAGAAGGCCGCCTTACATCTAGGGATCTCTACTGTGTAGAGATGTCGGACCATCAAATAAGCTAATTTTCAATGGCTGTCTATCTAACCCAGTTCTCAACCTTTTTTACCCCTGGACTCCTTTTTCTTTTTTCTTTGCAGACCTCCTTATAACTATTGGCCATCATATGGAAGATGAAGGCCAGACAGATAATATAAGAACCGACTGCCTGAAGCACATATTTAAAACCAGCTCCTATCACATTTTTCTTTCTTTTTTTTTATTGCTTCAAGGAAATTTTATGGAAATTGTTTTAAATCTAGAAAATACATTAAAATTCGTTTGAATGTCTACTTCAGCTTTTTCTCACGTCAAACCAAAATTACAGCGAGAAATTTTAATAAAAACCATTATGAGTTATTTTGGTGGTCTGTGAATAAAACTATCATTGTGGACCCCCAATTTGTTATATTTTGTATGTGGACTCCCAGAAAAATTCCATGGATCCCTAGGGTAAATGTGGACTCTGGTTGAAAATCCCACCCCTTAAGTGTTGGGATCTCTAGATGCCGAAAAGCCTTCTCTCTAATAGTTTCTTCTCTTAGACTGCTAAACTTTGGAATTCAATCTCCGTTTCCTGCTTCTCTAACAGTAATAATCTGCAGAAGATTAAATGTAATGTGAATAAACATCTTGCTGTTCAACTCCCTGTAGATATGATCCCAAATATTAGTCCCTTATATATAAGAGGCGATATGCCTTGTTTGGGGTGAATAATCCTTTCTAAAAAAAAACAAATAAAATAAAATAAAATTTAACTTAAAAAAAAAAAAAAATGTAAAGCTACACATCCGAAATTTCTGAAATTGAGGCATTATAATACCCGGATATATTTCAAGGTTACTCAGGATCATCAAATAAACAGCTAATTTTTTAGATGCGTGTCTGTCTATATGAATGGGTAACAAGGAGGGGGAGGGGCAAAAGGAAAGCAAAATGACAAAAAACAAAATGTCTGTTTTGTGGGAGTCATAAATCATTGGCTTTTAATGATGGGCATTTTCACTCTTGGTGTGGAAACAAAAAGTCTAAATGTCATATTGGAGAAGCAAAGAGAGTCGGCCTGGGGAAACAAGGGGAGATAAATATTGAGTACGATGAACACCGGATCTAAAATAAAGCAAAACAATTAGTGGTGGTGAATGAAGGGAAGGAAAAGGCCAAGTTTTTTTAATTAGTAGGAAACATAAAACTCTAAAGAACAAACCGGAAATACTTATTATCACAGGAAAGACGGGGCTTGGCAAACAAAAACATGGCCTGTATCAGTCATGAGAATTGAAAGATCAAATTAATTCTGGAAAATAATTGATCAATTCTCCTGATAGACATACATATATATTCCCCCCAAACCTCTGGCCTTGATGGAGGGGAGACTAAAACTTGCTGCTATGGTTTCAAATGATTTGAAATTACAGCAAGGGGATACTCGATTCCAAATATTTCTTATGCTATATCTCCCCTCTTTTGGAAATAGGGTATGCTTATGAATATCTCCAGTATCAAATAATCCTTATATACAGTGAAATTTACTTTAATTATGAAAACCAAAGAGAGGAGATATAACATATGAGAAATAATTGGAATCAAGTATCCCTTGCTGTTATTTCAGATCATTTAAATCCATAGCAGCAAGTTTTAGCCTCCCCTCCATCAAGGCCAGAGGTTTTGAGGAAACATCAGATATTTTGTAATTTATATGCAAAACTAGGAAACCAAATGACTGATTGAAACATTTTATCACTGTAAAAAAGTGCCAGAAATAGGCTCTGGATGATGGATGATCCTCTTAATGTGTGACCTTAAGGCCAAATGTCATAAAGGCCACTACACAATTCAGGTCATTACCTTTCCAACGAGCCTTCATTTGTTAAATTTTGATCAATAGTCACTGAGATTGGAACTTATAAAATTACCCAAAAAGGTGCGTTATATATATATATATATATATATATATGAGAGAGAGAGAATTTTTTTTTTTATGTCTTTTTTTTTTTCATTAACGTGTTAATTTCTTTTGCATTTATGTATTAATTTATGGAATTCTTTTTTCTTTCTACACTTGTCCCTGAACACCTTCCCCAAACACTATTGTTAAAACTTATTGGAATTTATTGTTATTTGTGGCTTGTAATTCGCTCACTAAATTTCCTCAAAATAAAGATATCCTCTGATTTTGAATTCAACATCTTCCCACATTTCTTTTGCAAAAAAACTGCTGACACCATTTCATTTTTAGTATTCTTTTCAAATAAACATACTAATAAATGCGCCATCTAGTGTCGAAGTAATGCAAAAGGTAAGATGATTTCAATTCAAATCAAGTCGAGAACGACTCAAGGTTATTCTAGCCGAATTGCTCAAGAATTACAGATGATAAATTTGTAACTTTAATTCTTTCTATATTTCAATTAGTAAGAAGGGAACTTATCGCCATACTTTCCTTTCAACAGGCCAATTGTACTTGTATTAAGTTGAATACTTAATATTAGTATCAGTTTCTTTTTTTTTTTAATGGAGAGTAGATAATGCAATGTGAATGTGTTGTTGGCAGCTCCCATAATTCTCGCTTCTCCTAATTTGTCTCTCAGTCCTCGTTTTGAATGAGTGATTTTTCTGACAAAGGGAGATGAAAAAGCTGTATTTTAGGTGGGCAGAATTTTTCCGTTAGCAGTAGCCCGAGATGTTGGAAATTTTTCTGCTTCTTTTTCTATCCTTGTAACCATGTCACTAGTAAGGGTGCTGGAGTTAAACGTTTTTCTGGGCTGACGTTATCCGCCTGATAGTCAGGGAGCTGAACCTTGAAAATATCACTAAGGTGGCCGTCCTATCAGCAGGTGTAAAGTATTAAGCTGCTGTATTGCCATTTGGTGAATGGAATCTGGACCATGCAGTAGTTTTTGATGGGGTTTCTCGATGCCATATTAGTGGGGAATTGTTACGACTTAACCCTATCATGATCTACAAACAAAAAATATTTCTTCACTTCTGTTTCTTCCTTAGTCTCTCTCTCTCTCTGGGTTGCTTTAACCAAGTCTGTCAACCTATTCCACAAATCTTAAAACTCCATCATGAAAAGTCTCCAGAAAAAATACACGGTTAAACCCAGAACTCCAACTTCCAATGTAGACCCCCACCCCACTCCAACTACCATGTCTCCTTCTCTAACATCAGGTGTCTACATTCCAACCTTCCAGAGGTTGAAATCCAATTACGGGAGACCAAATCTGACCTACTCTTCCTAAGCGAAACTGGCATTGGACCAACTATTTCCCTAGATGAATTCGTAATTAAAAGATATTCTGATTTAACATCAAAATCTGACCCCCATGGGCATGGCATATGTGCCTACATTAGAGATGGTTTTCCATGTGGTAAGGACATCTCCAAAGAAAATCCTAAATTGTGCTTTCAGATTGCACATGCCCCCACAACAGCAGAGTTACTATCTTTAAAAGCATATCTGAGAAAATTGATCACATCCTGCCTGCTCATCCTCCAGCTAATATTCACGTCTGCGGAGACTTCAATGTTCACGATGTGGAATGGTTAGCCCACTCAAACAAGACAGATGATGAGGGGAGGTTCTGTCACGATTTCTCCATTCCTTATGACCTCACGCAGATTGTTCACGAACACCCGTGTACCCGACACTGATGGTCAATATGCACGTCTTCTAGGCCCTTTTCTCACAACTTGACCTGAGTTATGTTCACTTCCGTTCTGTCTCCAATGGAATCTTCAGGCCACTCAGTTGACTATTAAGTTAAAAACACAATGTAATAAGTCCTCTGACATACCTCTTCATTGTACAGTATATCGAGACTCTATGACTGACTGGGATAGCTTTCGTACATTTATATCAGATCTACCTCTTCGATCCATGTTTAAAAAGAATGTGTTCTCAATAGTATCAGACCCACCTGAATGGTTAATTGTAGGTATAGACCGGTTCATACCCTTCAAAAAATTTCAGCAAAAACCTAGCAGCCAGCTGTGGTTCTCTCCAGAATGTGCTGCTGACATTGTGCACAGAAATCACTATTTCTGTTGCTTCCAATCTAATAGATGTAATGAGACTAAAGCCGCTAACAGGATTGCCAGCAACCACTGTAAAAGAGTAATAAAGAATGCAAGAGAGTTGTGTCCTCAATCTGTCAAGTCCAAAGTAGCTGAGCAGCAGCTCGGTTCCCACCAAATTTGGCAAATAACAAACAGGGTCCTGAATAGAAGTGTGTGCTTTATCCCAACCATCATCAATGGACCTGACGTAATCTCATCAGCATCGGACAAAACCAAACTCTTTGCTAAAAACTTAGCAGCTAATTCTACCCTATGCGATCAGGGCCGCCAACCCCTCATATTTTCTCCTGTGTCTGAAAACACGCTATTCGATATACAAATAGCTGTGCCTGATATTGCCAAGCTAATCAAAAACCTTGAATCCAGTAAAGCAACTGGCCCTGACGCATTCCTATTATAGTGCTCAAAAAGCTTCAACCAGAACTAGATTCCATACTTACAAAGCTATTTAAGCATTGTCTTAAGGAGAATTGCTTCCCACCACCCTGGAAAACCTCATCAGTATGCCTCAAATTTAAACATTCAGGTGATCGCTCATCTCCCTCTCAATATAGACCAATCAGTCTCCTATGGATCATGAGTAAGTTGCTAGAATCTGTTAAATAGAGTAGTCAACCACCTCAGCAAAAATAACCTTAGTGACATGCATTATGGTTTCTGTTCTGCTAGATTTACAGCTGATGTGTTAATAGTTATATCTCATAGGATTAGCGAATCTCTCAATGGAGGACTCCTTTCAAAGGTAATTGCTGTATCACAGCTCAGTTTTTCAACCTTGAAACTATATGAAAAAAAAACAAAAAAAAAACATTTAGTCTCAACTCCTTTGAAAAACTCCTTTGCTTATAAGTAGTTATGGGATGATCCCAACACTACTTGTGAGTCATTTAATCTCTTGTAATAACTGCATTAGTTTGCTTCTAAGAATTTACGCTAGTTTTTAGAGATCAATTGTTTATTATAGAATACCATTTTGGAGATTTAGAAGCAAAACAGTATTTTATATCGTGGCTCTTTAGCAGTGTTGATCAAACACCACCTCCCTTAAGAAAAAAAAAGATACAAGATCTTGTTTTCAGCTCTAGATAAATTCTTTGCTAACTTATTCATCGTATTCAAAATGTTTTGTTTTTGATGCTGCAGAATATGACAGATTTGCAAAGGGAAAGAGGAAAAAGCAATAATATCAAAGCTTGGTTCATTTTAGATCAGGAAACCAGTATCTTCAGACAGCTTTATCTGGTTGCATCAGGAAAGTAAATACTGAAAATGATATGTACGTAGTATATTATTTTATGATATTGAATAGTAACGTACATATGTGTAGAAAAGGTCAAGATATTGTAGAATTAAATTTATATTTTAATCAAAACAAGGAATACGAAATAAAAGGTGAAAGATCCCTTATTCCATGGAGTTTCAAAGAAAGGTTCTTCTCCTCAGAGGAAAAAAGTTAGCAAAAAGATAAGTATAGACAAATATCTCTCTTTGCTGTTTAGCTCAGTTTTTGAAAACATTCGACAAAGAAAATCAAAAGAAAATATAAGTTTGTAGATCAAATGAACGGGAATACTCAGCAAAGTGCAATAGGTATAGGTTGTAAATATCCAGTGATATCCAAGTCTTTTTTTTTTTTTAAATGTAGGGTTCAAATGGAAAAGAGTTAAAATAGAGAGAGCTAGATATGAAACGAGACAGTTGGCAAAATAACCTTCCATGGCCAATGTAAATCAGACACACACACACACAAACACACACATATATACACACATATACATATTGTGGTTGCTCTCCTCAACTGATTGTAATTCCCTTGCCTATTTCTACTGCAGTATGATCATGGTTAAGACTAACAAACATATCCACAACAGTCAATTCTCTGAAGACTGCCAACATGAAACCACTTGCTTTTAGCCAGACTGAATATCCATGATATAGAAAAACATGAGCCTGTGAATAACTGTGTGTATACATAATAGTAAAATTGGTTCTGGAAATATGAGCAAGCAAAGTAATAGACCATATTTATTTGGTAAGTTTTTATATACTCTAATTCACCCCCAAAAAGGCATATTACTACAAAGACACAAAGAGCCACTGTGAATTAGGGGCCATGCCTACAGAGATATCTAAGTAGGGAGTTGAGTAGTGAGATCTGTTTGTTTTACCTTTAACTTTCTGCATGTTGGTGCAGTCAAGAAAGAATGAAAGAGGGAGGGAAATTCAAAGTCTAGCAGTTTGAGGGGAAAAACTATTGGAGTAGAAAGCTTTTCATTATCTGGGTACTTCTACAGTTGAGCAGTAAAATTTTGCTGCTTGTCAGATTAGTGGGAGGGGGTATTTACATCAAGGGTCACCACTTATTTTTTACTAGAATATTATCATGCTTATCCACATTTCCACAAGCAATTTTGTTGGAAATTTTCATTTCATGTTTACCTCTTCATTATCTATGTACAAAAAGATAAAGTTGAGTTTTTTTATTTGTTAAAACATTGATATTAAAATCCTACCTTTTTAATTTAAAAATTATTAAAGCAAACTTTAATATACTCAGTCATGAATATGCAATCTACTATTTGTAGATGAAGATTTACTAAGTTGCATATTTCTTTGAAACACAAGCTTTAATTACTTGTTCATTTTTAAATGATTGGTTTCGTTTTGCTATTATGCTACTTTCTATTTATGCATAGTTTCTACATTCTGCATAATTGCATAGAATTTAAGATGAAAATGTTCTAGCATATATATATATATATATATATATAGAAATGACCTTGTGAGTGTGTGCATGTGTGCAAAATGTCTCTAACAAACTCCTCTCTGAATATTTGATCTACAGAGTTGAAATTTGATATAGAAGATATTTGAACTCGCAGCACATTTTCAATTTGGTTTTTTAATTGGAAAAAAATTGCTGTTACGGTGGTCAAAATTGTTTGCTATCGAAATGCTGCATTCTAAAATAAAAATACAATGAACATTTTTACAAAGCTATAAAGTTACTTCTCTTGGATTGGAACAACAAATATTTTGAAAAAAAAAAATGTCATACTTACAAATTATAAGTATATACTCTGCTGTTTGTTTGATAAAATTTTTCAAAATATATTGAGCCATTTGACTTTGATAAAAATAATACAACATGGCAGTCTTCAAATCAAATTTTTTAAGATTTTTATTTATTTACAAAGAAATCACCACTTATCAAGTCCCAGAGGCCACACGAGGATACAGGTTAAAGAGTGTACAGTATTCAATGCGACAATGTTGCAGTAATCGTTAGTAGTGTAAATTTGGTTAATTGGACTACTTAAGGGGAACGGCTCATGAAGAACTTGTTTACATTGGATTTGAAGACGACCATATTGTAGTCAGCTGGAAAGCAAGCAAACGGAAGAGTTCCACAGGTGTGCAGTTCTAAGAAAGAAGCTTTGTTCATGGAATCTACATTTAGGTTTAGGCACAGATAGAGTGAAGAAAATTACTGATAGTTCTTGTTGAGCATCCCCATAAATAATCAAATCGTACCCAATTTACACCATTAACGATTACTACACTAGCACTTTACATTCATTAATCCTTGAGAGGCCTTTGGGCCTTGATGAGTGATTACTCCCAAATAAGAAAAAAATAAAAAATAAAAATAAAATACACAGCGAAACAGACAAGTTCTTCAACAAGAAACCCCCAAAAGTGTTATATTCTTGGCATTTCCTATGAGGTTAATCCTGTAAGTGGAGATACTAAATAACACAGGATGGTACTTAAGAGAAATACAACGCCAACAAATGAAATGCCATTTCCTGGAATTTGGTCACAGAAAATTACACTTTTGACAATTTACCATGAATAAAAAACTTAAAGAAAACAAACACGGATAAACATGTATACGAGTATAATTGAAACAATATTTTCAACCTTAAAAGACATCAACCGGCAGTTGATATGTAAAAGTATATATGTATTTGCAAGAAAATGTAATCCAAAGTTAAACTCAACACTTCTTTCTAGGTTTCGGGCTGATAATTCATAATTGAACTAACCTGGGTGCCCGGCGTTGCCCGGGTGTTTAGAGGGGTGTTGAGCAAAATAAAATTGTAGCAGGCAGGCTCAAACCCGTACAGTGAAGGAGGAAAAGAACGTGAAAATAAAAAAAAAACGTGACGTCTTTGCTGTTGCATCCATCGCCAAACTGGAATTGACGAATGTTTAAATTAAGGCTAGTCAATCGAAAAGAGGGAATGACTTTCGAAAATATTGGCGAAAAAAGCGTCCCCTCCCTGTAAAAAAGTGGCCAGTTGAGGGTGAAGGAATTAATGTTTTTAGCCAATTTTTCAATATTAGTCATCCGAAAGGTCAAGCTTCAAAACGTTACAAATCTCGTGAAAATGCGTTGCCTCTATTGAAAGTTTTAGGAAGACATACATACATACATACATACAGACAGACAGACAGGTGAGATTTATGTCATAGACTAGTGGGAGTGCCCGACATTGCCCGGGTGTTTGTCAGTGTAAAAGAAGAAAAAAAAAAAAACAAGTTTTGGTAGGGAGGTAGACTCAAACCTGAAGCCTTGAGGTGAATAGCCTGATAACTTACCACGACGCTTCAAGGGCAGAGAAGTGATAATGGTTGAAATTAAACGTTTAAAAAAAGCAGGTGGTTAAACGAACGTCAACGTGTGGTTTTCTAGGTCAAACATCACGCCATAGAGTAGTAGAGAAATGAAACCACAATGCGAATTTTGTAGCATAAAAGTCGCTGAAATAAAAGATACAGACAACCTCGTTTCATAAATCGGAGATATTATAATCTAGGGAGTATATAAAAAGTTCTAAGAAACAGTAACCCCCTCCCCCCCCCAAAGTCTTTGCCGGACATACAAAAAAAATACACGCACACATACATTTTCACTTTTATGTTATAGATTATTTGGACTACTGTTCTCATCTTTGTTATTTTCATAACGTTTCTGTCAATGTAACCCCTGGCTTTCTTCAAATGCATATGGTTGTGTTTTTAAATTTCTAAAGCAGTTTTTATTGATAAACACCTGATGATCCTTATAATAATACAAGGTGGTCGCTAGAAAAGCGGGAAATTTGAAGGTCAGCTTAGATCATGAATAAAATGCGTGATTGCTATTTTTTGATTGTTTTTTTTTTGTTGTTGAATGGGTGTGCAATCTGCATATTGATTTCATTACATCTTATTTATTTCTTTGATTTAGATTTTGATACCAACATCATGGACGGGAGCAGCAGAAAACAGCTTTCAGATTTTCAAAGGCAGGTGATAACGTGCTTAGCAAGAGCTTGGAATGATATCCCACAAGTTACCTTTCAAAATGTCACACGAGCTTGGATTTCTAGATTAAGACACTGCAGTGAAGTGCACGGATGACATTTTGAGTATCTATGAGTATAATATAATATTTGTCTTTGAAAAACTTTGTAAAAATTATTCTTTGTAAAAATAAATCGTTGTTTGACAAATTTCCCGCTTTTCTAGCGAACAACCCCATATTTAGACTAGGATAAATTCTCAGAAGCAAACTATTACACTGACTACAAGAGGTTAATTGAATTATGAACAAAAGTTTTTTTTCGACAAAGGAATTCTGACTATAAAAATATCAGGTAAACCAATGCTAACAATTAAACCTATGGATTCATACGATATGATGATGACTAGCAAAATTGTTTCCTTCAGTCACAAATGTTGCAAGCAAAGGAGGATGGTATCATGATGATCAAACATACTACACTGCCATCCCACTGCTAAAGAGGATGGTTTTATGAAAACGAAAGAGATACTATATTATCTACCAAACGATGGAGTAATGCCTAGGAAAATGGCATCATAACCACAGAATAGATACTACACTTCCCTCCATCCAAAAAGAGGAGATAATACCTGCAAGAACAGATAGTATATCACCCTCTCCGAATGGATATTGAAAGATCGCATACGAGTTTGAAATAGTTTAGTAAATTATTCATTAAATGATGGTACAATAATAACGGGGTGTTGGGGGCTCTAGATAGTGGTAGTACCTTTGTTGCTCGACAGCTACTTCTACTTAGTTAGGAAGACGGGCATCACTGGTCGTCATCCAACTCCTGAATCTCATGTGCTGGCTCCAAACGTCACATCCAGGTTTACCGCTTCAGTTGGTAGGCTAAACCATGTAAGGGGGTAATGTTGACACTGCATCATTGGATGAAGGATCTCTTAGAAGCGGATCCCAAGTAAGAGTAGAAGGGGTTCAGAAGAACTTCAATGGCCAGAGCAAGCATCCAAGAAGTCTCTGGAAGTCAGCTATGGCCAGGCCTGGAGAGGAATAAGCTTCGCCACGCACCATTGCCTAAGATTTGCTATTTGCTAAATGATGAATACAACCACAGGACTGGGTGACACGTCATCTATAGTGCCTCAACGGAAACTGCCACAAGTGAAGGTGACAATAATAAAATTAATGTAATTCAATCTCTATGACACAGTTAGTGAAAAAAGTGCAATTTCAAACAGATGCCACAAATAGAAAGAATAAGACTTATGAAAAAAAAAAAAAATTATATTCAAAACTAGCAGCTGCGCCATGTTGGCATACACAACGCCGACTCAAACACAAAATCCAGTACACTCAACATCATCTTACCACCAAAGCTTACCTTGTGAACTCAAAGTATGGGAAATTATCATATGCACAAAACAAAATCACTGAAAAAACAAAAATATCCTAAGAGTAAGGATAATGAGTAAACGTTGGATAAAATGATCGTTAAATTTATTACGAACTTGCCAGGATTCGAACCTGAAATTTTCTGATCCGTAATCAGACGCGTTATCCATTGTGCCACAAGTCCTGTCTATATATCGAAAAAGGTTACCATGACTGTATACAGACAGTACTAAATTCCGTTTACATGGGGCAGGTAACTTTTTCAACAATTGCATGAAACGGCCCCAAAACCCTTATTTTGGACTTTTTGTGTGACTCTGCATTGTTAGTTACGATATATATATATATAAATAGATAAGGACAATTTAGGGATTCATACCTTTCAGGGAAAAAAAGAATTTTTCAATTCAGTGCATCCATTCGAAAGTTTTATTGGTATATATATATATATATATATATATATATATATATATACACACACACACACACATAAATAAACATTTAGAATTTTATTAATAGTATAGATGAGTTACTAACCATCTGATCATCACATTTGGGATTGATGTATTCCTTGTCCGGTTCCATAGGCTCCGGTCCAACATGGACATGTTTTATCTTGGCACCTTCAATAAACAAGAAAAGTATATAATTGCACGGTGTACAGATAAATTTAATCATGCGTTTTTTGTACGGAATTAAAATAAATAAAAGCAAGGAAATAATGTCTTTTCTCCAATACAATGTTTTCTTTAACTTAACTTTCAAGAGATTGAACTTGGAAAATTTCAACCAAAATGGAATCTATAAATATTAGACCCATAAACGAAAAAATAAAAAATAAGGATAGTTTTTTTTTTTACTAAAAGGGGTGATCGCTTATCAAGGTCCAAAGGCCACTTAATGATAAGGGTTATTGAATGTCGAATAGACAACATTGATGATGGAACTTGGATAGAGTTTCGTTATCCAAAAGGTTTGGTTGTTTTATGGCATATCAACACTTTTCAGGTTTTTTAATGCCGAATCCAGTTATTTTGGAAATAGTATTAATGTTGCATCCAGTTATTTTGTAGAAGGTTTTTATTCTTCAAGCTCTTTGCATCTTCCATTGCTAGTTTGTAGTGTTTGGTTTGGTTGTTTTATAGTAGATTTTATTGTTTTTGTCCCCTGCGATGCAGAACATGAATGAGTTTTGCAATGATAAAAAAAAAAAAAATGCAGAGGAAAATAGTTACATTATTAATGTTTGGTACATTTTAAGTTAAAAAATCAGTTAGGAAGTCGGATAGATAGAAAGAAGAAGAGGAAATGGAAAGACGGGAAAGGGGAAAAGGTGGGTTGTTGTTTTTGGTTTTGCAAAAGGAAGTAGAAAAACAAAAAGCATCAATGTTAGGTGCATTTTATCTCAGGAAACCAATATCTTCAGACAGCCTGGTCTGGTAGCACCAGTTACCTAAGAGGACAGTTTTACAAGAACCTATACATTACATTAGATTTGAAAACAACCATGCTATAGTCAGCTGGAAACTAGCCCAACGCTATTGTCTTCCACTGATGGAAATTCTACAAAAGAAACTTTGCTCATGGAATTTTCATTTAGTCTTAGGCACAGATAGGGGAGTAAGGGAAATTAATGACAGCTATTGTAGCTAAATGAGTGTTTCTGTAAATACTTTAATCATGGTAGATAAAAGTCGAGCACTTGCCATGGAAATAACAAAAGAGTAGAAATAGACTTGCAACGTCTTTTCTGTGAGAAAATCACATCTGGGCAGTTGTTGCTCGACATGCTCTATCTAGCCTTGCTAGAGTTCAAAACTGACTTTGAAACCTAGTAGATGATGCCCTTTTTCTCACAGAAGAGATGTTGCGATCCTGTCTCTGCTCTACTATTTTTATGGCAAGTGCTTGGCTGAACTCCGATCTATGATCCCACCTTTGCTAAACTTTCACAAAAAAAATAAATTAAAAAAAACTCGACTATCTACAACAGCTATAGATTTCCCCCACTCACTATCTGTGCCCAAATCTAAAATTCTATGAACAAAGGTTCTTTTCCAGAACTGTCTGCCTGTTGAACACTGTTCTGCTGGCCTGCTTCCCGGTTTAATACAACCTAGCAGCCTTCAAATACAAGGCAAACAAGTTCGTGTTGAGCCGTCCCCATAAATTATCCAATTCTACTCCAATTTACACTGTTAACGATTACTACACTATCACCTTACATTTATTAACCCTTATCCTCGAGTGGCCTTTCGGCCTTGATAAGTGGTGACTCTAAAGTAAACAAAAATCAAATATGAAGGTGAAAAAGACCTCGCCCTCTTGATTTTGAGTACTGTCTTTACCTTGTCAAGCCAGAAAAGGTTACTCTTAGCTACTATTCCCTAAATGTGGCAACAGTACTCCATCTTATTTGGCTCTTGTACATTTCTTAATAAAAATTAAGATCAAGCCACGAACTAGGGTTACAGTTATTTAAGATAGAGTGTAAGAAAAATGGATATATAACAGTCCAAAAATCAAGGAGTGAAAAGGTCTTTGAATAAAATGTAAAAAAAAAAAAAATGTCTCATAAAAATGGTTAATAAAAAAAATGAAGAAAAGTCTTTTCGTCCACTATCATTTTAAAAGATCTAAAGTTTCAATAAAATACAATAGTTTTTTTTTTATAAATACATCTCTAAACAAGTGTGGTCAACTTTGAACAAGCTAGACAATAAAAGACATAATAAACAATTGATCAGTGGCTTCTTTGGAGAAATTAAAAGCTACACAAAGAACTTTTACTATCATCTTTTTTATGGATATTTTGTTTTGACTCGTTGTTCAATAAATGAACACAGGTCGGATAATACCATTTTGGATGTCGACCAGGAACATATAAATTCAAAGTGCTTTTAAAACTGCAACAATTGAGCTGGACGTGTGCCAAAATCAAGCTGAAGATAAGAAAAGTTAAGAGTTTGGAGTTGTATAAGTCTGTATTTTTTAGTGCTATCAGTCAATAGGTATACTTTATACGCAAAGTGTTATACACTTCCTTTCAACCGTGATGTAAGCCACTATAAAAAAAGATGGGGGGGGGTACTTGTGCATAATTTGAACCGACCGTATCCAAGCATCCTTTCAGTTTTGCCCGGAATATGACGTAAACCACCCGAGTTTGTCTGTAATCTGATGTAGAATGCAAATCAGCCAATCACAATGTGTGATAACAAGCAGACGACTTTTGGATAAATATTGGATGAAAAAATGAAATAAAACTAGTTACATGGAAAATATAGAGACTAACGGCACTATGAATTTATTAAACAAACAACTGCAGATGCCCAAAGAAGTAGCTGTTTTTTTTTTTTTGTCAAAATAAAAAAAAATTAATCAGACCCCCCCCCCCGCCCCCCAATTGAATTAAATGTGACATTAGGTGCATAATTGCAAAGAGAGGCTCCATAAGTGATGGATGTGGCTGGAGGTGCACAAACCTTTTCTTCAGATTTTATTGACAAAAAATTTCTTTGCTTCTTTGATCATCATGAGGCACGTCTTTCGCTTGCTGCGGATTGCGAACCTATGGGGATTCCTTCTGATCCAGAGCAAGTTGGTTGATGGACGCACGACTGTTGAGAGATGTCCAATCAAAAATATTTTCTCTTCACCTTCTCCTTGGATTTCCTCTGCCTCTCTTGCCTTTTAACATACCCTCAAAGCATAACTTTGACAAACCAGTCGTTGATTGTTTGACATGGTCAAAAAGTTTCAGGTTTTTGCTTTTGATTTTATCAAATAGAGGAAGTAGGGAAGTAGTTTGACGGAGGGTAAATATTTTTTTTTTTGGGGGGGGGGATCAGGTGATGTCCCATAATGAAACGCATTACGTGATTTTGAAACACCTCAGTGCGATTGGCTAGTTGTTTGATCTTTATTCCTGCTTCTTTAAACCGTTTTAAAAATGTTCAAATACCAAAAATAAAATACATAATTTGTTTTGAAAAAAAAAAAAAAAAAAAAAAAAAAAAAACTTTGGCGCTTTTACACTATTAAAACAAAATTTTGTAATCGATAGATGGAGTTCTCAGATAAAAACAATGGTTTCTGCCGATTGTTTTTATCAATTCTAATAAATTACAATGTTAGCTTTCAAATTATGCAGTTGAAATTACCTAAATATTACTGAATTATGAACAAAAAAACAACAACTTTAATCATGTTAGCAGGTGAAAAATTGCGGCCATCTTATCTCGAAACAGAAAATTACCTCCTTTTTGAACACTCCTGTTTCCTTAGATAAGCAAATACGATCGTTTTCTTCAAATTCTATTTTTGATTTTCTTTAACAAATAATTTTTTCCAATTCCGATACCCCAAAAAGCACTGACTTTTCCGATTCCTGATTAATCGTCCCAACACTAGTAGATACCATTGTTTTCATGTGAAATTCAGTCTTACAATTTTCGAAATTTCGTTCTGATAGTGTAGAAGCACCAAAAGTTTTGTTTGCTAAACATTATCAAAAATCAAAACAAAAATACAAAAAAAAATACAAAGATTAAAATAAAAATATGTTTGCCATGAAGCAATAAATGAATAAAACAAAATTACGGTAGGTTGTTTTCTTTTTTTTTGTTTGTTTGTTTTTGTTTCCTACTATTTTTGTTTTGTACCACTTTACATTTGAACATCAGCGACGCTCAGCATAATCTGGCAGTGGACATCATGTTCTGACTAAAGTTGAGCAGACGCTTAAATATGTCCGGTTCAAAATCTTCACAAATATCAAAACAAGAATCTATATATTAATTCCATAATACCTTTAATGTGTGTAAGTACGTCTGTCATAGTTTCCAGATTATAGATTATTCGATCGGGAGATCCTATTTATTAAAAAAGATGATAACATACTGTGAACATTAAATTAGTATATAGATAATGTAATTTAATGTTCACTTATCAAGGCCCAGAGACCACTCGAGGGCACGGGTTAAGAGTGTACAGTAGTCAATTGGACAATATAGTAATGGAAGTTCGGTAAATTTGTTAAGTGGAACGGCTCATCAAGAACTTGTTTATGTTGGACTTGAACACAACCATATTGTAGTCAGCTACAAAGCAGGAAAACGGAAGACAATTCCACAGGCATGCAGTTCTAAGAAAGAAGCTTTGTTCATGGAATCTACGTTTAGGTTTAGGCACAGATAAAGAGTGGGGGGGGGGGGATTATTGATAGTGTTTTAACTAAGATGTCCTGATCACCAAAGACACAATATAAAAAAAATACAAGTGAAGCATGCATGGTCCCCCGCGAGTGCACAGTTAACGAAGTATGAAAAAAAAAAAAAATGACTAAGTTCAGCATCTGCCCCCTCATTTAGCCCCCCACCCCCACCCAAATCCCCAGGGGACGTCAATTCCTGGTGAAAATGAAAAAAACGATGTAGTTTTAGGACTTAACACATGTAAATTTGAGTTCTGCACCATGCAAGGAAAGAAATGACTAAGTCCATCATTTGCCCCCCACCCCACTCCTATTTAGCCCAAAAAGCCCCCAAGGCCTTAACATATTTAAATTTGAGTTCAGCACCATGCAAAACTGCTAAATAGACATACACGGAAAATTTTGGATAAACATGGTAAAATAGTCCCAAAAATGGAATGCTTCTATTAACCCTAAAAGAGCCCCTGGGGCACACCCAAGAGTTATCGCGAAGTATAGACAAACAAAATTATTTTAAGAAAGTTTTATAAAAATCCAAGGCATCAGTTTTGTTTTTTTTAAAAAGCACAAAAGTGTCAATTTTAGCCATTTTAACCCAAAAAGCACCTTCAGGAGGGCAACCGGAGTTTTCCCGAAAAATCCGTTCTGTTACTTTTTTAGTCATATGTTTAATGTTTGTGCAAAATTCCAAAACATTCCAAGGCGTAGTTATTAAGAACAGTGTGGACAGACGGACAAGGGTGAATTTACAGGCCCACCCATCTTGTCGGGGAGAGGGGGGGGACAAAAAATTTAATTAAAACATTTGTCACTTTTGGGCTGTATGTGAAAGTAAAATATACCTTCTTGTTCTTTTGACTAGGATCCGAAGCTAGTACCTGTTCTACCTAGAAATTGTATAATGATATCATGGGTTTCTGTTCGTGCCAGGTGTTGGGTTAATGTAAATATAAATATTTCACAGACTCCTACAAGGATATTGCAGATAAACTAATAACCAGATATATTCTGGCACTAGACTAACTACATTACTTAGATAAATATTTTTACAGTTTTAACAAAACGACTACGTTAATATCGTAGGGTCTCCATTCACGCTGAACGTCCACAAAATGCCCAGCAGCAATATATTACATATGAAAGATGCCACTATTATTTATATATTTAAAAATAAGACAAATAATAGGAGACAATGCATACAGGTCAGAATGTGATTGATAAAAAAAAATATTTAACACACTCAAAAAAAATCTACTGTTTTGAGTTTTTTTTTTTGGTTTTTTTTTTACAGAAATAGCAAAAATTCTGGATCAATACTTTTGAGTGTTTGTGTGTTTTCTTTGCTTCATTCATTTTTTTTTTTTTTAAAGCAGACGACATTTTCTTTCAGCATAAAGATCTTTTTGGACTTTGAAAAAAACTTTACAAAGGATGCAAACAATTTTTTCAGAAAAGAGTTCTTGTTTTCTTTTATTCTTGAAATTTGTTGGAAAATTTGTTGAAAATTTGTTGAAAATAGTTTTTTGGGTCACCCCCCCCCCCCCCGGAAATCTTGCCAGACTCGGGAAACTAAGAAAAACAGTTCAGCGTCGCCCTTTACACTGGAAAAAATTGTTATGAATTGAAAAAGGAAAACTGCTGAAAAACTTAGCCTAAAATAGCTAAAATGCTATTTTTTTTGTTAATATTCTTTTTTTCTTGGAATTTATATTATGAATTAAAAATCATTTGAGCTCAAGAAACTTTTTAGAGAATACTCTGAAACAATGTTTGGGCTTCATTCATTTATATAATTTTTTATTTATTATTATTCATCTTTACAATAAATAATTAATACTCTTTAAATAATTTCGTCACACAGATTACAAACTTCCAGATCTTTATCTGAAAGTTAAATGTTCCATAGGAGAACACCATTTAAGACTTATTGAAAATATTTCTAATATTTTGGACGTCTTCCAAAATATTTTAAAACAAATATTGTAATATTTCAATTCTTAATATTTGACTTTCTGTCGAAATATTTATTTTTTTTATCCGGTAGAATGTTTTTTTTTTTATGAAAAGATATCAAAAGCCTCAAATAAATCAATTTTGAGATCAATCGTCTCTACTTGTTAATATATTATACATTTCTATTTCTTCTCGATATATCGAGTTTACTTAAAAGGTAAGAAAGATTTTAAAAACAAACATTTTTCAAAAGTGGGAAGGGCTTTCCCAGAGACCGGAAAAAGCTGAACTAATTCTACGATATTTTCCAATCTGACGATATTCGTTAATTTTACTAATCAGGAAAGCATTGATGTTCTTAGTTTACATCACATGATCTAAAACAGCCAATGAGAAAGCAGCAAAGAGATTGTCTGCTGGATTGAATAACCCGCCAAATATCATACATCTCGATAAATCTAAAATTCGTTAAAAAATATATTTTACAAACTTTTTGCTGTGCCCTTCTATTTTAAATGAAATAAAGCCATACCAAATAAATTCTGTAGGTATCAAAATATTCAATTATTAGGATAAAACCTCTAAAGTTCGCTCACAATATAAAAAAAAAAACTGCAAACATTAAAGGGACCCTTTGCACGCATTCTAAATGTAATAAGCCATTGTTTATTTATTATTTAAAATAATATAAATCTCACCTGCCTGTTTAAATGTATGCATGTATGTATGTCCCACAGAAACTTTCGACAGAAGCGACGGATTTTCATGAATTTGGTATCGTTATGAAGCTCGGCCCTTCGGACAACAAATATCGAAAGATTGGCCCAAAACATTAATTCCTTCACCCTCAACTGGCCATTTTTCTACAGGGAAGGGTTGCTTCTTTTTTTTCGTCGATATTTTCGAAAGTCATCCCCTCTTTTCGATTGTCTAGCCTTAATTTAAACAGACGTCACTTCCGGTTTGGTGGCGGGCGCAACAGCAAAGACGTGACGTTTTTTTTTTCTACTTTGCAGTACAGGTTCGAGCCTGCCTGCCTACTACAATTTTTTTTTTTTTGCTCAACACCTCCAAACACCCGGGCAACACTGGGCATCCAGGCTAGTTTAAAATAAATTCTGAAACTGTGCATAGAACAAATACAATACTTAGTTCACTGCACCTTATAACAAAACGCCATACAAAATTTTAACCAAATCGACACAGTAGTTTCCAATAAAAAGTGGGACAGACTAACCAAGTAAAATAACACATATACACATGATGAGAAGAATACTGTAGTTTGTTTGAAGTATTGTGCATAGTTGTGTTTCAAAGTTACGACAGTGCTGTTTTGGAAAAAAAAAAAAAAAAAAAAAAAAAAAAACTTTTGAACACAAGACACTGTTAAAAGAATAAACGAGAATTTTGAAAGATTTCAATAATTTTCGATTATAAATTATTTATAAATGTAATGTACTAAACCAGAATGGTATCGTGGTGTTATATCCTGTGGAATATGAATTTTCAAGGTAAATCTCATCTTCAGAAAGGTGATAACGCGTCCTCATCTCAGTACAGACCAATAAGTCTCCTGTGTGTTATGAGTAAGTTGCTGGAATCCATATTAAATAGAGAAGTAGTCAACTACCTCAGCAGAAACTTTTCTTATTGACATACAATATCGTTTCTATTCTGCTAGATCTACAACAGATGTGCTAACGGTTATATCTCATAGGATTAGTGAATCTCTTGACAAAGGCTTCCTCTCTAGGGCAACTGCTCGACATATCAAAAGCCTTTAATAAAGTATGGCATAAGGGCCTCCTTCACAAGATTTCTAGCTATGGTATAACTGGAAATGTACCGACATGCAGAAGTTCTAGTGTAATGTAAACAGACATCTTGCTGCTCAGCTCCCCACATAGTACCCCTACAAATTATGTCCCAAACAGTACCCCCCCCCCCACATAGCAAAGTGACAGTTTCTTGTTTGGGATGAAAATGCAAAAAAAAAAAAAAAAAAAAAAAAAAAAATTTTTTTTTTTTTTTTTGCACTCGTGACTTTTTTTTTTTTGTTTTCTTTTTCTATTTTGTTATCTATACTATTTGGTGGAGGTTGACAAGGCACTTGCTTAAAATAGAAAACGATCACAATTTAAAGAGGTTATCATTTTTTTTAGTATTGGAGCTTCATTTTTATCTTGTAAAATGAAATGTTTTATTGAAAACTTCCCTTCCCTCTGCCCTATTTTTACAATATTATTTTGGACTCACCAAAAATACTATTGTTGTGATGACAGCCTAATAAATAAGCAGGTCAACAATTGTGACAAGTTAAATTGATGAGGACTAGTGTTTCTCAGTTGTGGATCATGTGCTTCATTTTATACATGTTATGCAAATATTACAATGAAAAACAAAAAATAAATAAATAAAAACCATGCATATCATTTTTTCTGTAATATAAGTTCTGACATGTGTCCCGGTTGGCTTCCAGGATAAAAAAGTTATATCGTTAAAACTTAAAATTAACTATATCACAGCATTTTATTACACACACAGTAAGAGTATGAAATAACGCCATTACAAAATAATGATTAAATCTGGATTCTCTATGAAAAAAAAAAAAAACTTCATTAAAATATAATAAGGTTTAGTCTGGTTACGCTTTGAACAAACCTTACTTAAAAAGTAATAATGGTTCAGTTTGGATATATTTTGATCAAATTAAATCAAAATTAGTCTGGATACATTTTAAACAAATTGAAATGTAATAATCATTTAGTCGGCATACATTTTGAACAAATTTCATTAAATGTAATAATGATTTAGTTTTGATACATTTTCAACAAATTTATTTAAAATGTAATAATGATTGAGTCTGGATTCTCTGAAAAAAATTTCATTAAAATATAAGGTTTAGTCTTTGAATAAAATTTATTTAAAAATTAATAATGGTTCAGTTTGGATATATTTTGATCAAATTAAATTGAAATGAAATAATGACTTAGTCTGGATACATTTTAAACAAATTGAAATGTAATAATCATTTAGTCGGCGTACATTTTGAACAAATTTAAAATATAATAACGTCCTATTCTGGATACATTTTCAACACCTAATATCAAGAAAATAATAGTTTAATATGGAGACTTTTTTATAAATATTTTTTTACATTTTTAAAAGATAATATTTGCTTTAGTTTAGAGACGATTTGAATACACTTTGTATTTGGAGGAAAATGAATTTTTCGGTGCGAATACAATTTGACTACATTTTCTAACTAACCCAGCTCTAAGTTTGGAAGCTGATATTTGTAATGATGAAAACTGCATCAATTTTATGTTTTCGTTCAAACGGAAGGACGAAGCACGCTGTGACCCATGAAAGATTTTTATTCAATAACGGAGCAATTCAGTTTGAAGTGTCTGAAATGATAGTGTTGAAATTTGGTAAAGTGGACTACTTAAGCCAGTTTGGAATCTGCCAGACATTATGAGCAGGCATTCTTATGCAACTGCTTGTTTTAAGAAATACAGTCGAACAATATTAGCAGTTATTTTTACAAGTAAATTTGTACATGTAGACAAACACACACACACACACACACACACATGCATGCATGAAACTTTGGTTAGCATGCCAATTGAATGAACTAGTGTTTACCACACACACACACACATTATTTATTATTGACACACTCAAGCTACACTGAACAGAGGTAGGAACATCGAAACCGGCATATCCGTAGATTACCGCTTTAAAAATAAAAAATAAAAATATTTATCTACATCCAATTAAATATGGGCGATTTTCTAAGTAAAGCAATCTTCAAGGCGAAGACGCTCCTTAATTGTATTTATTGTATAAAAAAACAAAAACAAGAAAGACCGAAAACTTAAAGAGTATTTTGGTAGGGAAATACACACACACACACACACACACATATACACACACACACATACACACACATATATATACACACACATATATACACACACACACACACACATATATATATACACACACACATATATATATACACACACATATATATATACACACACATATATATATACACACACATATATATATACACACACATATATATATACACACACATATATATATACACACACATATATATATATATATATGAAAGGAATTTCGTCTGTGTGTGAGTTCCTTCCCTATTGACTCTAAAATGGCTGGGTTGATTTTTTATGAAATTTTACGCGAATGTACTTAATGTGCCTGGCAGTATTATTAGATAGATTTTGTAGCGGAATGTCTTTGATAAGTATCGATAATCAATAATCGAAACAATCAGATGAAAGAAGAAACAGGTGCTTTTGACCAAAGTTTACAGTTTACACAGCCTAACATCACAAGTGCATTTGTGATTATCACCACACAAGCCAAAAGGTGCAACATAGAAATATCAACGGTAGCTTCTTTGACATGGCAGGGGCACGTTCGAAATTAATGTTTCTTATTAGAGCATAATTGAAGCGGGATACTAGAATTTTGTATTTTAAGCTTTAATTCAAGAAACTATATATGAAAAATTATTTTATAAAATCAACAGTAGGTTCTCTACAGTGCAATGTAGACAATGTATGGTGGATTAAGTCACTGCGTTAAAGCATGTACAGCTTTCTTCTGGTGAAATGTGAAGTCCCCAACTAAAGCAGGCAATCAATCGATTTGATTGAAAATGGGCGATTGAATTAAAGTTTAAAATGCAATAGTCAAGTATTATGGTTCCACTAACTTGATTTTTATGTTGAGCCTTTCGGCTCGCGTGGTAAAATATTTCTCGAATGCTACACACACACACTTCCTTTTATATAATAGTAGATTTTTTTTTTTTTTTTTTTTTACACAGTGATCACCACTTATCAAGGCCCGGAAGCCACTCGGGGATAGATAGATAGATAGATAGAAAAATAGATTTATCTCCAAGCATGTCTGATTAAATACAACAGTTTTTTCTTTGTTCTTTTACTGGCGACTTTCAACATGACAAGCACATTTTGTCCTGGCACTTTCTAGAGCAGAGACAAGATCACTTGATACCACAATATTCAATTTACCAGCTGAGACTAAAAGAATTCCTCATTATGTCGCAAAAATGCACTAGAAAAGTTATAAAATAAAAGGAAAAAACTTTGTTGCATTTCATCAGAGTTTTTGGAATAATAACCTGCTATATATATATATATATATATCCCTCATATATAATACACATATACTAGCAGTTCCGCCGGCTTTGCTTGGGCCCTATGTACTGTTCATAACTATGTGCATATGTATGTGTTAAAAAGTGTTAATATGTACGGTAATGCCTTCCTATATAATAGGCTTCTTTAGCTACCATAGAGAAAAGTTGGTAGAGACTGCAGACGTCAATTTTTTTTTTTATCTTTGACCCCAATTTTGACACCTTAACATTTACTGTTTTGAGCTCAAATTAAATTAAAATGCTTAACCCATGTTCAAGTAACCTACATCTAAAAGTTCAAGTGTTTAGACAGGAAATTAGTGGAGGAGTTTGGTAGTGTCTGCAAAAGTCAACTCTGTAAACTAACCTCTAACCAGCCAAATTTTCGCCCAAAAACTGATTAAAAAGCTTGCTACATGTCTGAATACCCTTTATGTAAAATTTAAAATGTTTAAACCCAAAATTGGCTTAATAGTTTGTTAGAGATCGCAAAGGTAAAATTTTTTGAACTTTGACTCCTTGGTAGCCAAATTTTCAGCAAAAACCGATTAAAAAGCTTGCCCTACTTTATGCAAAATTTCAAATGTTTAGACCAGAAATTGGCTGAGTAATTTGGTAGAGACCGCAGACGTCAAATTTATTTTTAACTTTGACTCCAATTGACCCCTTAACATTTTTTTTGGCTTCAAATAAAATTATAAAGTTAGATCCATGTCCAAGTAACCTACATCTAAAATTTGAAATATTTAGACTCAAAACTGGCAGAGGAGTTTGGTAGAGTTTCTAAAGGTCAAATCGTTGAACTTTGACCCCTTGACAGTCAAATTTCTTGCCAAATACCGATTAAAAAGATTTTCCCAAACCTCAATACCCCCTTATGTCAAATCTCGAGTCTCTAGACCGAAAATTGACAGGGTTATTTGGTAGGGAAATGTACAGACCTTTTCACTTTTGTGTGTGTGTGTATATATATATATATATATATATATATATATATATATATATATACACACACATACACACATATAGATACACACACACACTAGTAGGCCGCCCGGCGATACCAGTCATAAGATACGTTTAAAAATGATAAGTTAATTCATGCAAATTACATATTTATTATAGAGACAATTCTTTATCGATTGTTATGCTAAATCTAATATATATCAGTGAGATCAAAACTTAAAATATGGTTGTATTACTTGGGTGCCACCAGAAAAATAAATTCAGGAGCACAAATGTCGCTCGTTTTAATGGTACCCCTCTTGTCTTCATACATCTTCAACATTTGAAAAAATAGGAGTATTTACTTTTGGAACAACTCTCATTATATATATATATACATATATATATATATATATATATATATATATATATATATATATACACACACGAGAGAGAGAGAGATGGAAGAAACAAAGTTAATACACTATATGTATATTTATGTGCATGCTAGCATACTGCATTGCCTGGTCGTAAGATACGCTTAAATATATTTTGATTAATGCAGATATATTTATTACTAGCAGGGGTGGCCGGCGTTGCTCGGGTGTTTGGAGGTGTATGCTGTGCAAAAAAAAGCAAAAAAACAAAAAAATGGTTAATTTTTTAAAATTTGACCCCTATTATGACCCCTGAAAATTTATAGTTTCGGGCTCAAATCACTTTATTAAGTCAGATCCAGGTTCAAGGAACCTATATCTAAAATTTCAAGTGTCTAGACCCAAAATTGTCGGAGGAGTTTGGTAGAGTTCTTAAAGGTCAAATCGTTGAAATTTGACCCCTTAACAGCCAAATTTCTGGCTGACACCCGTCACATCGATTTTCCCAAATTTCAGTACCCGGTATTTCAAATTTCGAGTCTATAGACTAAAAATTGACAGAGTTATTGCGTAGGGAAATGTACACAGACAGACACACACACAGACAGACAGACACGTTCACTTTTATAGATATATAGATAGATAGATTATATGACTTGTGAGCCACCACCGGGAATCAAAATCAAAACGTTTAGCTTACGATTTACTTTTTTCTGTACGTTAATGCCTGAACTATGAAGACATGTTTGCTGCAAGGCTAAAAATTAAAACATGAACCAATAGCTATACATTATGCATGCATATTCGTAATTCCGTCGTTCGATGTTCACCTGGCAAATTTCATTGTTAATTTTTTTTTTTACACTTTTGCACCGATTTTTCCTAGTTAAAACCCAAATATAAAGTTTTGCATGGGTTCGAATACCCTATATATTAAGTTTCATGTATGTAGACCAAAAACTGACAAAAGAGTTTGGTAGGCAAAATCTTTTTAAACAAATATATATACGCATACATGAATATATATAAAAAGAGGTTTGTGTTTACTATAACCTTTTTACACAAATATTACGCAAGTATAAATCATTTAGAATATTTGCATGAATATAATTACATGTCATTGTTAACTAAAGATGATCATCCCATAAGAAAACCGAAAAACTAATAGGAAATTAATTAAAATGAATGTTTAAAAGAATATACAAATTAGCTAGATGTTTTGCTAGTGAATACAATTCCACGACCCATATATAACAAAGTTGTATTTTCTTTTTCTTTTTTTAATTTATTTAAAAAGGTTTTTAATATGTTAATACACAAAAAAAATCCAAATTTATAGGGAGTAGAGAGATGGAAGGGACAAACTTAAGATGCTAAAACCCAAAACTACTTTTACCTACCTTTTTTCTTTGTTGCATTTTTGTCCTCAGATATTTGCTTTTTAATCTCAGAAGCTTTCTTTTCAGGATTACAATTCCCTTCCAAATGACTTTCTTTATCGGCAATTTCTACCGATTCCGACATATTAGTATTTTGTTTTTTTTTTTTTATTTTTTGTTTTTTGTTTTTTTTCTTGTTTCGTTATTTATTTATTTTTTTTTTACTGGTGAAAATTTGTAGACAGCGATAAGCCGACACCAGACCTTGTCCTCTTTAAAGCGTTAACAAAGACTCCGAATGAAATAAAAATGAAACCTTATCAAGGATCCACTGACAGCCTTGCCGACATCGGCAATATAAATGTTTAATGGTTGAACCACAAAAAGCAAATACTTTTTGTCACATGCAAGAGAGTCATCTGGTAGTGACCGGAAATCTTATCTGAGTTCTTGTCTTTGTGAATCGAAAATGAGAGATAAAAAAAAAAAAAATAATAATAATAACCCGAATCAAATCCCTGTGAAAAAAAAAAAAAAAAAATCCTGCTAAGTCATTCTTTTCAAAGACTAATAAGTCAAGACCAATAGCGAGACGTAAAAGGTAAAATATCTCTACATTAATATGCAGACTCGTTTGAGTTTACATTAAAAACTTATCTATCTTTTTCTATAAAAAAACAAAAAAACAAATGATTGTCACGTTCGGTTTTAAGACTCAACCACTCACCTGGGTGTCTGCACGGAGAGAGTAGAGGAAGAGAAAGACATGGCAGGGGTAAAACATTTGGCCAGAGGGGTGCATACATTTAAGGAAAATGAGAGAAATTAATGAGTGTTTTTACTTCAAAGTCACCACTGATCAAGGCCGAGAGGCCACTCATGGATAATTGGTAAATGATCAGTAAAGTCAACTTTTATTGACCCCCAACAACTTTGGAATAAAATGCATTTTAAAACCATTAAAACGTTAAAATCAAATGTAGATATTCATATTTGTAAATCACACAAGGCGTTGAAGTTGTGGCAATGGATCGATCGAATTATGTTGAGAAAATGTTATCTATTCTCAACGATGCGTCTAAATTCCATAAACCTGTCGAGTTAGCGGATAATACTTGCAAGAACGAAATTAAAATTCAAAAACGTTTACTTGCAGTGTTTAAAAATAATTTTTTTTCCAAGGCATTATAACCCCTGGTCCACTACGTCACAGATTGCTTGTATATTTTAGGGAGACTATACAAAGCATTTCACTGGCTCATTTTGTCTATGATAGGCTCTGCCCAAGATTCTTTGGTTTAGTGTCTTTTAGAAATCTTAAAAGCTGTGTGCGAGTTGTACACTACGCACAGCGTACTAAATTCCTATCAGTATGTTGAATGTCTACGTGGGTTACATTTAGGTTCCGAGACATACTTGATGTCTCAAGTCTCTATACCAATATATAATTAAATGAAACTACATATTTGTACCGACACATTATGATACCTGCCTGACCCCCTTCTTGTGCTAAGGATATATTTATAGAAATTTTACTAATGTATACTAAATAGGTGCAGTTTAGCTCCACTGATATTATTGTATGAAGAAAGTCGAAGGTCATATTGACCGAAACGTTGTGAAAATATCACTCAAGACGAGAACAGTAGTCCGATGAATAATAATACAAATAACCAATCCTTATCTCAAAAATTCAGAAACGTCATACAGTAATATTGTTTATCAATTTAGATGCCAGTGTGATGCTGTTATGTGGGACGGATTTCCTTGAATTTGCAAATTCATATAAAGCAGCACGTTCCATTTAGAATTAGACAGGGATGGGCAAGATCTAAAAGTCTCTTCGACTGAATTCTGCTATTGGCCAACATTTGGTTAAAATCCATGTTCTACCAGTAAAATAGTGTAATTTGGCATATTACATAGAGCAGATTCCAAAAATCATTTTAAAATTTTGGAATCTATCGTTATTCACAAATCTTCATTGTGCTGGCAGAAGGAGTGCATAAATGCATTGAATTTCTTTCAGAAACTTTGATAGTCCCCCCCCCATAATTTTCCCCCTGTAGTGCCATATTAATCATTTATTACACAGATGTTTAATTATTGTCGCCGATTATCAAAGTCTAATAATGCTACGCGAGAAAAATACTAAAGAAAGCATTTAAATATAATAAAATCACCTGAAAAAAAAAAAAAACATAAAATGAAACGAAAATAAAAGTAAAAAAAAAAAAAAAAAAAAAAAAAAAAAACAACCTACCGTAACAATTTCTGTTTTATTCTTGTAGCAATTTATTTTTTAGTGAAAAATTTCCGCCTCGTGATATTTTAATGCTTTTCCTTTTTTAGGGACATTTATTGGCCCCTTTTCTTTTGAAAAGAGATGATATGCTCAAAATATTAAGACCTCCATCAAACAGTAAGTTCATATTCACTAATTTATATTGTGATTACCTTGAAAAATAAATGTACAGACGAAGTTAAATAACAAAACAAAAAAGACTTTTCGTTTTTCTATTTTTGTTCACTAATACAGCAGCCGGTTTCCTGCATTGCTTTAGCCTTCTTATACTCTTCCATATCTAAATAAGTTGTATGTTTTTAACCTTTATTTTTGGTTAAACAAAATTGAACAAAAGCAATAAAAAAAAAAAAAATTTTTTTGTCATATTTGTTTTAACAAAGCTTTTTTTTAAAAAGCACTTTTTTAAATGTGCTTTTCAGGTATTTCGTTTTGCATGTTTTTTTTTGTTTTTTTTGTAACTAAAGTAAATCTTTTGTTATTTTTTCTTTTCATGAACATTTTTTAAAAATTTTTTATGTAGGATGGGCTGGGGAATCGATTTTTAATTAGATTAAATTAAGACAGCCTGGATATTCCCTTAGGATTAGGTAGATTTTTCTACGTCGCTTCAGATGATGTCAAAGTGGGATGAGAAGAGACAGCGGATGTGGAAGCAACTTCAACAACTCAACCAGGTAGCTTTCCGATAAATGGCTTAAGATGGAAGACAAAAAGATCATTACCAAATTATCAGTCTCCACATAAACTCGAAAAGATAACTGTTGAGAAGCTCTCGGCTGGTCTTGTTGATTTTTTTTTCTCCCCTAATATTTTCCCCAAAGATCGTCTGCTCCTTTGCTGCACATTAATCAGGGTCTTATGTCAGATTACAGTCAAACCCAAGCGCATGATGTTATGTTCAGAGCAAAGCCAAGTGGACAATTAGTTACGTCTGGTTCAAATTCTGCACAAGTACAAAAAAAAAAAAAAAAAAAAAATTCAAATGTTCCAGAGCTTACAGAAGAGCAAGAGTCAATAAACCTAACAGAAATCGATGGTCCTGGATATGACCTTAAACTATATCCAATGGCGAGGCCTCAGCTTGCGGGCTTTGGGGAGTGTGGAGCCACCCCTTAATTGCCATTGCTCCCAGGTCCACTCTGACCCGGAGTGGTAGTACCTGTTAGGGTCCCAAGTATGGGTTAAATAGAAACTGACTTGAAAAAAATATATTCTATTTAAAACTTTTTCTTTAAAAAAAAATCACTGGATTCAGCATTAAATAACCTGAAAAGGGCTAATATGCGGTAAAACAAACCAACCAATTAACAGAACTCGGTAATTTAGTCAGTGAATGATACATCAGAATAATACGAGGGCAGTTCACAAAAATAAAGCCTTACATTTTCTTTTCTTTTAACTAAAAAGTTGATGAGCTACAAAGACGGGAACGGTACCATTAGAACAAGTGACCTTATATGCTCCAGAATTTATTTTTCTACATAGTCATCATCATTCTCAATTCACTTTCGCCAGGAATTCAATGGCGCACGTTTATGACAGGGTTAATTTCTTAAGAGTTTCACACTGTCAATATCTGTAACAAAAAGATGAAACTTTCAGGTCATGAATGCATAAGTTCAGTCATCATAACAATGCAATTTACAATCCCCTTCTGATCAATTCAGGCCGAATAAAAAGATAGGAGGCATTACTTTTACTATCTATAGTGAGAATGTGTGTGAGGACACTTCTCAACCTATATACTAAACGAATCTTTTAATCTACAGACTTGAAATTTGGTATATAGGTCATTCAGACATGTGGAAAACTTTTTAATACATTTTCATCGAGAAAAAACACAAACTAAGGGGTAAAAATTGAAAACTTGGTACGTGGGAGTCATCAGATTTTTCTCTCCTTGCTAACTGTTTTATGACTGCGCATGCGACAATGGTTCACATTACAAATTCCTTATGTTAAGTATGAGTCGGTTTTAAAACTTTTTGGAGAGCATGTAATACTGGCTGAGTAGTTATTGTGCTTGACTCGCTGTCTTTAGGTCTTGGTTTCAATCTTAGCTAGAGTATTTTTTTTTTTCATTTGCAAAAAGTGAACTGTTTAGAAAAAAAAAACAAAAAAAACATGATACTCGCATGCACATGTTTCTGTATGAATTAAAATATATTATTTATGCATATTTTATGACTGGGCAACGCCTGGCGGCCTGCTAGCCTAGAATAAAAAATATATATATAAAAAGGTGGGCTTGTAGGAGATGTCCTTTTCTCTTCCCTGCAACCTCTATCTCACAGAAGAGATGTTGCGAGCTTGTCTCTGCTGTATCATTATTTTCATGGAAAGTGTTCAACTGAGTTTCAGTCTATGGTCCCCCCTCGCCAAACTTTCACAAGAAACACTCGTCTGGCTGAAAACACTCAATAATTCCCCCCACTCTTTATCTGTGCCTAAACCTAAACATAGATTCTATGATCAAAGCTTCTTTCTTAGAACTGCACGCCTGTGGAATTGTCTTCCGTTCTCCTGCTTTCCAGGTGACTACAATATGGTTGTCTTCAAGTCTAATGTAAACAAGTTCTTGATGAGCCGTTCCATATAAGTTAAATTTACCGAATTTTCATTACTAATGATTACTATATTTTCCAATTTCTACTGTACAGTCTTTAACCCTTATCCTTGAGTGGCCTCTTGGCCTTGATAATGTGATTCCTTTGTAAAAAAAAAAAAAAATACTTTTATCACGTCATAAAACTTGACTAAAAATGCCGCTTTCATTTGAAATACATTAAAAACCATGAACATGCAAAAACCAAAAAATTACATTTAAAAATCGTAAAAACCTGCCATATTGCAATAGATAACAAAACAAAGAGATACAACGAGGATTTTGAAAAGGTTAAAGTGCAAACTACTACAAGCTGAATTATTCAAACTATTATTCTCATCTTGGTTGTTTTTTTTTAATTTTACAATGTAACAGTCTGCCAATCAGAGTCTAGAGCAGGGTTTCCCAATGGAGACCATACCACTAGCTAGGGGAGCATTATGAGACTTCAGAGGGGTGGTGGCCAAATTTTTCGTATAGGGAGTCCCTGAGATCCTTTAGGGGCCGGTGAAAGGCTGAGAACTTCTAGTAACATTACTAGGTTTTCTCAACCCACTTTCTTTCGAGTTCACAATTCATATGGAATTTGATTGCATCACGCTTATTTTTAATTGAAAAAATTAATTCAAGAATAACACGCCATAATGTTGACAAAGCTATATGAATATTCAAATATTTATTTTCACTTTAATTATGTACTAACACTCCTAACTTATGTAAGGATGCATGTAAGAAGGGGAGGGCGGTAGTAGGTATACGAGTGTTCTGGAGAGGGGGGGGGGGTTACCGAAAAAAGTTGGGAAATCCTAGTCTAAACTATTCTTGTAATAACCTTTTCCCTGCTGGTTGTGGTAAGAAACTGATTCAGTACAGTTCTAGAAGGTCCATCCTCCCAGGCGTTGTTATCTCTCCTTGAAGTTAGTTAATTGCTAATCGCCTTCGGCGCCTCTACCGGAGAATGCAGACGATATTGCCAAGACGTCTTTTGTAGAGTTACAGTGTTCCATTTTGAGCACACGGACTTTTAACTCCCACTTTCCACCCCTTCTGTCACATTTCTTACTGTGGGTGGGAGATAAATACTTTCAGGTACATTTTTGTAAAGTTCTAGAAACTTGATGTACGTGTGTCACGGTTTCCCAATTATAAATTATTCGATCGAGAGATGCTATTTATCAAAAAGAAGGATAGAAGATATATCGAATTAACAACAAAAATAAATAAAGAAAGAATGATTTTATCATTATTATTCGGCACTTAAGTTTTTAAAATTTCTCTTGAAAAAAAAAAAAAAAAAAAAAAAAAAAAAAAAAAAAAAAAAAAAGATATATCTTGGTTTCGTTGAGTAGAAAGAAAGAATAGAATGCTTGGATTTTTTCACCCCGAAATCGACAATTTCCGACAGAGGGGGCGAGGGGTCAACAAAAACGGCCCTCTCAACCGGTTCTACGCTTTCGTCAGATTACGTCATGACTTGATTTACTTTAAATAGTTGAAAAACTGAACAAATTTAATGTACGTCGCGTTAGGTCAGTTGGTTAGCGTGTTATTTCATTACCTAAATGTTTTGGGTTCGAATCGTGGTGTGAGATGTCTATTTTTTTCGATTTTTTGAATTTAAATAGTGAACCAGTGTTATTTAAGCCATTTTTCACGTAACGTTCGTTTTTCTGTTTTTTTTTTTTTGTTTTTTTTTACTTCGCTTATTCACCCCCCGACCACACACCCCAAAACACCCGGGTACCCACCAATTTTTTAAATTTTAATGCCGAAACAGGCTTATTTAAGCCATTTTTCACGTGTTCTTTTTCTGTTTTCATCGTTCATTTGCCTTACGTTAGTTTTTTCCCCCCGCTTAAGTGTTAACGTTGTTTTCTTTTTTTACTTCGCTTATAACAAACAAACCTGGTCATTGACGTAGTCGTCATCGTCGTCACGCTCGACGACTTCCGGGCGCACACCTGTCAATTTGCTTCTTACTTAAATAAATTCAAACATCTTTCACTAACTCATTCTGGCTGGCCGATTTTATTTTCAAACTTTGCCTCAGGGCTTCAGGTTTGATCCTACCCCCCTCCCGGTTTCTTTTTTATTTAACACCACACACACCTACAAACACCCGGCCAACGCCGGGTTCCCCCGCTAGTCTATAATATAAATCTCACCCGTTTGTTTAAATGTATATACGTTTGTATGTCTGTTTGTATGTATGTCTGCTTAAAACTTTCGGAAGAGACGACGGATTTTCACCACATGAATATTGTTTTGAAGCTCGACCCTTTAGACGACAAATATCGAAAAATTGGCTAAAAGCATTAATTCCTTCATTCTAAACTGGGCACTTTTCTACAGGGAACGGTCGCTTTTTTCGCCAATGTTTTCGAAAGTCATCTCCTCATTTCGATTGACTAGCCTTAATTTAAACCTTCGTCACTTCCGGTTTAGCGATGGATGCAACGGCAAAGACATCGCATATTTTTTTTCACATTCTTTTCCTCCTTCACAGTACAGGTTTAAGCCTGCCTGCTCACTAGCATTTCTTTTTTTTTGGCTCAACACCAGATTAGTCTATTAATAAAAGTAATATTTATAATGTTACACTTCAGATGGTACCTTAGGTTTCAAGCCAATAGAGGCGAAATTATTATATCTGTTTTTATTTTAATTATAAACGGCTCACTGACTCATCAGAACATATGACTGTCAGGACAGTATAGTATCTTCTGTGATCTTTCCAGGGATTATTTTTTTTTTTTGTTTGGAGGGGAGCAGATAGTGTAATATTTATTCTGTTGTCATGGTCCCATCCTCCCAGGCATTATTTATTCGTTTCAGGGAAAAAAGAGGTCAGTGTAGTGATATATACTAATTTGTATGCTAACAAAAATATGTGAATATAGATTAATTATAATTTTACAGAAGTTTAGATCAACATGGTACCTTAGGTTTCAAGCTGATATATAAGACCTAGGCGAAATTACTATATCTGCTTTTGTAAACAGATTTTCATCAGAAAATGACAGACTGTGTAGTGTAGTATCTGTTCCATGATCATAATATCCTTCAAGGGATTCCCATATATACTTGTGTATAAGTCGAATTTCTGAGAGACGATTTTAAGGTTATTTTTTTTAGGGTTGATTCGTAGCTAGGTAATGTTTTTGGAAATGTTGTTAAAGAACGATTCGCCGTTCGATCATAACATAGAAACACCATTTTGTTTGTGCACTTGGTATATACTGGTAATTCTAGTAATTAATTGCACTCCTTCCGACCCCCACAGCAGTGTTTGCCAGCATGTAAGCAAATGCACGGTTTTTCAGTGGGAGGCTTAATAATTGGAATAGCTCTCGCAATGTTCACTCTCTAGATGTGACTATAGGCCTAAGTTCGATATGATGTAATCAGTGACAATATGATTTTTTTAGTAGGTCAGGAAATGTCGTGTTTACGATATGTCATTCTCCCCTAAGTTCACTATTAAAAATCCTACAAACGACAATATTAACCATTTATTAACAACTATTTAATGAAACCATTTAATGGCACTTAACATATGCATTCACATTATAATGGTATATTACGGTTCGTGCAATGTATACGTTTACGTTATTATGGTAAGTGACATAAATTATGGCTAAAAACAGTACCTGCGCATAGAATCTACAGAATGTCTGATCAGCAATATTTATTGCATGGGCAGGAGCTGCTAGAAAAGACTTGTCCTGCCTTGATAGGGTTCAAAATAGACTTCGTGGCCTGGTGGGAGATGTCCTTTTCTCTTCGCTGCAACCTCTCACAGAAGAGATGTTGCGAGTTTGTCTCTGCTTTATCGTTATTTTCATGGAAAGTGTTCGACTGAGCTTCAATCTATGGTCCCTCCTCGCCAAACTTTCACAAGAAACACTAGACTAGCTAAAAACATTATCAATAATTTTCCCCACTCTTTATCTGTACCTAAACCTAAACATAGATTCCATGATCAAAGCTTCTTTCTTAGAACTGCACGCCTGTGGAATTGTCTTCCGTTTTCCTGCTTTCCAGCTGTCTATAATATGGTTGTCTTCAAGTCCAACGTGAACAAGTTTCTGATGAGCCGTTCCACTTAAGTTAACAAATGTACCGAACTTCCATTACTATCGATTACTATATTGTCCTTTTGACTACTCTACACTCTTTAACCCTTATCCTTGAGTGGCCTATCGGCCTTGATAAGTGGTGACGTGTATGTAAAAAAAAAAAAAAAAAATGTAAGTGTGCAGCGGGGTGGTTCTATATATGAAAAACGAATATGCAATAACTAAAATATCTAAGTGTATTTTAATTTAAATGTACATATCGCTAGCGGATGTCGAAAAACAATGTATAATATGTGTTACAAAAAAAAAAAAAAAAAAAAAAAAAACCACCAGAAAGAAAATAATCAGTGCAAGAAAGCCATTATACGAACCATTTAACTTGTCTAGAATCTACAGTTGACATACACAGGTAATACCTAAAATGACAATTGTTGGTCTTACCATCCACATTGACTTATACATAAGTATATGCAATACTTTTTTTTGTTTTGAGGAGGGATCAGATAGTGTAGCATTTGCTCTGTTGCCATTGTCCTTCGTTTCAGGAAGAGAGCTTAGTGTAGTAAATGTTTGTTTATCAAATATACTATGAAAAATATATATAAATTATGAATGTAGTAGATAATGTGTATCTTTTTTTATATACAAGGTGCCTTCAATAAGTTTCTAGACTTTTTTCGTATGGGTGCATATGTGTCCAGCTGCAGTGCACTTGTACCATTCCAACTTCTGGAAGGCCCCATGGATGTTCTCTTGTGTGAGCGTGTTAATGACCCTTGTCACAGCCTCTTTCATTTTAATTGTATCATAATGACAGCCTTTCTGGGTCATAGCAGACAGGTTACCAGAGCATCAGGAACTGCAGGATCTGAATTGATTAGCTCGACCATCTTCCTGTCGTTATGACAATGTCTTTCTTTCTGATCTTCTGAGTACCCTTGGGACAAACTTTGTATAAATCTTCCACATCTTCAGTTCCTCGTGAATAATTGTGTGTACAGTTCCCACACTGAGATCAAATTGTGCACTTTTTTTTTTTTTTTTTTTTTTTTTTTTTTTTTACACAGGAATCACCAATTATCAAGGCCCGGAGGCCACTCGAGGATAAGGGTTAATGGATATACATTAGTAAATGTGATTATAGTGTAATAAACATAAGTAGTGGGAATTTTGTAAATCGGATTACTTAGGGGGACGGTTCATCAAGAATTTGTTTGCGTTGGACTTGAAGTCAATCAGGTTGTAGTCAGCTGGAAAGCAGGCAATCGGAAGATAGAAATGCACACCTGTGGAATTAAGAAAGAAGCTTTTTATGGAATCTACATTTAGGTTTAGGCACAGATAAAGAGTGGGAAATTGTTGATAGTGGTTTTGGCTAGACGAGTGTTTGTCTCTATAGAAAAAAGACCGTCCTTATCCATGAAATTCAATAAACTCTGGTTTTCTGACTTCCTTACTCCTCCTACACCTCTCATCACCCCTTACAGACTCCCTGCCTTCCTTAAATATCTTATGCCCCTCAAATACTGATGCTTGATTCATGCAAGATGGTCCAAAAGCAGTTTGAAGCATTCCATAAGTTTCTGTGGCATTTTTCCCCAGTTTAAAACAGAATTTTATTATATATTGTTCTTTTAAAGTGTCCTCAAGTCTAGATTGCATTTTTGAAATTCACTACCTGTGATAATCAGGCTTTAGTAGGGCATATTTCAATTCTTACTGTAGCTGTTCATTTGAACCTGAAATCATAAGACTTGGCCAGTCATCGCATAAGACATATAGCAATAACATACTAAATTTTCAAAAGTCTACAACCATTTTAAATGCTTGCACAAAAAAAGTCTGGAAACTTATTGAAGGCACCTCGTATATAACGGCATTAATCAAAAAAAAATAAACCAGAATAAACCAACATGAAAACATTTTATTCTTAACTGATAAAGTGGATAGGTTTCCTGAGAATTTTTTACTCTTCAGTAAAATATATTTACTTCTAAATGACCAGGGCATTTTGCAGTATAGACAAAAGGAAAACGTAGTAAAAAAAAACAAAAATATATAATAAATAATTGCTACCAAAGGCAAGATAAGTTACTGTTCTGGATAAGATTTTTTGTGTTTTAACTTATTTAAAAGTGTTTATTTAGTTTGAAACACAATTAGTGACAAGCATTAAGTTAGAATATAAAAATGGCTGACATGAGACGGTCGTCTGAGGAGGTTCGATAATCACTCAAAAATCGAAATTTAAACAAAATACTAGTTGAAACCCTCCTGATAAAAGAAACAGAACAGGGAGTTACAGATTTCAGTATTTTATTGCATTTCGCTTGTATTATCTTGTGGGACAATTTTACACACAAACCAGCTGTGACCCAATTCATTGAAGAAAATTGCAGCTCACAGATTGCGGTTAGAATGAAGCTAAAACAATTCCCAATAATTTGTATCATCTGACAAAACATTCAGAGTCATATCTGCGCATTTAGATTTTTGTCGCAAATGTAAACATTGTGGATTATAAAGGTCAACTATTTATTTTCATAAAATGTTTTGAAGGAGACTTTACATTTAACTCACATACACATAGTTGAAGTAAGCGTCCCTAATGATGCTGGCCTTAACAGAGCAGAGAGGGAGGAAACAAAATACCAAGGACTTGTGTACAACATGAAAAGAAACTGGAATCTTAAGGTATCAATCATTCCAGTTGAGCAACCGGGCTAATGAAAAAATAATTTCAAGAACTATCTGGCGAATATACCCGTAGAACCAAGTGCAAAAGAAATACAAACAATAAAGGCAGTTAGAATCTTTAAAAAATCTCTTGGTTGGAGTAACTAAACTAATGGTAGAATGTTTGGCATCCGGTAGAATGCCCCGTCCTCAGGAAAAACAAAGGAATAAGAAAATTAAAACAAAGGAGATACACACATCTAAATACACACACACATTAGTTTTTCCGATTCCGATAAAATTACTAATTCTGTTTTAAATTCCCGATTCTGATACAAGTACAGATTCCGATTGTTTTCAAATTTCTAAACATTTAATTAGAGATCTGATGCTTTTTAAAAATGTTTAAATAACTGCACCCGCCCACCCCGTATAATGTCCGCATATATTTTGCAAAACGTAAAAAAAATATACTTAGGAGTAGAGGGGCGTATATTGCAAAAGAAAATATTTCTAAATATTTTTCTTAAATGTTTTCCTTGTAATTGATTTGAAGTTTGTGAGACAAGAATTGTTTTTTGTTTTTTTTTGTTATTTTTTTAAAATAAACCCTATTTGCGGTTGTTCATCACTGAATGCTATTTGAAATTTTCATAAATGAGTAAAAATAATCGATGATTGGTATGCAAAAAATTTGTAGGAACATAATAGTTAAAGCCCGTCCCATGTCAAGAACGAGTTTCTACATAATAATGTTACTATTTAGAAAACCATTCTTAACATTAGGACGAGTCTTTGTTTACCATTCTTTACCTTCCCCTTTCTGCAATTATAAAGATTTGGTCGGATATTAGATTCATTTGTGTTATTACTACTACTACTACAATTATTATAATAATTATTATTATAATTATTATTATTATAATTATTATTATAATTATAATAATAATAATAATAATAATAATAATAATAATAATAATAATAATCCGTAATAAGGGCAGCACAAGATAACTTGATAAGAACCAACCACATCAAAGCAAAGATCGACAAAACAAGAAAACAGCAAATGTACACTGGACAAAGGGACGAAACAATAAACCATACAGTAAGTGAATGTAGCAAACTAGCCCAAAACGAATACAAGAACAGGCTCGATCAAATAGGAAGAGCAGTACACTGGGAATTATGCAAATAACTGATACCGATTCCAAATAATCATCCCTAAAGTAATACAGACACACACATTGTGTGTGTGTGTGTGTATATATATATATATATAATGACAAAAGTCTATATTCCCAAGTTAATGATGTTGACCATCTTATAATTTATTCCTTTAATTCAATTGTTTCATAGCACAAAATCAATCACTTTATTATATCAATTAGTGAATCTATTTTGCCCTTAACTCATCAGAAGAGATAGGAACAATCAATACATCAAAAGGAAATAAAGTGCATTAAAATCCGAAAATTGGTAGAGAAGCTATAAATACCTTATGTTTCCATATTTTGAATTTAGAAATTTGGAAACATAAGGTATTTATAGCTTCTCTTCCAATTTTCAGAATCATGTAAAAACGCACTTTATTTCCTTTTGATGGGATTGATTGTTGCTATTTCTTCTGACGAGTTAAGGGCAAAATAGATTCACTAATTGATATATTAAGTGATTGATTTTGTGATAGGAAACAGATACTATCAAGAATTGTAAATGTCAACTGAATTAAAAGAATAAATTATAAGATGGTCAACATCATGAACTTTGGAATATAGAGTTGTCATTCACTCACTATATTGCTCTGTAATTACATTGAGTTTCTTAAATAAGGATTGGTATATATTATAAGGAAATATAGATTTCCACAGAAATATATATATATACTAGAAAAAGTACCCGTCGTTAACGGAGTTCAAAAACAGCCTACAGAAAATGGACTGATTTATGAAAGTATGATAGGTTAAGAAAAGGAAGGGTTGTAAAGAGATAGCTTCGAATTTGGGGGTATCAAAACCAAAGCAAAATATGATGAAAGTAAAAATAAAATAGATAAGCCCAATAATTTATTATACCATACCTGTTCACACTGAAACACTTCTCACAATATTCTGTGGATCTAGATTAAAAAACCTTCTTAAACTTTGTGACATATTTCAATTCTATGGAGGTCAGGCGCGAACGAACACCCCATAATTTTATTATACCATATTTCTTCAAACTGAAACATAATTATCAAAGTATACTTACACAGATAGATATGAAACGTCTTTATTAAAGTTTGTGCCTATTTCCATTCTATGGGGGCCAGGCACGAAAGCAGACCCCACAATTTTATTATACCATCCCTATTTAAGTTAAAACATACTTATCAAAGTATTATGATGTACATCTATATAAAAAACACTTGTAAACGTTTTTTTTTAATTTTTAAATTTTTTATTTCCATACTTTGTGGACCAGGCGCTAACGCAGACCCCACAATTTTAATGAACCACCATTCTGCAGGATCAAACATACCCATTCCTGTGTCTCGATACATCTATCATTATATGTAATCAGTTTTTTAAAAGTCAACCATATAGGAGCCTATTCGTGACCACACACACACACACAGCTTTATATTAGATATATATATGGGAGCTAGCATTGCTACATCAAACAAATTTAAAATAAAGGTGAATGTATATGTGCTTTCTTGCTTCAATAATCACGTATGCAAATGACAAAAATATGCATGGAAACGTTCTTAAGATGTGTCCATCCAACTTGTGCATTAAAAAACAAACTTCTCAATGGATGGACCGACAGAGTCTCATTTTTAGATGCATAGGCGCATTAAAAAACATTACCTAGATGGAGTCCACAAAAATTGACATTAATTGGAGGATCAAGTATCTCCCTTTCTTGAAATCAAGATAGAAATAACTGAAATTTCTGAAAGCTGTTAAACATTGTAGAGGTCAAAGTTCACCTATTTTTGCCTATAGTCATTTTGTTTGTTCAACTGTAGAAATTAGTACAAGACTTTAGTTTAACCTTGACAAGAGATGAATGGACAAAGGGCGAAAGTGTAATCTAACATGTCTGTCTGTGTCTGTCGGTTTGTCTCTCAGCACTAGGGCCCCGCAGATGATTGGATTTTTTACAGGCCATTCTTTTATAGGTCTTTATCAGGTTAAAATTGTCTTTAAGGGGTCAAAAATAGGAGAGAATTGAAAAATATCGTTAAACAGTTTGTACATTCATCATAGTTTATTTTTAATCAGCTTATATGAGTGTCACATAGGTGCAGTGGTAACGTCACGAGCTTTAAATGATATAGTTTTGGTTTCGATTCTAGCTGATGGCACCAATTTTTTTTTTTTTACTTTTGAAATCATGACTATAATAATATATACAAAATCTGGACAAATTAAAATACATTGAAGTGTATTTTATGCCCGAACAAAGTCAGCCCCCCCCCCCCCGCTAGTTAAATAAAAACCATTTCCACTCGTGATCAAGATTAGTACAATTGACACCAAACTCTTTCAAAAATAGAAATTCAATAGGATCTTAACTCTCCCAAGTATTTGTTTTTATATGTATACTAGCAGGTTGCCCGGTGTTGTCCACTCGTAATATATGCATAAATATTACATTTTAATTCATACAAAACTGAGACTTGTGCATGCGAGCATTATGCTTTTTCTAAACAGTTCACTTCCTGTGATTAAAAAAAAAAAAAAAAAAAAAAAATACTCGAGCTGAGATTAAAACCAAAACCTAAAAGACAGTGAGTCAAGTACGATAACCATGAGGCCAGCTTAACACGTTCTTAAAAGAAATGTCTTAAAACCTGCTCATTCTTAATATAAGGAATCTGTCATATGAACGATTTATTCGTGAAACAGTTGATAAACAAATAAAAATTCGACAACCTCTCCATAGCAATTTTGTAAATTTGACCCCTTAGCAGCCCCTTTTTTCCGGATGAAAACCAATTAAAAAGTTTTTCACATGTCTGAATACCCTATATACAAAATTTTAAGTCTGTAAATCAAAACTGCGTTGAGTATATAGATTGAGAATTGTCCTCACACACACACATTCTCACTTAATATATATTTAAAAAGATATTGTAAAAAACTCAGAGCATTTTAGTTATATCTTTGATTTTTAAAAAATAGCCAGAAATACAAATCAGTTATTAACAGGAAGCATAATAATATTGGAATTATATGTAACGCCTGTGTTGATAGTCTCATGGTGACTGCATTTAGAAGGAAAAATTGACTTCAGTAGATAATGTTACAATTGTGACAATAGCCTTGAATATGTGTTTAAAGCTTAGAGTGGGATTGACGCAAGTATTTTGATTTTCTTTGGTCTGTAACAGTTCACCTTATAGGCAATGTTGGTATAATTATCCTGTTACCTTTATCCAAAGGTTGGTACAATAATTTGGCTACCTATGGTGGGTACAATAATCTGGCTACCTCAGTAAAATTGTCGATACAATAATCTTGTTGGCCCTATTAAATGGTCGGTACAATAAAATTGTTACCTTTATCAAATGGCTTGTACCATTTTTACCCCTATCAAATGGTTGGTGCAATCCTGTTACCCCCATCAAATAGTTACTAATAACTAGGGCTATGACAACAGCATATTCTTTTCATCATTTTGATTCTCAAGTTTATATCCGACAGTTAATCAACCGATAACCACATCTCAGTTGATTAACTGTGTCTAACTGTGCCGGATATATACTCGTGAGTCAAAACACTATTTATACAAAATATATATAAGCATATAAGATATCAACAGATACACAGTTGAGAGTCAAAATAATGAAAAGAATATGCTGTTGTCCAGCCCTTGTAAAAACCAATAATTAATCTTGTTATGTGTATTAAATGTTTAGGTTTTTTTTCCTATGAAAAACTAACAAGAAAACAGGAATAATCACCAAACAAATTTTGTAAAATATTATGCAGGTCATGCAGTCAGATTACTTTGTGCCACAAAAATTACGGTTTCTTTATGGAGTTTTTCCAAGTTTTTTTTCACATCATACACAGGGTTGCATGCTAGTCGCAGTAGCACAAAGTGATTCTGTTCATGGAATTCTATCAATTATGTCAGTTTCCATGTATCATTGCTTGAGATCATCTTTGACCAAGTTGCTGCAAGGCTCTTTCAGTCTGCCCTTTTCTTGATTAACCTCAATATCACTTTTACAATTGTATTTTTTCAATCATCCACACTGAGGATTAAACCTTCAACCTTCAGGAGAAGGTTACTTTTACAACTGATTTTCCAAGTACTCTAACCACTGTGCCACGTGTCCTTGTGGGAAAACAAAATAGAAAGCAAGTCCATCTTCCAGTTTCATCTAAAAAATTCAGAAATGTGACAGAGTAAAGGTTGTCAACATCAGTAGTTAAAGTGATACGATTGATGCAGCCGGAGTGAAATATGGCACACTGAATTGCTAGCCGACATTGGCATCCACATCATTACAGATGTGCGTACATATATTTATCCAGCCAGCTCCATTCAACATGTTCATACAATTTCCAGCAGTTGCAATGCAGAGGCGACTCCAATCTTGTCACCTTTGGCCTCAATACCAGGAAGTTTGAACTAAAAATACAAAAAAATGAATCCATACATATTAGCATAAGATTAAAGTTTAACATTATTTTTGTTTAACATTGTTTTTTTTTATAATTAGGTATTTACAGGAAGGACAGCTGGAGCATTATTTACATTCTTGGACTACTTTTCTCACGTTTCAGTTGATGTAACTTCTAACCTTCTTCAGGCGTATTTTGTCGAACTTGGGAATGTTTCTGTCGAACTTGGGAATGTTTCTGTCGAACTTGGGAATGTTTCTGTCGAACTTGGGAATGTTTCTGTCGAACTTGGGAATGTTTCTGTCGAACTTGGGAATGTTTCTGTCGAACTTGGGAATGTTTCTGTCGAACTTGGGAATGTTTCTGTCGAACTTGGGAATGTTTCTGTCGAACTTGGGAATGTTTCTGTCGAACTTGGGAATGTTTCTGTCGAACTTGGGAATGTTTCTGTCGAACTTGGGAATGTTTCTGTCGAACTTGGGAATGTTTCTGTCGAACTTGGGAATGTTTCTGTCGAACTTGGGAATGTTTCTGTCGAACTTGGGAATGTTTCTGTCGAACTTGGGAATGTTTCTGTCGAACTTGGGAATGTTTCTGTCGAACTTGGGAATGTTTCTGTCGAACTTGGGAATGTTTCTGTCGAACTTGGGAATGTTTCTGTCGAACTTGGGAATGTTTCTGTCGAACTTGGGAATGTTTCTGTCGAACTTGGGAATGTTTCTGTCGAACTTGGGAATGTTTCTGTCGAACTTGGGAATTTAAATGGAGTTTTGAACAGAACCCTTTATTTACTTCACGAGGGGAGCATGTTCTTGTTCCATCAAGCCATGACTGGATAGAGATCCTAAGTAATTCGTAATTGTACATTTTGGTCGCTCACACTGAGAATTGAACCTCTAGCCTTCAGGAGAAGGTCACTTTTACAATGGACTTTTCCAAGTATTCTAACCACTGTGCCACGGGTCTTAGAAAGCAAGTCCCTCGTACAGTTTCATCTAAAAAGTTCAAGAACATGACAGAATGAAGGTAGAGAACATCCGTAGTGAAAGGGATACGATTGATGCAGCTGGAGTGAAAGATGGCACACTGAATTGCTGGCTGACATTGGCATCCACATCATCACTGCCACCTCACATTTTGTGGCTACCAATCATCTCAAATTCATCAATGTAATCATGTTTAATTAGAAGAATTCAAGAATTTCTATGTTGCATAACTTTCAAAGATTGCTTCATCCAAAAATTTGCCTTTTGCAGCCCCCACCCCGTTTTTTTTTTTTTTTTTTTTTTTTAACAGCTTCAAAAGCGTCAACAAGTCAAGCAGGTTGATATGCATCAGTTTTAAAACAACTTGGGCATTGCTATTCATGAAATTTAAGAATGTGACTATCAGATCATCTCTTGTATGGCCATGCAAAGAATGGCTGGATAAAAACACCCAGAGGGAAGGAGAGAGAGAGAGAGAGAGAGAGAGAGAGAGAGAAGGATAAAGTGAAATACAGAGAGAGAAAATGAGATATATATAAAGAGAAATAAAGAGAGATAAAGTAAGAAATAAAGAAAGAGATAAAGAAATAAAGAAAGAGATAAAGAAATAAAGAAAGAGATAAAGAAATAAAGAAAGAGATAAAGAAATAAAGAAAGAGATAAAGAAATAAAGAAAGAGATAAAGTAAAAAATAAAGGGAGATAAAGTGAGACATATAAAGAGAGAAGGATAAAGTGAGAAATATAAAGGGGAAGATAGAAAAGATGAAAAAGGGAGAGAAGAAATGAGAGAGAAAGGAAAACGGATAGAAAAAGAATGAAAGAAAGAGAAAAATAAATATATAAATATTCATATTTACAGAAAGTATGAATGAAATAAGTCATCGGTACCGTCGGTTTCAAACCTGATAAGGGACCGTTTTAGATAACCATATAAAGCCCTCTTCAGCCGATACTCATCTCTTGTATGGCCAAATATAAATATAAATAATATACTCTTATTTTCAGAAATTTTTCCTTATAATAGAGCACTCTGCTGGAATCCCTTTACCCCCAAAAATACAACTAAGTATATATATATATATATATATTAGTGGCTTCCTTCAGTCTTGACAGACTATGGATACCCACTGTAAGAATGCCTACACATAAAATTTTTGTGGCAAGAGTTACACAATCTCTAACCACACCTCTCCTGAGTCGACATTGTTAAATACCAGGGACAAGAGGAGGTTCAGATAAGCGAAGAGCAGATATATAGCACCTAGAATTCCCAAATGGTTACCCATCTAATACTAGCCAGGCTCAACGTTGCTTTTCAATGATCTGACAAGAACCTATGTGTGTGTATGTGCATATATATATATATATATATATATATATATATATTAGATAGATAGATAGAAACAAGACACAAACTTTAAGATGGACTTGCTTTCTATTTTGTTTGTCTATTGCTTAGATGTGTTAAATGTCAGAAGGCAATTAACTCAGTAGTAAGTGAAGCAATAATGGTCTTATTGTTCTTCTGTGACATCATTAATAATAAGGGAGGGACCCAGAAACACTCTCCCATCTCAAACCTCACATTCCAGGGGCAAGTTACTCTTTACTCACTCTCCTGCATCCACAGGGGCAGAATTCCATTAAAATAATGGCAGAGTGGAGAAAAGGTCTCCAAGTAAATTGTGTGTAGACTTATTTCCACCAAAGTGCGTGTATTTTTATTTGGGGTCCTTTAAAATTTAGACGTGTTTGATTGCATAACAAACATGTTTACACATGTGTGATGTCACAAATGTTTTATTATATCTTGTAGACTGATGACCCTGAGCAGACTTTTAGCCATAGTTTACACTTGACCACATCCTTTGTAAAAAATAAATGACTATTCAGCCATTACAAATCATTTTGTATTAGATTTATTGAATAGTAAGAAAATCGTAAAAATCATAGATACCACCATACTCACAACAATTATAAATATCACCATCCTCATAAAAATTATAAATATCACCATCCTCATAAAAATTATAAATATCACCATCCTCATAAAAATTATAAATATCACCATCCTCATAAAAATTATAAATATCACCATCCTCATAAAAATTATAAATATCACCATCCTCATAAAAATTATAAATATCACCATCCTCATAAAAATTATAAATATCACCATCCCTATAAAAATTATATATATCACCATCCCTATAAAAATTATATATATCACCATCCTCATAAAATTTATAAATATCACCATCCTCATAAAATTTATAAATATCACCATCCTCATAAAATTTATAAATATCACCATCCTCATAAAATTTATAAATATCACCATCCTCATAAAAATTATAAATATCACCATCCTCATAAAAATTATAAATATCACCATCCTCATAAAAATTATAAATATCACCATCCTCATAAAAATTATAAATATCACCATCCTCATAAAAATTATAAATGTCACCATCCACATAAAATTTATAAATGTCACCATCCACATAAAAATTATAAATATCACCATCCTCATAAAAATTATAAATATCACCATCCTCATTGCATCCAAGCAAGTATAAATGCTGACGAAGAGGGGGGACGAAAAGAATGATCTGAGCATCAGGATGGGCAACATAGAGATCTCGGATAGCATCCTGAGAATGTTGATTTTTATTTCAGATAACAAGAGACAACAATTTCAGGCTAATAAATCAGAAGCAATGCAGATGAATAAATGAACTACAAAAGAAATAAGGTTAGTAATAAGAGTGCTATCATCACAAAAGCAATTCTCAAACAAAAGATGCTCCTTTGCACATCTAAAGCATAAATTATGTTTCAGGTAACCGTGATTAGTTTTTGTTTTAACCAAACAGAATACAGATGCGGTTTCTTTCAAACCGAAAACGCTTTAAAATATATTATAGCTAAAATAATAATAATAATAAAATGACCTGGAACTGTCTGCAAAAAAAAAAAAAAAAAAAAAAAGAACTAAAAACTCTAATAAACACGACCAGAATCTTCAAGCAGGATATCCAAATGGAATTCAGTATGGAAAAGTGTGCACTGCTGACCATGAGGAAGGGAAAACTAGAAGCAACAGAAGGTACAGTACTGGCCAATCAAACAGTAATGAGGGCACTAGGTGAACATGATAGCTACAAATACTTGGGCGTGCTGGAAGCAGACGCAATTAAAGCAACGGAAATGAAAGAGAAAATAGGAAAAGAATAACTCAGAAGAACAAGAAAACTCTTCGAAACCAAATTAAATAGTCAAAATCTAATTAAAGAAATAAACACATGGGCAGTGTCACTAACAGGATACTCTGGACCAAAGAATAACTAAAGAATATCGATCAGAAGACCAGGAAACTCATGACGATGCATAATGCACTACATCCGAAGGATAATACTGACAGATTATGTGGAAAGGAAAGATGGAGGAAGAGGGCTGGTCAGTATAGAAGACTGAATAACACACACACAAAAAAAAAAGGATTAGAGAAATACATAATGAAGAATACCGAAAGAATAATTACTGCAGCAAGAGACACGGAAGAAACAAATAAGATAGAAAAGGAGACAAGGATTAAGATGAGGAAAGGAAAATGGGAAGAGAAACAGCTACATGGACGATTCATAAGGATGACAAAAGAGACTAACAAAAACACTTGAAAATGGCTACAAAAAGGAAACCTTAACAGGGAAACTGAATCATTAATAACAGCTGCACAAGATAACTCAATTAAAACCAACAATATCAAAGCAAGGATCGACAAAACACAAGAAAATAGCAAATGCAGACTCTGTTGACGAAGAGTTGAAACAATAAACCACATAAGTGAATGCAGCAAACTAGCCCAAAAAAAATATAAAAATAGACATGATCAAGTGGGGAAGGCAGTACATTGGCAATTATGCAAACAAATACATCTTGAACACACAGAGACAAATGGTACAAACATAAGCCAGCAGCAGTACTGGAAAACGAAAGTCACAAGATCCCATGGGACATGGATATATAAATGGATAAACCCATCCAAGCAAAAAGACCGGATATCATAATAGTTAACAAGGAAAAGTCCTGCCAGACTGTAGACTTTGCCATTCCAGCAGACCAGAGTGAAGAGCAAGGAGACTGAAAAGCAGAGCAAATACACGGAACTGGCCAGAGAGCTCAAAGGGATCTGGAGAATGACGAAAGTAAAAACACCACTAATAGTAGAAGCGCTAGGAATGATATCAAAACACTTTGAAAAAAAGATTGGGAGAGATTGGAATCCAAGGGATGGCAGAAACGATACAACAAATTTCAATAATAAAAATTGCAGAAAACCCCTTGGATGTGGAGACTAACACCACACATAAATGACACGGAAACGGCTACAGATACAAACACAAACGAGTATCAATCACATAGAATCATGAAAACTGAAACTGCATGATTAAAAAATATCGCCCATCCCCCCCCCCTTTTTTTTTTTTTTTTTTTTTTTTTTTTTTTAAATCACCATACATGGACACCACACTAAATAATGAGGTCAAAGGATAGAAAGACCGAGGAGAGAAAGCACTAGCCAGACCTCCACTGGATGAGTGAAAAGAGGACTGGAACCTTGGGAAAGCTTATTGCCACCCAAATCCCAGTGAAAACCAATGGTCGCAGCCAACAAGAAATTAATGGTAAGTGACCGTTGCGATAATGCAAATATTTTTGCAAAGGTTATCAAAAGAGGTGGAGAGTACTGGAAATCTGGGGAGACTTGTCACTCAGACTTCAGGGAACGCCGCAAGTTGTTCTTAAAGAGCAATCTTTGATGGTTTGTGTGAATACTCGTAGTGAGTAAATAATAATAATAACCCCGGTATATAGAAGAAGAATTTATCTTGCCTTTGGTAACATTTATTTGTTAAATTACCCCACTCTCTATCATTGCCTAAACCTAAATATGAATTCCATGAACAAAGCTTCTTCCCTAAAACTGCACGCTGGTCTGCTTTCCAGCTAACTACAATATCATTATCTTCAAGTCCAACATAAACAAGTTCTTGTTTAACAGTCCTCGTAAATGATCTAATTATACCAAATCACTTCTACAAACGATTATTATGCAACTGTCCCAATGACTACAATACACACATTAACACTTATCCTCGAGTGGCGTGTAGGCCTTGCTATGTCGTGACTCTTTTGTAAATATATATATATTTTTTTTTTTACCTAGTTTTATTGTTAAAAACTTTATTCTTTACATGTGAAATAGTCATGGTCGATTTCAAAGTCTGATTCCTTCACCTTTTTGGGAGTAATTGCTTCTTGTTTTTTTTTTGTTTGTTTTTTTTTTAACTCACCATGCAATAAATTCAAGTGTCATATTCATTGCATGATGCAAGTAAGTGGGTGTGTAGGTGAGAAAGAAGAAAGACTCATCCGAACACTATGTGGCCGCGCCTAGGGTGTAGTGGTGAAGAATGAGGAGAGTAGAACTATAGGGTTAAATCATCACAGCTACCAATATATATATATATATATATATATATATATATATAGGGTGGCCCCCCCCAAAAAAAAAAACAAAAACAAAAGCTAAATGGAGGCCATCTAGAACATATACTGTAGAACGGAGAAAAAACGGCCAAATACCCTAGTGTTTTGATGTGATGTTTTGAATATAATAAACTAGTTATGACCAAAGTTTCATTTCATTCGGACAAAACACTAAGAAACGGGGCCTAATTAGAGTTGGGCCCCGTTTTTTTTTTTGGGGGGGGGGGTCACCATTTATACGGAAATTCTGAGCTAAATCATGTAGAATTACAACAAAATTTATTGTTTGACAAAGGAGTATAAATAGTTTTTAATGTTTTTCCTTAATCCATGGATTTTCAATGAATGTTTCATTTTCATAAACATCTCTGTATCCTCATTCATTCAAGCATGGAGTATCCTTTTTGCACTATCATTTCTAATTTAATTTTTGATTGATATGCTATTAAGCAAAATTTATAATTACCCAATTATCAATTTTACTAAAAAAAAAAAAAAAAAACATTTCCTGATAAGATGAGCCATTCATTGAAAACCCATGAATTAAGAAAAAAAACTTAAAATTATTTGTAATTTTGTAATTCTACATGATTTAACTCAGAATTTCCATCCATGTTATTGCTCTATCTCGCATATTGAGCTTTCTTTATCTGCTTTGGATTGTCTTATAAATATTGAAACTTATATTTATTTGGACTTTAGGTTTACAGTATTATACAATCTGTGATCCTACGGCAATTCAGTATTTCATTTAATATAGATATTACATTGATAAGATTTTTGTGGAATTTTAAATTTTGATTTCAAATGTCTTTTCAAAGAAGTTTTCGTTATAATACCTTTTCTTTATATATCACTTTAAAGAGCATTTTCTGCTCTTTCTAATCGTTTAAATTTATGTGATTTAAGAAATTTTGTGGCAGTGACAAGTTTCTTGAAGATGATGAGCATAGTGGGTGGCCATCGGATGTTGACAACGACCAATTAAAAGCCTTAGTCGAAATCAATCCATGCACAATTTTTTTTTTTTTTTACACGGTGGTCACCACTTATCAAGACCCGGAAGCCACTCAGGAATAAGGGTTATTGCAAGTACAGTACGTTAGTGTAAGGATTTAATAAAGAGTCTACTTAAGGGGGCGGTTCATCAGGAATTTGTTTATGTTGGACTTGAAGACATCCAGGTTGTAGTCAGGTTGGAAGCAGGCAGACGGAACATAGTTCCACAGGCGTGCAGTTCTAAGAAAGAAACTTTGTTCATGGAATCTAAGTTTTGATTTAGGCACAGATAAAGAGTGGGGAAAATTTTTGACAGTGGATTCAGCTAGACGGGTGTTTTTCGTAAAAGATTGGAGAGGGGGGACCAGAAATTGGAGTTCAGACGAGCACCTGCCATGGAAATAACGATAAAACAAGGATAGGCTCGCAACGTCTCTTCTGTGGGAGAGAGGTTGCAGAGTAGAGAAAAGCGCATCCCCCACTAAGCCACGAAGTTTATTTTGTACTCTGTCAAGGCAGGATAGGCTGTTTTTAGCAGCTTCTGCCCAGATATGGCAGCAGTATTCCATCCTTGGACGTACTTGGCTTTTATATAGATAGAGAATTGCATCAGTAGCGAGATATCTTCTGGAGCGGTAGAAGGATCCCACCATCTTTCCAGCGACCTTGGCAACAGACTTGATGTACGTATTCCATTTCAGATCAGGAGTAAAGGTCAAGCCCAAAAGCTCAAAACATGGGGCTTCTCCTAGACGAGAGCCATCCATTTCAATTGATGCCAGATGGGGGTCAGAGCGTTGATGGTGTTTAAGAACTTGCTTCTGAATAAGACATAAAATATACAATGATTTCCAACCACTTGAGAGAGAGAATGGAAATACAAACTTGATAAATGGGTGTCTCACATATTGAATGACAACCAAAAGAAACGCTGTTATGAAGTGTCATCTTCCCTTTTTTTATGCAACAAGAACAACCTGCTTTTCGACCTAGTTGTGACTTGCGATAAAAAGTAAGTTCTTTACAACAACCGGTGATGCTCAGCTCAATGGTTAGACGGCTAAGAAGCTCCACAACTTTTCTCGAAGTCAGAGTTTCACCAAAAGAAGGTCATGCTGACTATTTGATGGTCTGCGATCGGCCTCAACCATTATTTTTTTTTAATGCAGGTGAAACCATTAGAACAAAGTACTGTCAATAAATAGATAAAATGCACCAGAAACTTCAACAATACCAGCATTAGTCAACAGAAAAGACTCCATTCTCCTCCACGACAATGCTGGGTCGCATGCTGCTAAGCCGACCCTTCAGAAGTTGAATGACTTGGGCTACAAAACTGCCTCATCGGCCATACTCTCCAGACCTCTCACCTACTGACTACTACTTTTTCAAGCATAACTTTCTTCATGAGAAAAGTTTCAAAAACCGAAGCAATATCAAAAACACCTTCAGCGACTTCATCGCCACCAGAACGCAAGATTTTTACGTTACTGGCATAAATACATTTATTTTGCATTGGCAAAAATGTGTTAATTCTGATGGTGCTTATTCTGATAAATAAATTTTTGTTTGAACCGAGATATGTTCATCTGAATTTAAAAATTAAAAACCACAAGAACTTTCTTGTTAACCTGAGATATATATATATATATATATATATATATATATATTGATTGAAAGATGAGGAATAAACATCAATAAGGAAATAATATAAGGAAGAGAGAACCTCATTAAGTCATGGTATTTCTAAGCTAAATGCTTCTCATCTTTTGATTATCATTAGCTTCGAAATGCTGTGGCTTAAAGAGGTTTTCTCTCCCTTATTTTCTTTCGGTATTAATCTAATGTTATAAATAAGTTATATGGAACCCTTATTTTTAATCTTTCAGTTAATATTTTTAATTGAACCTTAACAGTTTTGAGTTTTTCTTAATTTTATAAGTTTGCTTTGTATAAGATATTTCTTTTAATAGCTTTATATATATATATATATATATATATATATACTTTTTTTTTTTTTTATAAAGGAATCAGCATTTATCAAGGCCCGGAGGCCACTCGAGGATAAGGGTTAATGGGTATACATTAGTCAATGTGAGTATAGCGTTTTTAACATAGGTATTGGGATTTTAGTAAGTTGGATTATATAGGGGTACGGTTCATCAGGAACTTGTTTACATTAGACTTGAAAACAATCAAATTGTAGTCACCTGGGAAGCAGGCCAAGGAAGAGAGTTCCACAGGTGTGCAGTTCTAAGAAAGAAAATCTGCTCATGGAATCTACGATTAAGTCTAGGCACAGATAAAATGTTTAGGAAACTATTGGTGGTGGTTCTGGCTAGACGAGTGTTTTTCGTGAAAGTTTGTTGAGGAGGAATCATAGATTGAAGCTCAGACGAGCACCTGCCATGGAAATAATGATAAAGCAGAGACAGGCTCGCAATGTCTCTTCTGTAGGAAAGAGGTGGCAGGAAAGAGAAAAGGGCATCCCCCACTAAGCTACTAAGTCTATTTTGAACTGTCAATGCAGGATAAGCTGCTTCTAGCAGCTCCTGCCCAGATATGGCAACAGTACTCCATCGTTGGCCGTACCTGACTTTTATATAGGTAGAGAATTGCATTAGGAGTGAGATATCTACTGCAGCATTTCTAATAGACAGTAACTTCCTGTGCACATATGTATGCAACCAAAAAGTAAACCGGAGATGAGACATGAAGAAAGTAACAACCCCAGTTAAAGTCTATCCCTAATGACGCTGGCTTAAACAGAGTAGCAAGGGAGAAGACAACGAAATACTAAGATCTTATTTTATTTAGCTCATTAGGTAGGTAGACACAAGGTAAGGTGTGCGTTTGATCAAAGGGTTTCTGGATTTAAACGTGACACACACCGTTTTATTAACCACCGTCACCTCTAATACGAAGGTCTTATGTATGACATGAAAAGAAACTGATAGAAATCTTCCTAAAATTTCATTCTAATAATTATAGAAACAACCATACTTGCAAAAAAAAAATTTCAAAAACTACCTAATAAATATACCTGGTGAACAAAGTGCAAGAGAAATACAAAAAATTGCACTTAGGCGGGACATTTAAAATCTTAATACCATAGTACCTTTAACATACATATGTACACGTGTCACAATTACCAGATTATGAATCTACACCATTTTTTTTTTGTTATCATTGTAATATATTATATAATGTATAATAATAATAATAATAATAATAATAATAATAATGGTGCTTGTGCAGTGTATGCACTGTGCTATATTTTAGATAGTATTTCCAACTTAAATTTTTATGGTATCTTTTTTTTCATTAAATTATTAGGTGAAAGTGCGAAATAGTTAGAAAGCCCCTCCCCCTGTTAAGAATGGCCTTCTAAATAACGTTATTATTTCAGCATGGTGCGTACAACATTTACTCGTACTTCACAGGGAACGTGAACCCTGCATAAACAGTGTTTTTATTTAATGATTGCTCCCTGTAAGTGCATGCGCAAAAGGTTTTTTTTTGGTTTATTTAATCACAAAAACTTTTTTACAGGTACTATTTGAGGCCACAAAAGGTGGGGGGGGGCATTATTTGAATATGTATGAAAAAATAATTTTAAAAAATAAAAATCTTTCGTGGAGAAAATAAAAAAATTAAAATTAAATAAAATAAAAACAAGCATGAAATAAAAGTATGAATCAAATTTATCCCCAAAAAAACGAAAAAAATTCAAAAAATAAATATACGCATATTAAAAAAAAAAAAAGTGAGATATATACGAAGAAAGTGAAAGAAATCATTGAATAAAAACACCGTTTACGTAGGGCCCACGTTCCCCGTGAAGTACCCATTTATTTATAAGATAAAACAAGAAAAAATGTTAACTAAAATTTAATGCACTCTTTATTTTTAGTTCATATCAAAAGTTTAATTAAATCTGATTAGTTAATGAATTTTTAAGATGAATTTGTGTTCGCTATGTCTCAATAAACATAGAATTTTCTATTTCATTTCCCATTTTAGTCATGTAAATTATTTACAGTTAAAATGTTATAAAACAAACAACTTTAAGTTTTAAATATATTTCAAAGAAATAAATTACGCCTGGTGAATTCATTGATCGTTTTGGTTAAAATTTAAAAAAATAACTGTCGTGAAAAATGCTTCTAACTTTAAAATATTTGAAAATACTCAATGAAAAGTTTTATTTATTATTAAAAGAACGAACTGAAAAATATTCTCATAAAAATGTTTGTTTTGCAGTTTAAAAAAGTAATTATATAATTATCCAAATGAAGAATTGTTCTTTCTCTTTAATAAAAAAAAAATATGTTTAAATTACCACAAAGGGCAACGAAAACTATTTTTTATGGCTACTAGCATGTAAGGGGCAACGAAAAATATTTTTTATGGCTATTAGCATGGTCACGTGCTTGAACACAAGAAACTTTAGGCACCGTATACCTACATGATGATCTGGTAATGACGTCATGCTGTCATGTTCATCGGCCTCACTACTATCTACAAGGGACTTTATATCTATGATTGGGAAGATGATATACAAAAAAAGCAGGAACCTGATGAAGACGCTTTGAAAGTTGAAAGCATGTTTATTCTTAAAGATGGATAATTTGCTTTGGAGAGAAAAAAAATACACTGTTTTTGGCTTTCTAATTGTTATAATACTAGAACATGTACCCGGCGTTGCCCGGCATTAAGCATAACATTAAATTCCTTAACAAAAATGAAGTAAAAAACGGAAAGGAACTGAGACATGTGCCTGTGAGTACTATGTTTTTTTAAACTATTCACTTCTTGTAAGTAAAAAAAATTATACTCGTGCTGAGATCGAAACCAAAACCTAAAGACAGTGAGTCAAGTACGATAACCATTAGGCCAGCATGATTCGATCTTTAAAATTTGTTTTCAGATCTACTTATTCTTAAAATATAAACGATTCCCACATGTGCAATCGTGAAACAGTTGACAGACAAAAATTCGATGACCCCTTAGCAGCCCTTTTTTTTTTCTGGATTAAAACCGATTAAAAAGTTTTCCACATGTCTGAATACCTTATATTTCAAATTTCAAGTCTATAGGCTAAACGTTTTTTGAGTATATAGGTTGAGAAGTGTCCTCACACACATTTTAAATTTTATAGATATACTAGCAGAGGTACCCGGCATTGTCCAGTATTAATGTAACATTAAATTCCTTAAAAAAAGAAAAAATGAAGTAAAAAAAAAAACTAAAAGAAATTGAGACATGTTCATGCAAGTAGTATGTTTTTTCTAAATAGTTCACTTGTTACTGAAGAAAAAAAAAAAATACTCGAGCCGAGATCGAGACCAATTCCTAAATGACAGTCAAGCATGATAACCATTGGACCAGCTTGACATGTCTTTAAACAGAGTTTTCAAACAAACTTATACTTAACATAAAAAAGCTGTCATGTTTCATGACCGTACATGCGCAGTCGTGAAACAGTTGAATACAGATAAAAAATTTGATGATACTAATGTATCAATTTGGACCAGATTAAAACCGATTAAAATTTTTCCACAGGCTTGAATAAGCATGTGGAAAAATTCTATATACCAAATTTCAAGCCTGCAGATCAAAAATTCGTCGAGTATATAGGTTTAGAAGTATCCTCACACACACACATTCAGTTTTATATATAGATAATTCAAACAAGAAATAAGGTTTTCAAAGTGCCAACACTTTTCTTATAAGAAAGAAAAGCTCACAGGTTGATACAAAACTGATTGCTGTTGAACACACAAACTTGCATTCTTTTAACATGAAGTGAAAGAGTTATCAACCAAAAGTCGATTTCTGCACAAAAACCAAAGGAAGGGCCAGGGAGTAGCACTGCAGAACATTTTTGTATCCCCACTCTCTCTTGCTCACCCCTCCCTCAAGCATCCACCCTTTTTCTAACAAAGATAAGCAGAGAGACACCTACACATCAACCCCTGCCCTACAAAGATCTTCATCTAAGGGGTATTAAAGTGAATTGGGAGGGAAGAAAACAAACCCAACATAAAGGTGAATGTGTACCTGCACTGCTGTGACAAAATCAGACACGAGATTCTCGTTTAGGGTGAGGCGTAGTGGGGGTGGGGGGAATTCTGCACATGGATGCCAAAATGTGAAGAATTCGTTCAGTGGAGTTGGGAAAGTTACCGATTCCACTGAAGTCTGTTCAGTGACTATCTCCAATTACCCAGGTGCAAA
>NC_136483.1:170647071-170822071 GCF_053919585.1 Euprymna scolopes
TAGAGTGGTGTGGTTCGCGAGTGATTAACCGTGTCGGATATATACTCGAGAGTCAAAACAATGATAAGAATATTCTCTTGTCATAGCCCTAGTTATCACTCGAGCTCTATTCGATTTGGTTTTGAGCTTATAAAATTAGCCGCTAAGGGGTCAAACTTGGAAAAAATTGGAACAGCCGTTAAGTTTACTAAACGAGTTATTTCTACATTTGCGCAAATATATATTTTAATCTTTAAGGTTAGAAGGTAACGAATAAGGCTGTTTTGGTCTCAGTTTTAGCTGATGGTACCCAAGTCCTATTTCTCTTCAAACTTTTGAAATCACTATTATATATTGGGTACAATATAATAATCAATAGAGTATTGGCTCTATAAAAATGAATATGAAGGGGAGGGGGACATAACTATATATTCGAAACCATATAATCAATGAAGAATTGGCTGTATAATATATACGAAATCTACATAAATTAAAATATATTTAAGTGTATTTTACAACTGGGCAATGCCGAGTGGGGAACTATATATATTGGGTACAATATAATAATTAATAGGGACTTGGCTTTATAATAGTAAATATAAAATCTGCATAAATTAATAAATATTTAAGAATATTTTACAACTGGGCAACGCCGGGTGGCCTGCTAGTATAATTATAAAAAACTTGAAGCATTCAAAATTTTTCCAAAAATTACTGGATTCAGCATTAAATAACCCGAAAACGGTTGATAAGCCGTCAAACAAAACAAATAAATCAACTAAAGTTGTTTACTGACATGGACATTAAATGGTGTTGAAGGTAACTAACCCAGCAGCAAACCTCTGTCCCTTTCAGCAAAATAAACAGGTTTCAATTTTCAAAAACACGTCTAACGTTTGACTGAATAGAAAATATACTGTTTTGTTGTTTGTTAGATTTTTTTTTTTTTTTTTTTTTTTATCAGGAGGTTAAACTGTACAGAAAGGGGAGATGGCATAAAAGATTTTTCGGCAAGAGGTTATCGAAAAGTATAACTTTCAAAAATAACTCTTCTGAATGTTACGAAAAAGTTTACCAATGTCATGGTTCACGATAGAGGTCAACTTATGCCTACAAAAGTCAAAGTCATGGGAGAGTGATTTACTCAAGCTCTCGTCTGTGTCAACTTTTATGACGAACTGATAATAAGACTTAATTATTACATACTCTCAAAAATTATAGACTTAGAATTAGTGCTTTATTCTAAACTAGCCTGGGTGCCCGGCGTTGCCCGGGTGTCTAGAAGTGTGTGTTGAGCAAAGAAAAAAAAAAAAAAAGTTGTAATAGGCAGGCAGGTTTGAACATGTACCACAAAGGAGGAAACGAACATGAAAAAAAAAAAAAAAAAAAAAAGCAACGTCTTTGCTGTTGCACCCACCGCCAAACCAGAAGTGACGGATGTTTAAATTAAGGCTATCGAAAAAAAGGGATGACTTTCGAAAACATCAGTGAATAAAGCGACCCCTCTCTGTGAGGGTGAAGGAATTAGTGTTTTTAGCAATTTTTTTTTTAATATTTGTAGTCTGAAGGGTCGAGCTTCAAAACGATAACAATCTCGCGAAAATCCGTCGCCTCTGTCAAAAGTTTTAGGCAGACATACAAACATACATACATACTTTTAAATAGACAGGTGAGATTTATATTATAGATAAAACTTAATTATTACATACTTTCAAATGTTATAGCCTGTTGACTTAGAATTACGGTTTTATTCTAAATTGATGGTTGAATATGGCTAAATTTGTGCTCATTTTTGCATTAGATACTAATCCCTACTAATCCCTATCTATGAATTGAACAGATACCATTATATTCAGTTTTCTGCACCTTATCAGAACAGAGGTCAATACAAAAGTTCTCCCATTCGGCCAAGTAGTTTCGGAGAAAAAGTGAAACGTAAATATTAATCCCTATTAATCTCTAACTATGCATATAATAATACTTAATTCACTGCATCTTATCAGAGCCCATACAAAATTTCAGCCAGATCGGCCCAGTAGTGCAAGAAAGTGGAATGAGAAGACAGACTAAGAGATATAATATAGATCATCATTATTATTGTTATTATTACTAGACTTTTAATCCATTAAAACAGGACAAACTTATAGCCCAATGACTTAGAACAAATGACTACAGAAATTCCCCTCTGGACCAAAGTATCGTAGGTTTTCAACAACAGATACCACATAGAAATTCAATACATCTAGGCTAATAGCCACTATCTTTTGTAGCTTTCGAACACCATTTTATACACATGCAGTTGTGATAAAATGCTATATTGCATCCTACAAGCAACGCCATGATAATCGCAACATTTTTAGAGGAAGGAGTTCCTATTTTTCTCTTTAAATATTTAATCCTACCACTACTCCCAGTTGTCACCGGAATGAATTCTACACATTCCACAGATTCTGTAATTATACCAATTGTAACTTACTCATAAATAGATAGACCTAACATTATCTTTACAATTTACAATCCATAACTAATAAAGGCTCCCACGCCAAAGTTCGCCATTCTGATTGGCTGAGCTCTATATATTCTCATATTCGAGAATCCAATTCTATGCTTTATAAATAAATGCTTAATAGCATTAAGATATGGTGTCACTAAGAGACATTATGTAAAAATACAAAACACTTCTTGCTATCGAGTTTTTATACCATTAAACACAGAATGTGTAAATTGGTGAGGTTTCAGACTGAGCATCACATGCATATTTATATATTGAAGACTTTAGCTCCCTAATATTTACGTCTTTTATATTAAGATTTCTACTAAAAAAACAATTAGAAAAGTATGGAAGTTTCTTTGTAAATTATTTTATCTTTTCTATGCAACTTGAGATTTTTAGGTTTTCCAGTATTATACTCATTATCACACGTGAAATTTTTGACGACAATTTGTTTTTATGTAAGAACATTATGCGACGGCCTGTCAAACAATGCCTGTAGGGGCATTGTTTCACTTATAGCAGGCGTATTTGTTATTCATTTAAAGATCATCCGAAAACATAGAAATGTCATCACATTAAGGTGAATGTAAAAGGCAGTGAGAAACGATTGTTACAAACAGCCACCTCGATATTAAATACTGTTTTATTATTCTGCTAGTTATATATAATAGATATTTGATTGGCATGTTCTAACTGAATGGGGATCCACCAAAACCCAGTATTAAAATCAGTCTGGAGAGATTCTCTTTCCTTGGCCGAGGACGGAGAGTGTGACGTGTGGCGGCGGAACAGTTACTACACCGCGATCTGATTTCGGAAGCAGAGAAAAACCCACTACAGATTTCATCACCCATGGAGAAAGAGTGAAAGAAAGAGAGAGGGAGAGAGAAGAGAAAGAAACAGAACGAGGAAGTTGAAAAACGTTCGATCGACGTTAGCACCAAACACCTCCCACAATATGAAGGCAAGTGACAGGTCGTCCCACAGTCAGCGCACATGGTGACCTCATTGCTCCAAGAAGCAGGATAAGGAAAGAACAGGATTTCGTCAATTCTATTTTTAGAATCAAGGGGCGAAACAAAAAGAAAGGCAATATAATAATTCCCTTGTGCAAGTAGTTGTGACCAAAAGTTCGACCACGTAAAACATGTTTCTGGATAACCAAAGCGATGTCACATTTCCGAAGTTGGCAAAGATGGAGAAAAAAGATATCTAAATTAATCCCTCGATAAAGCTATTTTGGATAACCAAAAACGGATGCCTACAGGCATGTTAAAAAAAAAGGAAAAATCAAAAATATCTGCGAAGTCATCGTTTGGAATTTATATCTCCTACGCGGAACTGAAATGTGTCGCACGGCATTAAAAGACTGGATTTGGTGATTGAAACTTTTTTTCCCTCACAAGAGATTTTATTTGGATTAACTGTAGCAATTTCAAATTGTCAAAAGAGAAGAATTGAGCTGTAAGTGCAAAAAACTTTAATTTCTTTCTCTGCCGAGCCGGAGATCGGACTTTTCCTCGTGTGGACCGGTTGCTGCCGTTTACCTTTTGTCTTTCTGTTACAGGATTCTCTTTCAGTTAGTATGTTAAAAATATTCCCCAATCCCATTAGCTTTGAATATATTTGTTTTTGTTAAATCTTTCTTTCCCCTTGTTTCATTATCTATTGCAAATCTTATTGTGTTCGATTTTTGTGTTTATTTTGTATCTGCCTGTCTCACAGAAAATAATTGTTGTTTTATTTGTTTCAAACCTTTTTTGTATAAAACAGGAAAATTGAACCCAATCTGGGACCTATAAACATACCCCTACTGCAGAAGATTTGTCTGCCTGTGATAAGCGTTTGCTATCCATATTCCTGTGTTTGCATTTTATTGTTATATCTAAATATTGCCCTGGCCCGTATGTAATACGACCAATTCAACTTTTTTTAAAACCTTAAACATTACTTTTATTAATACTATACAGAAGATTAAAACTATATTGAAGATGTTAACTCTGGACTAAATTGAAGAGGTTAGCTCCCAATTATTTGTGGGTTTTTTTATTGCCATGCCGAGAAAAAATTCTGGAAGTTTATTGAACAAAATACAATGAACTTATTTTTGTAAACAATTTTTTTCCTGCAACATATTTCTTTTAATAAAATTTTGTAATTTCAGAAACAATTATAATAAATAAGATGCGATTATTTAAAACTCTTCAATATATAAATATAAATGAAATGCGTCGGTTTCTAACCTCATCCTTCTACACAAGCACAAAAAGAAATAATGACATGTAAAATAAATAAATGCTTATATATTTACGCACACGCTTTGTTTTTACAATTTTACCTTTTTATTTGTGTAAATCTGGCTGTAATTATCAACTTGGCCGTTTTTAGCCTTTTTCTGAAATATTTGGCTTCAAATATTTAGCAGAGTATGCCAACCCGATTTTTTTTTAGGGTGTTTCAATGTTGACACATTGGGTGAAAGCACAGAATATTCACAGCACATAATCAAACCCCCATGTTAAGAATAGGTTTATAGATACTAACATTGTTACTTCAGCACGGTACATTTATTTTGTTCTCTAGGCGCCAGTGCCCACTATTTTACTGGGCCGGCAGTGGCTCCCACTAACAACTGTACTTTGCCTTGTTTTTTTTACAGGTGTGACTGCTTAAGTGTGTGAATGAAGGTCTTTTTTATTTGCTTGTTTGTTATTAGATTGGTGTAAAAATAATGTTTTTTATGTACAAGTTGAACATCAAAAAATGGCATTTTTGCACAAACCTAATATTAGGTTGGTGCAAAATTAATATCGTTTTTGACATCTGATAAAAACGATATTATTTTTGCACCAACCTAATATAAGCGGTTGTGTTCTTAAAAGAAACTACTATTTAAAATAATATTTGTTACATAAGAAAACCTAACTGTCAGCACGATGATTCCCTTAAAATCTAACACGTAAAAATAACATATGCAATATGATGTCAGTTAATAAAAAAACTAAGCGCCGTCGGGTTCTTAAAATTTATCAAATAGTTTTATTTTTTAGTTTGTGTTGTTTAGGCATATCAACCTTTTTCAAGTGATTTAATGCTAAATTAATTTTGACTCTTTGAAAGAAGAAATATCTTTTAAAATCCGTTATGCTTTTAAAGATGAATTTAGGAAAATTCGTCCCCGGAAAACTCGTCCATTTTTTGCTAAGTAGGAAAACTGGTCTATTATTAAATAAATATCGATTGAAAACACATTTTATGACTGTTCTTGAAGGAGATATTATTTTTAAAACAATACACATCCTATAATATTTTTTTTTTAAATATTTTTACTTGTTTACTGTCGTTTTAAAAAAAAAAAAAAAATTGGTTTTTCTAAGTGTTCATTTTCTACCTAGCTTTGGATGTTTTTAGTGGTTCAACTTATTTTAAAGAGTTTATTTAGTTAAAAAACAAAAACAAAAAAAAAAAATCAAGTAATGTAGAGTGTTACTTTTGAACAAAAAATGTTTGACATGAGAGGATCACGTCTTAGGAATCTCGATAACTGCTCAAAAATAGAAAATTAAAGAAAATACTGAGGTAGATATAGTTTTAAAACAAGCCGCAGCCTCCAAAAGAAAATAAATTTTTATATTTTTAAGTAATGTCCAAGATCACTGCTCGGAAAAAAAATTAAAAAAAAAAAAAAAAAATCAAGCTACCGGAAATGGATACGGGTGATTATGTAACAAAACCGTGTTATTACAAAAAAAAAAAAAAAAAAAAAAAAAAAAAATGATAATTTATGCGAATTCATCAGATTTTTTTTTTTTTAATGAAATCAAAATTTGGAAGTTATTCTTAACATGGGTAGGAAAATACTTTGCTGTACCTAGCTATACTGATGAGGCATAGAGATAATGAAAGACGTGTCTGGATTTATATATTATATAATTAGGTATATGCATGTATGTCTTTCAGCCTTTTCAGAAATTATTAGTAGGCAATTAGGCGACTATATGTCGGGCGTTTCAAACATGACTAAACATTTTTTTGCAAGTGTGACTGGACATTTTATAAGATATATTTTATAAATATTTATTAGTTGAAATCTGACTGGACACTCTATAAGATGTTACATAAATATTTATATTACTTATATAAAGTGTACGATGACGCACAACTCATGAGGTCACAAATTCTTTTGGCGTCAATATGGTATTTGTGGATGCATATCTGAATATTAATGGTCCTTTACTTCAGAAAATAAAAACAAAATTTCAGCTCAGCTTGAAATTTTTAAACTTTGCACTTTTGAATTTTTAACAATCTGTATATTAATACCATAGTACCTTTAACGTACGTATGTACGTACATATGTACGTGGGTCATGGTTTCCCCGATTATAAATTATTTAGTCTGGAGATCTTATTTATAAAAAATGAGGGTAGAAGGTGATAATATACTACAAACATTAAATTAGTATATGGATACACAACGTTTATTATTATAGTATGTTACCACCTATCCTCCTTTTTTTTTTTTAATAAATAGGATCTCCCAATCAAAGATGCACTGTAAAAAAATTAAGAAAAATAAAGAAAATGATGTTGCTTTTGGGCCATACATGATACTAAAATATACCTTGTTAGTCTTCTGGCTAGGATCTAAGGGTGGTATCTGTTCTGTCCAAAGATGGGATACTGATATTGTAGGGATACCATTTTTATAGGACACTCATACAATGGCAATATATCACAGACTCCTATAAGAATATTGGAGATAAACCGTAATAATCAGATATATTCTGACACTACATTAATCAAATTACTTAAATACTTTTACCATTTTAACAAAAGGGCTACAATAATATCACAGGGCCTCCATTCACACTGAACGTCCACAGAATGCCAAGCAGTAATATATTACAGACTAGCGGGGGTATCCAGCGTTGCCTGTGTGTTTGTAGGTGTAAAAAGAAAAGTGTTTCGGACCCGTGACGAACCCGAAGGCGGAAAAAAAAGTGAAAGAAAAAAAGTGTTAGTAGGGAAGGAGGCTTGAACTTGTGACGTGAAGGCAGAGCGGAAAAGAAAGCGAAAGAAAACATGAACTTTTACCGCTACGCTACAAAACCATAGGAAGTGGAAATCATTCAAATTTAGCAATGTCAATCAAAAAGTTGACTTGCAGAAACGAACGTTGGCTGGAGGCCAGTTCAGCTTTCCATAGTTTCATTTATTTGTTTGCCCACGATGTTGGGGAAAAACCAGCTCCCCACAAAATGGTAATGTCCAAATGAATAGCAATTGTCTGATATGAGGGCTTTCCCCCCCCCCACATAGATCAAAGCCGATTGCTTTTTGGACGTCCCGGCACGAAAGGCAGAGAAGCTGACTTCGCTTTCGATTTAGTTTTGCTTTTATACGAAAAGCAAACAAGCACGCGAGAGGAAGGAATAGCACGAATTTTATAAAAGTAGATACGACGTCACTTCGCAAATCGTAGATATTATGATCTAGGGAGTATATAAAAAAAGTTCTAAGAAATATTAACCCCCCCCCGAGACCCCCCCCAAACCTAACCTCAAGAATCCCCCCCCCCCCAAAAAAAAAGCCTTTGCTGGACATACAAAAACGTGCACGGCACTTTTGTGTTTTATAAATATAGATGAGATACCACTGAGGAATTTCCACAGGTCCCTCCACTAGTAGAAATAAAGATATTGTGCACATTATGAAGTAGCATGCAGAAGAGGGGGTGGGGAGTATTCAATCACATTTAAACTAGATCCTTTCTTTATATTTCTCTGCATTAGAACTTGAGTCTTTGGGGCATATGTACAAGGTGTTGGCCTTGGGCATCACTAGACCTCTGCACACCGCTGAGGTTATAGTATTATTGGCGTTCCTCCCCCAACTCCAAGGGTTGGGAAGTGGGTGAGTAAGGCAGAAAGCAATTTTCATGGCAAGTGCTCGTCTGAGCTCCTATCTATGGTCACCCTGACCTGACTTTTACGAAAAACACTCATCTAGCTGAAACCACTATCAATAATTTCCCCACTCTTTATTTGTGTCTAAACCTAAATGTAGATTCCATAAACAACTGCATGCCTGTGGAACTCTGTTCCATTTTCCTGCTTTCCTACTAACTACAACATGGTTATCTTCAAGACAACATAAACAAGTTCGGGATTCGCAATCCCCTTAAGTAATCCAATTTACCTAATTCCCACTAACGATTACTATAATTTCCCATTGACTACTGTTCACTTATTAACCCGTATCATCGAGTGGTCTCTGGGCCCTGATAAGTGGTGAGTCCTTTGTGAAAAAAAAAAAGAAAAAAGCAGTATGACAAAAAAAGAAGTAGAGGTGGAAATTGATCTATTGGCAGAACAATGGATTGAAAGTTGTTCATAAACGCACACAAAGGGAAGCCAAGATGGGATGGTTAATTAAGGTGTGACGGTAGCAGGAAACAAAGGCCCCAAATAATGGAGGCCAATCAGTTTGGAGTTAGTTTTAAGAGCAAATGAGTTCTGCGACAGAATTATGGAGAGTCCAGGGTTTGCGACAGTTGAGGACAGTGTCTGGTTGACGACAGGAGTTCCCCATCTCCTCCGAGCCAGGATCTGCCTTCAACTGTCTTAGATGAAAGCAAATCCTGGCTCGGAGAAGACGGGGAAATAAATTGATCAACTAATGAATATCACCCTAACAGAAAACTAAGATGTGGATCGTAGCATGTAGAGGGTTGATAGTGTCACACACACACACACACACACACACACACACAGCAACTTTACAGACGTGACGGAGCTTGGGTTTTTTGTGTTATTTTTTTTTTTTGTAATTGTGAATGCGTGCATGCCCCTTGAAAACTGCTAATATGAGAGACAATGACACAGACAGAAGAGAATGAGAACAACATTGAAGTTGGCATGATTGTTGAAAGAATGAGAAGACCATGGAAACAACATTGAAGTTGGCATGATTGTTGAAAGGGTGGACCATATAATTATCACAAGGTTGTGTCTAATTTTTTTGTCTGTAAAACATTCTGAAAATCTTAAATTCTAATGGATATATTACATTGGATGGGACTATGATGTCCAAGATGAACACCATGTTGGCAATATTTATTCATCTTTGCACTGTATCTCAACATGATGAAGACATCTACATTGACAAAATGTTAAAATCTTGCACAATCTATAATGTACGATTACATCCTGTAAAGAAGACATGTGCTACAATTTCTCAACCCTAGCTATGAGCAAAATAGTTACTTGCATTCAACTAATGAATCTTATTTAAACACTAGCCTGAGTGTCCGGCGTTGCCTGGGTGTTTGGTGTGTGTTGGGCAAAAAAAAAAAAAAAAAAGTGGTAGAAGGCAGGCAGGCTCGAACCCGTTCTGTGAAGGAAAACAAGAACGTGAAAAACAAAAAAAAAAAACGTGATGTCTTTGCTGTTGCGCCCATCGCCAATTAGGAAATGACGTAGGTTTAAATTAGGGCTAGTCAATCGAAAAGAAGGGATGACTTTTGAAAACATTGGTGAATGAAGCTGACGCATGCATAGAACCGGTCGTCGTCGCGAGAGGACCGTTTTTGTTGACCCCCCCCCCCGTCGAAAATTGTCGATTTCGGGGTGAAAAAAATGAACGTTTTTGGACAATTTTTCGAGCGAATGATGGAGCTTCGATATGATACCAAGTTTGTGAATTTTCGTCGTGTCTGTCGAAAGTTTTTAGCGGACACACAAACACACATACAAACATACATACATACATTTTCGCTTTTATATTTATAGATTAAATGATGCAAAAGAGGTTTTTCCTTTTTTTTTTTTTTTTTTTTTACAAAGGTATCACCACATTATCAAGGCCAAGAGGCCATTCGAGGATAAGGGTTAAAGAGTGTACAGTAGACAATTGGACAATAAGGTAATCGTTAGCAATGGAAATTTGGTAAATTTGTTAACTTATATGGAACGGCTCATCAAAAACTTGCTTACATTAGACTTGAAGACAATCATATTGTAGTCAGCTGGAAAGCAGGAAAAAGGAAGACAATTCCATAGGCATGCAGTTCTAAGAAAGCAGCTTTGTTCATGGAATCTATGTTTAGGTTTAGGCACAGATAAAGAGTGGGGGAAATTATTGATAGTGTTTTCTGCAAGACGGGTGTTTCTTGTGAAAGTTTGGCGAGGGGGGGGGGGAACATAGATTGGAGCTCAGTCGAGCACTTGCCATGAAAATAACGATAAAGCAGAGACAAACTCGCAACATCTCTTCTGTGAGAAAGAGGTTGCAGGGAAGAGAAAAGGACATCCCCTATGAGGCTACGAAGTCTATTTTGAACTCTATCAAGGCAGGATAAGTCCTTTCCAGCAGCTGCTGCCCAAATGTGGCAACAGTACTTCATATGCCAGAAAATAGAAAAAAATTCAAATGTACTATAATGAAATTATCGTTTGGAAGTCAATTTCCAAAAGCCGTCCAACACACATTGTGACACATTTAAAGATGGTAGACACAGCTACAGCAGCAGATTCAGATAATGACAAGTATGAAAGAAGACGGAGGTGATAAAACATCTAGGCTTATAACGCTTATAACATTTTGACTCAACTTTTTCAAACGATCCATATTCTCAGAAAACAAAAACATCCAAAAAATCCCCACCTCCAAAAAATATTGACTATTGATTATTTTAAGGCAAGATGATATCGTCTATCAGATTCATGCCAACAATACTCACAAGACCTTGAAAATGGATGGCACAAATCCAAAACAAAAATAACCAAGAAAAAAATTGATTCACAAAATGGTTGAATACAAGTGAAAATATGACACAATAAAAAAAGTATTTATACGTTAGCTGAAACGCTAGTCTACAAGTTTTTTTGTTTTTTTTTTACAAAGGAGTCACCATTTGTTAAGGCCCATAGGCCACTCGAGGATAAGGATTAATGAGTGTATGGTAGTCAATGCGACAATATTGTAGTTATCGTTAGTAGTGTAAATTTGGTAACTTGGATTATGTAAGGGTACAGTAAAGTGGATTACTTAAGGGTACAGTAAAGTGGATTACTTAAGGGTACAGTAAAGTGGATTACTTAAGGGTACAGTAAAGTGGATTACTTAAGGGTACAGTAAAGTGGATTACTTAAGGGTACAGTAAAGTGGATTACTTAAGGGTACAGTAAAGTGGATTACTTAAGGGTACAGTAAAGTGGATTACTTAAGGGTACAGTAAAGTGGATTACTTAAGGGTACAGTAAAGTGGATTACTTAAGGGTACAGTAAAGTGGATTACTTAAGGGTACAGTAAAGTGGATTACTTAAGGGTACAGTAAAGTGGATTACTTAAGGGTACAGTAAAGTGGATTACTTAAGGGTACAGTAAAGTGGATTACTTAAGGGTACAGTAAAGTGGATTACTTAAGGGTACAGTAAAGTGGATTACTTAAGGGTACAGTAAAGTGGATTACTTAAGGGTACAGTAAAGTGGATTACTTAAGGGTACAGTAAAGTGGATTACTTAAGGGTACAGTAAAGTGGATTACTTAAGGGTACAGTAAAGTGGATTACTTAAGGGTACGGCTTGTTCATATTGGACTTCCTTCAAGATGAGACCATATAATAGTCAGCTGGAAAGCAGGCAAATGGAAGAGAGTTCCAAAGGTGTGCAGTTCTAAGAAGCTTTGTTCATGGAATCTACATTTAGGTTTAGGCACAGATAAAAAGCGATGGAAATTATAGATAGTGGTTTAAGCTAGACGAGTGTTTTTCGTGAAAGTTTGGAAAGTTAATTTATATTAATAAAACTATTATTCATAAAAATTGTGCAATCCATAGACCCTAACAAAAAAATTAAGTTATTTACTACAATAAATTTTAAACCTCTAACCTGAGTATAACTAATAACTCCTCCACTGAGTTGCTTGATAGGACTAAGTATATGAATTCAAATGCCTTTTGGGAGACTGTCTCCAACAGTAATGGTAAAAGCATATGTGTATATATATATATATATATATATATATATATATAGGTTTAACCACCACGAACTATGTATTGTTCCGAAAATAGTGCTATATTTTATCACCCGACTATTCAGCATCCCTGTCCGAATTTAGAAAGATTTTAGTTGACAGTATAACTGTACTTGAACGGACCAATAATAAACAAAAACTTGAAATACTAGAAGCATTACTAATAAAAACTGGAGAAAAAAAAAAAAAAATCAATAAAATAAACATTACCAATAGTAGTTAGTAGTAACATACTGGAATGTTTGTAAAAGTATCAAAATAATTAACCAATGAAATAGATATACACGTCATTTAAAATAAAATAAAACTTATACAAATTTTTCAAAACTAGTTGAGTTAATCTATTTCTGGCGATGAATCAAAAAGGATTGAAAAATACGCAGACTAACAAATATGGCGATTACATCAGCCAGTTCTTGCCAGAAATGAAGACAGTTATTTGGAAGTTGGAAAGATTCAAAAAACAGAACTAAGAAACCAAAAAATGGTTATTTAATGAAATATGTTTAAGAGAAAAATCACTGCCTAAATATGCATAAATAAAACAGTACAAGTGTGTGTGTGTGTGTGTGTGTGTGTGTATAAATATTTAACTAATACATTTTTAAACCAATGGTCACATAACACTGAAATTAACAGGAAATAATTATTGTACACCAAGGATGGTTTATAACAAGTAAAATCTTTATTTCAATGGATGAATAGCACATAGAGACATATTGGCAGGTTGAAATACAAACTATTGATTTCAACTGGCAGACTTCTTTCTTCCTATGTCCAAACTCAATTCATTTCTTCAAGTCGTTTAATATTAAATCTTTCTTACCTATCTCTCGATATCCACATGGATAGGAGTGCTAAATGTTTTGGTTTCGATTCTAACTGATGGCACCCAGGTCATTTTTAAACTTGAAATCACTACTACACATTAGGTACAATATAATAAATATTAAATAGAGAATTGACTAATAATAAATACAAAATCTGCATGAATTAAAATATATTTAAGCATCTTTTATGACTTGGCAAGGTTGGTCAATATACCTCTAACGCTGCTAGACTTTGTAGCCTAGCAGAGCATGCCCTTTTCTCTTCCCTGCAATCTCTTTCCCAGCGAAGAGATGTTACGAGCCTGTCTTTGCTCTATTGTAATTTTCATGGCAAATGCTCGTCTGAGCTCCAATCTATGGTCCCCTCTTGCCAAGCTCTCACAAAAACACTAGTCTAGCTGAAACCACTATCAATAATTTCCCCATTCTTTATTTGTGCCTCAACCTAAATGTGGATTCCATGAACAAAGTTTCTTTCTTAGAACTTCACATCTGTGGAACTCTTCAGTTTGCCTGCTTTCCAGCTGATTCCAATATGGTCGTCTTCAAGTTCAACGTAAATAAGTTCATGATGAGGCACATGTAATTTATCAAATTTTCACTACTAATGATTACTACAATAATCAGTTTCTAAAAGCAGGTAAACAGATGTTAAACCGAATATGATGTTTATAATGTACTAAACTACCCATGACCCGCTGGGTCAGTATGTTATATTAGCTATGTAATTAATGTATGAGCGTGACACTTGTGACATAACAGAAACATTTCTATGAAAGTATATTAAAAATGAAAAAAAGAATAAAGATAGATTTCTATGAGTCATTCTGTTTATAATTGTTTATTTTTGAAAAAAAAAACAAAAAAAACTTAGACATTGAATTATAAGTGGTTTGCCATACTGATAAGTAAATCTGCACTATTCAAATTCTGATATATCGTTTAATTCAAACGCGAAAAAACAATTGGGATGCTGAAAACGTACACAGTAAAACAATACGTTGTAAAATGCTCTTATCGTTGTTAAAGGCTAAAGTAGATTTATTTGTAAGAAAATTGCGTTAATAAAACTTAAACGTAATACGGAAATGAACGATGTAAAAAAATGCAGAAAGTATTAACAATTATTTAAATAATTTAAACGCGACAAAAAAATCAAAAAACAATTGGGATGCTGAAAACGTACACAGTAAAAAAATACATTTTCAACGGGTCAAAGTTGATTTATTTGTAAGAAAAATGCAACAGTATACTTGTAATACAGAATAGTTGCAAAACATCCTCACCCTTCCCATATTAAATAATTTCTAAATAACGTTAATATTTCAGTACGCAGGTCAAATTCTGCAAAAGTAGCGAATTGTGTTTATTTGTTTATGTTGTTATGGGTTTATGCTTATGTACACATGCCCAACCGGAAGTCGTAAACCGGATGTTGGGTTACAACACTCGTTACAAGGTCATTTGAGTTTTATAATTATATAGATTGTTCAACCTCGGTATAAGGTGACCCTACAATTCTCTTTCCTGACTCCGTGTAGGGTGACTCTAGAATTCCCTTTGCCCAGTAGAAATGAGGGAGTGGCTGTTGATGGGACAATGTCATCTCACTTTGTACAGATTAAAATACCAGCATTTACAAATGAAACAAAGAAACACGTAAACAATACTATATACAAAAAGCAATTACTCCTCACAATCTCAACAGGCTTAATTTCTTCAGAATGTATACAATAAAGTTTGAGAAAGTTGAGGGAATTGTCTTACATATCCGTGAAGTGTTTGTGGAGCGCAGTGCATGCATGCTGATGAAGTATTTTCATCAACAGAAGAAAAGGTGAATTTTCTGTGTATCCAATCGTATATCAATTTTTTGTACATGTATTTAAAATTGATGTAGACCCTTAAAAATTCAGTACGTTATTGCCATACATGTTATGAGATGACTGACCAAGTTTTATGGCTGCAGGTTTAAATGAACAGCTACAGCAGAAATTGAGGAGATGAAAGAGGTTGCAATGAGGGTTATTGACATGCTAACACAAGAGGGCTTCGATGGGATCTTCCAGAAGTTGTTGGAACAATATAACAAGTGCATTGCAGCCGGAGGAGATTACTTTGAAAGTGATTAGAGTTTCATGTGTGTAATATCAATAAAAAGTACTTATACAAAAAAAAGTCTGGAAACTTATTGAAGGCACCTTGAATGCTTAAGTGTGTAAAAAGGGCAGGTAAAGCAAAAGACGATAGAGTAAAGTACCACACAATTGTCAAGAATGAATACTATTTGCCATTAGTAATAGAAGTTGTATCTAATTACTAAACATTAAAGAATGGAAACCAAAAACCAAACCAGAACTTAGTGATCATGCTCTAACTACATGGTCACTGATATTATTCGGATTCTTTGGACTACTGTTCTCATCTTGAATATTATTTTCACAGCGTGTGAGATGGACGTGTGACCCCATGATGGCTGCAAGAGACTTAAGCTGGTGTCGAGATGGCAGGGTATTTGTTAATCTCATGAACAGTTAGAAAAAACAAGAAGCAGGGATTGTTTGGCAAGTAATAGTAATAAATTACCTTGTATTAAGACAGAAACAAAAAGCTGAATCGGATTTGTTCATTTGTTTGTCCATTTGAACATCTGTGTGTGTGTGTGTGTGTGTGTGTCTGGTCACAAATAGGCTCCTATATAGTTGACTATTATAGAAAACTGATCACATATAATGATAGGAAATGTATCGAGACACAGGAATGAGTATGTTTGATCTGGCATAATGATGATTCATTAAAATTGTGGGGTCTGCGTTCGCGCCTGGTCCACAAAGTATGGAAATAAAAAATTAAAAAAAAAAACGTTTACAAGTATTTTTGATATAGATGTACATAATACTTTGATAAGTATGTTTTAACTTAAATAGGGATGGTATAATAAAATTGTGGGGTCTGCGTTCGTGCCTGGCCTCCATAGAATGGAAATAGGCACAATCTTTAATAAAGACTTTTCATATCTATCTGCTTAAGTATACTTTGATAATTATGTTTCAGTTTGAAGAAATATGGTATATTAAAATTATGGGGTGTTCGTTCATGCCTGACCTCCATAGAATGTAAATATGTCACAAAGTTTAAGAAGGTTTTTTAATCTAGATCCACAGAATATTGTGATAAGTGTTTCAGTGTGAACAGGTATCGTGTAATAAATTATGGGGTTTATCTATTTTATTTTTACTTTCATCATATTTTGCTTTGGTTTTGATACCCCCAAATTCGACCCAAATTTACAACCCTTCCTTTTCATAACCTATCATACTTTCATAAATCCGAGTCCATTTTCTGTAGGCTGTTTTTGAACCCAGTCAATGGCGGGTACTTTTGCTAGTATATATATATATATATATACACTTGCTTTCACAAGTGACGGCATGGTCCTTAAATTCGTCAACACAATTCCAAAAATGCAATAATGTGAGATATTATCAAAGCAGTGTATTTCAAAACCTCCAAATCACTTATCGGCTCGTTCTTTTCATAGCCGTTGGGCGAAACTAAATCGTCACTTTGGGGTAAGATGGGTGTAGTTCATTAGTAGACTTGATTTGTAACCGAAAGGTCCCGAGTTCGCTTTTCACTGCAGGTAGGCCAGACTCATGCGCTTGTGCGCTTCCGTGCATGCTTGACACACTCACATTACAGTACCTGTCAGGATTCTATCTAGCATGAAATCGTATAAGGGAAAAAGGCCGTCATTTTGGCATTAAATAAACACCCAAAGAGGTTGATACATCGTTTAATAGACAAACCAAACTAAGTCAGAGTCAATTTATTTATTGCAGACTATTATCCTTATCTTTCTTAGTTATTTCACGACGTTTCAACCAACTATTCCACTGGCCTTCGTCAGGTGGTAATCGTGACAGGATAGGAACTCTAATCTCCTAACTGCATTCTCAGCAATTACTGCCATCCATAGTTGTCATCTCACCATGTTTTGGCCAAGTAAGCCTCTGGTCAGCTTTGAGTAGGATTGAAACCGCTATCTCCAGACAATTCTCACCTAGAACCGTAAAGCCAAAACATGTTGAGACGACACCAACTATGGATGGCAGTAATTGATGAGAATGCAGTTAGGAGATTTGAAGTTCCTATCCTATCGCGGTTACCACCTGATAAAGGCTAGAGGAATAGTTGGTCGAAACATTGTGAAACAACAACTAAGAAAGATGAGAAAAATAGTCCGAAATAAATAAATAATAATACTCATCTCAATAATGATTTCCAATTAAATAACGTAAGTCAGAGTTACTTTGGTAGTGGGAACGTTTATTTTTATTTTTCATATCAACCGAGAAAAAAGTAAAAAAAGAAAAAAAAAAAAAACAGTAAAGGAAAAGGAAATTTGTTGATCTTTTCCTCCCATTGCAACAGGAAACGGCAAAACCGGGAAGTCGTCTAAACAGAATGCATGTCAATTTCGTAAAGCGTCATAGTTTCTCATTCACTCATCTGTTAAGTCATTTAAAGAGGAAATTCTTTAAAGACGATGCTAAATATTTCTTCCCAAAAGAAACAGAAACATTTGTGGCATCACGGTATTTGGTAGCAGCTGTGAGAAAGAAAACATCACCAGTTGTGAACTAGTTAAGCAAATAACACATTACAAACAAATAAAAAACATGAAACATTTTTATTTAACCTACTGTTGTGGTTTAAATGTTTAAAAGAAAAACTAGAAGGCTTGGAAACAGTGAAATAAAATGTATATATTAACAGAAAATACAGAAACGTATATTCATTGAGTAGAACTCTGCTAAACTGGAAGGACAAAGTAAGGTTACGACCCACTCTCTTCGAGTCTCAGGTCTAGACTGCTCAATAGCAGAAACTAGTTACCAGAAGTGACGTCAGGAATAGTCTATTGTCAGAATCTGTAGGGGTGTCACCCCAACACCTACTGATTCCAAGATTCTGACAAACTTTCTTGGACAAATATTTTCATTAACACTGGCCAAGCTCGATTAACTAAATCAATAGTTGGGGATCACTAATCTATTTTGGTAAAAAAATAACTTACAAGTTATTTGGTTTTAAGACATATTTACTCTTGTAGTCTGAAACCACATCCAATAGTAAGGCCCATATTTAAGAGATTTGAGGAGCATGGCTTGTTCCCTATTGACTGAGGTATGTCTCTGGTCCGGTGCAGTTCTCAGAGGTCCACCTTCCCAGGCTTTGCCTTCTCCCTTTGAAAGGAGGTTAGTTTATTGCTAAGCAACTAAGACAACACTTTCAAAAAACGCTGACATGGCTATGCAGACATTTTCTGCAGACTTTTCAAATCCCACCTTCCGACCCTTGTGTCCCATCATCCTGTCGTGGGAGTGAAATAAATAACTAAACTATTTCAGTAAAAAACCTACAACATGTATTGGTTTAATGGCATATTTACTTTTGTAATCTTAAACTACATCTGGTAGTGAAACCTCAATTTGAGAGTCTTATGGAGCATGGAGTCAACACTTTGGTGCCATTACTCCCAGATCCATTTCAACCAAAAGTAGCAGTAACTGTCAGGGTCCTGTCTATCAAAGAGACATAACATTCTTGAATTGAAAGCCATGTTTAATTTTAGAAGAGTTTCTGATGGGTAGCTATTCTGTACATGTCCTGGAGATGAAGAGATTTCAGTGTACAGTTGTTCTGTATAAGTCCCGGACTTGAAAGTTTTCCAGGCAAAGAACAACAGATCTTCCTTGTGTGGACACGAAAAAATTATGTGCAGGAATGCTGAAAGATTGGATATTTTTATGGAACAATTCTGGTTTCTGATTGGTTGCTAGCAGAATGTGGCTCCATTTGATTTGTCAGTTCCTATTGTCTGTATCTATACACAGAACCTTTCAACTTTCTGTAATCATACCCACCAATATATTAAAAATATTGCAACAAATATGAACCCATACCAGGTAAAGTGGTTCTAATTTGTGAGTTTTTGGAAAGTTTGGAGTCAACTTTTTGGTGCTGTTACCACAAATCCTGTCTAACCCAAAATAGTAACTTGATTAAACTAATTATATTTTTGATCCCCTGACAAAGGGAGGGGGACCTGTAAATTCATCAGTGTCTGTTTATCTGTCTGCACTTTTTCTCAATAACTACAGCATGATATTTTAAAAAATTTTGCACAAACATTAAATATGAGATGAATAAAAAAAGTAACTGAACGAATTTTCCGGGAAAACTCTGGTTGCCCCCCTAGGGGTACCTTTCGGCTTAAAATGGCTAAATTTGACACTTTTGTGCTTATTAAAAAAAAACAAACAAACAAAAAAAAAACTGATGCCCTGGAGTTTTATAAAACTTTCTGAAGAATTGTAACTAACTGAATTCTATATAATTTTATTTGTCTATTCTTCGCAATAACTCTTGGGTGTGCCCCAGGGATTCTTTTAGGGCTAATAAAAACACCATTTTTTTTTTGGATTATTTTACCATATTTGTCCAAAATTTTCTGTGTATTTAGCAGTTTTGCATAGTGCTGAAATATGTTAAAACCTTGGGGATTTGGGGGCTAAATGGGGGGGGGGGGCAAATGATGGACTTAGTCATTTGTTTTTTTGCATAGTGCAGAACTCAAATTTAGATATGTCAAGGCCTAAAACTGCACCATTTGTTCATTTTAACCAAGATTTGACGACCCTGGGGACTTTTGGGGCAAAATGGGAGGAGGGATACACTGAACTTAGTCATTTTTTTATGCCTCATTCACTGTGCACTCACAGGGGACCATGCACGTTTCACACATTTGTACTAAAAGGCTAGGGCACCCAATGGTCACTCAAGGATAATGGTTAAGGAGCGTTAGGTAGTCAATGAAAGAACACTGATGATTGGTTATGGTGAAACTTGGGTATGGTCTGATTACTTAAGAGGACAGCTCAACAAGAACCTTTTTACATTAGACTTGAAAATGGTCATGTTATAGTCAGCTGGGAAGTAGCCCCATAGCATTGTGTTCCATAGACGAGTAGTTATTGAAAGAAACTTTTCTACTGAATTTTCATTTAGTTTAGGGAAATTGTTAACAGTTTTAGATAGACAAGCGTTTGTTGGGAATATTTTATAAGGGGAGCGAGAAGAAGCTCAGTTGAACACCTGCCATGAAAATAACAATGAAGTAAATATATACTCACTAGGTCACTTCTATGAAAAATCTAGTAGGGAGAAGAGAAGGGTCTTGCTACATGTTGAATCTGGTTTTGTACTCTACCAAGACAGGGAAAGGTACTCGTAGCAGCTGCTCCCTAGATGTGTTAGCAGTACACAATCTTATGACGTATTTAGTTCTTGTGAGGAAAATGAAATAAGGTGCGCTGGAGCAGGGTCTAATGTTGTGGCTGGTGAAATCATGGAAGTTTTCAGCCACTTCTTCGTTTTCTCAGAAGTGTGACACCGAGTGGAGGCCTTTTCCCACATGTATAGCTTCCCACAACTACACTTCCCATGCAGTGCTCGATAACAGTGAACAATATAACTGTCTAAATAGAATCCCAGTCTCTTTTTGAAGATGTGGGATAATATGCTCCTGCTGGAAACACACCCAAAGATCATTTCAGTTTGATGGAACTGGGTCTTCATGATGTGCAGGACTTTATGCGGACTGTAGGTGAGCTAATTGTTGTTCTGCATATTGTGAGTAGGATCGACCGAATGGCATGGCCTTAGCTGGAAACACACCCAAAGACCAGCAATTTTTTGCAATGATGCACACATTTTCTCTCATAATTTGTAGTTTGGAATTTATGTGCTAATCAGCAAAATTATAGCTGCCTATGACTATTATTCTGTTAACTATTTTCCTCGGAGGATAAGAGCCATTCTTTTGAAACGCCATGGAATAAGGAAAATTTTAACTGTTCAACTTGCATTCCTTCTCAAATAATAAATTGCTGTAAATTCTAATTACGGAGTTTAAACTGAATTTCTTATATCAATACTCAATTTCGAATTTTGAGTTTTTCAGGTGGTTGGGATTATCCTATAAATATCAACAACATATAAACCATACTTGTAACAGGTAAAGTAAAGAAAGTAAATAAAACCAATACTGTTTCCCATCATATGTCTTTTTCTATACTAGTCAAAGCTATACAATTTCAGAATATGAAAGTAAGGCTACATTACATAAACATTGTTCAATGTATTTCTCTATATTTGATTACCCTGACAATACATGTATCTTCGATTTTTTACCAACATTATATTCAGTTTATTGTCCATTTTATATGAATGTATTTAGTTCTTTGTTAATGACGACAACTGTGGAGTTCACTCCATTATGAAACCAAAAATAATATTGTCCATTCACCTATATGAATTCAGGATGACATGTAGATATATAGACGATCGATATAGATTATGTTTGAATAAGAAACTAGAAATTAAAAATTTGTAAGGATAAAAAAAGGCTAAATCTGAGCCGAAACAACAATCAACTGTAGACACAGACAAAACTTTAATAAGAAAATAAATAACTACTTCCTATGACATGTAATGATGTCCAAAACAGGAAAAACTTGAAAGTGGATATGCTCCTTTCTATATTAAAAAAAAGAAATTCAACACACTGGTGTCCAACTAGTGTGTTGAATGTTTGGCATCAGGTAGAATGCCCCATTCTCAACAAAAACAAAGTCATAAGAAATTTAAAACAAGAGAGAAACACACACTGTATGGAGGAAGTCCATCTGGTCCACCTATGCTAAAGGATATTACATATGTGTCTTCTATCACACCTATGTATGTGGGCGTATCTCATTTTATTGACACCCTTGAATTATAGTTATTTCGGTACTAGTGCACTTATTGATCCGTGCTGAAATAATAACGTTATTATTTAAAAAGCCATTCTTTAGTACCTATTCTGTACTTTAACCTTACAATTGAATAAAAAACATAAAACTTTAATTAAACTCGGAAATACGATTTAAAAAAATAGCGCGGATCAGTAAGTGCATTACACACACACACACACACACACACACACACATATACACACGGCATAATCGCGTTGGCACACCAGTTCTCGTCAGATCACCAAAGTTAAGCAACGTTGAGCCTGGTTAATACCAAATGGGTGATCATTTGGGAATTCTAAGCGCTGTATGTGCTCTCCGCTTATCTTGGCATTTGTTTCCAGTCGTCCTATACATACACTTCATTTGTCACTGGTATTTAACAATGTCGACTCAGGAGAGGTGTGGTTGGAGATGGCGTACCTCCTGCCACAAAAATTTCACCTGTAGGCACTTTGCTGTGGTTATCCATAGTCTGTTAAAGACTGAAGCCCCCCCTCTCCCGCTATATATATTATATATAAACAGTTTCGTAAATTATATACTGGATTTGTTAAGTGTTACAAATCGACATTAAAAGAAAGAGAAACTTCAAGAAAAACTAAAAAAATAAAATAAAATAATAATAATGTTAGAACTACGTGAGCAATCTCGTGTTTAGTATCAGAATGTGTTTGACATTGCGCCACATGGACACGTTATCATTTTGCATCTTAAAAGAATTTGTATTATAATATCATCGATTTTCATTTATGCAAACTTTCTTTCCAGATTCCAGATCACTTCAGACAGCCTGATCTGGTAGCACCAGTCGACGAAAGAGAAAATCTATAAGACATGTTTATATAGTTTTTTTTTTTTTTTTTTTTTTTTTTTTACACAGGCATCACATTATCAAGGCCAAGAGGCCACTCAAGGATAAGGGTTAAAGAGTGTACAGCAGAAACTGGAAAATATAGTAATCATTAGTAATGAAAATTCTGTAAATTTGTTAACTTATATGGAACGGCTCATCAAGAACCTATTTACGTTAGACTTGAAGACAATCATATTGTACTAAGCCGGAAAGCAGGAAAACAATTCCACAGGCGTGCAGTTCTAAGAAAGAAGCTTTGTTCATGGAATCTACGTTTAGGTTTAGGCAAAGATAAGGAGTGGGGGGGGGGAATTATTGATAGTGTTTTCAGCTAGACGAGTGTTTCTTGTGAAAGTTTGGCGTGGGGGGACCATAGACTGAAGCTCAGTCGAATACTTTCCATGAAAATGACGATACATCAGAGACAAGCTCTCACCGTCTAGTTTCTGAATTTTTGAGATGAGGATTGATTATTCATATTATTTGGATTCATCAGACTACTATTCTCATCTTGAGTGTAGTTTTCACAATCGTTAACTATAAATATATATATACTAGCAAAAGTACCAGTCGTCGAATGGGTTCAAAAACAGCCTACAGAAAATGGACTCTGATTTGTGAAAGTATGGTATGTTATTAAAAGAAAGGGTTGTAAAAGAAAGCTTCGGATTTGGGGGTATCAAAACCAAAGCAAAATATGATGAAAGTAAAAATAAAATAGATAAACCCCATAATTTATTATACCATATCTGTTCACACTGAAACACTTATCACAATATTCTGTGGATCTAGATTAAAAAAACCTTCTTAAACTTTGTGACACATTTACATTCTATGGAGGTCAGGCATGAACGAACACCCCATAATTTCATTATACCATATTTCTTCAAGCTGAAACATAATTATCAAAGTATACTCAAGCAGATAGATATGAAAAGTCTTTATTAAAGTTTGTGCCTATTTCCATTCTATGGAGGCCAGGCATGAACGCAGACCCCACAATTTTATTATACCATCCCTATTTAAGTTAAAACATACTTATCAAAATATTATTATGTACATCTATATCAAAAAAACCTGTAAACGATTTTTTTTAATTTTTAAATTTTTTTTATTTCCATACTTTGTGGACCAGGCACGTATGCAGATCTCACAATTTTAATGAATCATCATTATGCCAGATCAAACATAACCATTCCTGTGTCTCGATACATCTATTATTATATGTGATCAGCTTTCTATAATAGTCAACTATATAGGAGCCTACTCGTGACCAGACACACACAGAGACATTCAGCTTTATATTATAGATTATATCTATAGTAATAATAATTAGTAAGAAATAGTAATGTCTACATCTAGAAATAAAAATAAAATTTGTATTAGAACTGTCCTGTGGTGTAGTGGTTAAAGTAATATTCTCCTGAAGGTTCAATTCTCAGTGTGTGCGAGTCACACTACCTCTGAAGTAAATTAAAAGGTTCCATTTTAGGGCTCTATGGACAAATTTATCTTTAGTTGACCTTTGACAACTAAATATTTTCGTTTACTAGCCAAATAGAAAAGTTACTAGCCAAACCCACATGATTTTTAGAATATGACATCTTCATTCTGTGACGATTATGTGCATAATAAATTTTATTTGTATTTTTTAATAAGTGTAATTCTACATATACAACAAATTTTATATTGATACTTGAAGGTATAAATATTCTAATTTCTTCAGATTTTTTTTTTTTAATAGCCTTCGTTAAAAAATTTTTTTTTAAAGTATATTGTTCTATTAAACTTTTATTGTTTAAATAATTTTACTTTGTTTATTTTATTAAAAAAAAAAAAATTGTAAAAGATATTTTTCACTCACTAGTGAGCTTTGGAAGATTGTCAGTGAAAGAAAGGCAATCGCCAAAAGATAAGTGTTTCATTATTTCTAGTCCCCACTTTGAAAAATCACTCGCAAATGCGACTGTTTCACTCGCAATGTAGAGCCCTGCATGTGAAATTCTGTCTAAATTCCCGAGTTCGACAGAAACATTCCTGTGTTCGACAAAGATACACCTGAAGAAAGTCGAAGGTTACACTGACCAAAACCTTGTGAAAAATGACACTCAAGATGAGAACAGTAGTCTGACAAATCTAAATAATATGGATGTTTATACATAACTATATAGAAAAGTGACCTTGTTTGTGTGTGCATGCATGTATGCGTGTGTTTAGAATGGTCTCTACCAAACTACTTTATAAATTTGTAGTCTACAGGCTTAAAACTTGATATATCTAGGGGATTTGGACCAGTGCAACAAATACAATTTCTTTTTAGCCAGTAAAAATAACTAAGGGATCAAAATTGAAAAATCGGAACTTGGCAACTTGACTACATATACACCACTATACATTTATGTTAAACTGCATTAATTTTTAAAGTTTTCATATCTATCTGTCCTTAGGTCATATGGTAATGAATGTTTGATTTCAAGTCTAGCTGACAGCACTAAAGTCATATTTTTTAAAGTTTTATAAATCATTACTCCATATTGCGTACAATATAATAATCAATAGAATATTGGCTCTATAATAATGAAAAATACAAAATCCACATGAAAAGAAATATTTATGTGTAGTTTGTGATTGGGAAATGCTAGGCAGCCTGCTAGTGAAATATAGAATTGAAAGTTGGCCACTGGAGGATATGGGTTGCCTGGAGAGAAATGATATATAGGGTGAGTCACAGAAAACGAATGTTTTTAAGGAAAACAAAACTCTGCGAATATTTCAACAAAAATTTTATAATGTACATAAAAACATTTACTGAACTATTCCATTATAGAAAATTTAGAAGCGAAAAATTATGCCTGACAAATAATGGCCATTTTTCCCAAGCACAAGTTTGAAGCCGCTTTCTAAAGTTAGCCCCCACTTTCACTGTTCCCCGTGACTCACACTATGAACGTGTAGAGACAGGATGAAATCTGATGATCTCTGAAGAAATTTTAATCTGGACAATATAAAGAGATGTGTGCAGAACAGAAGACTGATTTTGTGGCCACCTCAAAAGGAATGGAGGAGAGGTTTAAGGTTAGTAAATGCAAAAATGAAAAAGTAGCAGGGCAAGTCCACATAACCATGAAAGAAAACATAGGAGGAATTGATAAAAGTGGACTCGAGAGTAAGAGGGATAAATAAAGACCTGGCTAGAGATAGATTAGTTATATGCACTGTTTCATATACAAAAACAGTTGCAGGATAACTATTCTGCCAGTAGCATAATCCGAACTCTAGACTAAAGTAGAATTTGAACTACCATGCAGCCAACCCGATAACCATAGAGAAAGAGAATTAAACTATGTCTATACTAGCGGATATATTTTAATAGGCTGTCATAAGTATATGCAATGTTCCCAGCAGACGTAATTTTGCAATAAATATTTACTTGACAGCCTATTTTTAATTCTTTTAAAGGGCTCTATCGTGTAAAGGGGGAGGGTATAAACAATATTGTGATAAAGATTTTTATTTAATCTTATCCAAATACATGGTTCCCCCAAAAAGATAAAACACATCAGAATGCCATACGATTTTAATAACAGAGCAAAGGCACCTTTGATTTTAGTATTAATTATATGTATTTGGAATTTCTCATCAAAACAATGATATGCAGTGCTTAACATACAAAAAAAAAAAGAACTCTTATCAATTGAAGCATGATGTAGCTAGACTTTAACAAGGACAGTTGATGTATTTACATTGGGTTTAATAGAAAAACAATGACGGGTTGAGAAGAATGAAATATGCAATCTCGTAGTGATTGCAAATAAAAGGAGGACTTGAAGAAAATTGAATCTAGTTTATCTAGTGCGAATGTAACAGATGGTCGTAGTTAGAACAACAAAGTTGCAAATTGATATCTGGGTTATTTTGACCGGATGTAGCATCAAAACATATTGCTTGCGTCTGCAAGTCTGGACTAATAAGATATTGAAGAGAAAAGAAAAAGACGATTTGAACATAAATTCAAAATGAAAAACAAATTAAAAAAAAAAACAATTGTATGCACACACACACACACACACACACAGTAGAACCCCGGGATACGGCATTAAAACTTAGTAACAACATACAGCACAGTATATGACACACATGTATATAATCAAATAACATTATAGACAACACCGTAAGGCGGGGTAAATACCGTAACCAGGGGCCAGAAAAACGTATTCCACATCGTAATCTGAAAAAAACGTATCCTAAGGCCACCGAATCCCGGAGTTCTAGCGTGTATGTGTGTGTAGTGTAACCCTGATATAAGCGATCCGAATATAAGAAAAACGGATATAAGATTTTCTCTGATCCCAAATTAGAGCCTGTACTAATATAGTGTAACTCGGGTATAAGAAACCCTTACATAAGTATGACCCGGATATAAGAGAGAAATCTCATATCCGGGTTACACTGTATACAGGATAGAACTTGAATGCCTACTAGACATTATCCTTGAGTGTCTAAGGCTCGTCTGTATCACGGTTTGTCAGAACTACCTGGCATAAGGATACTTTTCACTACAAGTGTTACAAGAACAGCCGCCTGTTCTTGTAAGTGAGTAAATATGAAATAGGATAGTCAATGATTCGAATTTGCGAAGTTAGATTTGGAATTCAGAATTCCAATCAGAAGTTAAAATAAATACAGGATGTTATTGAAAATAAGGAATGTGGAATTGCCATTGTTTGGCTGACACAAAATAGATATGTTTATTGAAAAAGGAATGTAATGATGAATTTTGTTTCTGTTATAAAAATGAAAATTAAAATAAGGAATTTAAAAACGGACAATGGAAAATGTTATTTGTAAAGTGGGTTACGAAAATTAGGTTAGAGGGTCGGCTTTGTAAGAAACATGTGAATAACAATGCATGCTTAAACACGGAGGCATGTCATGCCATGTGTCTGAGAGGCACGTGCTGGTCATGCAGTGACTTTATGAGTTATGAATTTAGTTAGATAAGTCAGAATCAGGATCAGTCAGTTGGAAGAAGCAAGGGAAGTTAGACAGGAGAAGCTAGAAGAGTCAAGGCACTCTTTGTGAAGCGAGAGGTTTTAGAGGTAATCATGTAAACAACTTTGAATCCCTGAAATACAGAATCATGTCCGACCAGTCGAAGAAATAAACGTATCATCATGTGTTTTTATAACTGCCGTCTTGTGTTGTGTCATTCTACCAAAACAAAGGTAAAGTGAAATTGTATTAATATGAACTTTGTGTTTATAAAAATGTACAACTGTCAAAATGTAAATGTCAAACGCACTCTCGCTCTATCTATCAAGATATTCATAAATCTCCTCTCATTGAATTACAGGCTTGGTGCTCCTGTAGTAATCTGTACCCTACCTGTCTGTCTCGTTATATATAAGACCTGTCTCTATATGTCAACAATATGAACACTCAATGAATATATATAATATCTAGCATCTCACATGATCACACACATGAACACAATAAGACTCCACAAACATGAACAACAACAAATTCATATATCATCCCGTCTAAAATAAAACCGATACGTAACACAAGTAAACCCCGACTAAACATTGAAAATCACATAGTCTGTTGTTTAGTTCTTTCTCACTGCAAGAACTGATGTCAGGGTCAGAAAGTGGGATTGAGAAGTCGACCTCGGAGGGGCTGTGCACTTTGACCTGCGAAAAGTGCCTGGGCAGCTTTGTCGGCATTCCCCAGTGAGGGTGTTTCAGGCGATTGGCAATAAACCAACCCCTTTCTCAAAAAGAGAAAACAAAACCTAGGTGGGTGGACCTCCTAGAACTGTGCAGAACTAAACTCCCACCACAAAACCAACAGGGATCGGATCATTACAGGAATGGTCTCATCTCTGTTGATTTTGGGGGCCCCAGGATAAAAATCACATAGTATTCGCTGCCTAAATAAGATCTCCTTGGTGTGACTGATCCACGCTGGCTCTTACGAGGAATATTGTACTTTCTTCAATTGATGTTATCGTAACAGCACAAAGCTGGGTATTCAACCAGGTTAGATGAATTCTTATTCTGACCAAGATATATATATTTACAAAAGTGAAAATGTCTGTGTGTACATTTCCCTACACAATAATTCTATCAATTTTCAGTCTACAGACTCAAAATTTGATATACAGGGTAGTGAGATTTGGGAAAATCTTTGTAATCCGTTTTCGGCCAGAAATGTGGCTGTTAAGGGGTCAAAATTCAACGATTTGACCTTTGAGAACTCTACCAAACTCCTCCACCAATTTTGGCTCTAAACACTAAATTTTAGATATAAGTTCCTTGGACATGGATCTAACTTAATAACTTGATTTGAGCCCAAAACAATAAATGTTAAGGGGTTATAATAAGGGTCAAAGTAAAAAAATTTGACTTCTGTGATTTCTACCAAATTACTCAGACAATTTCTGGTTTAAACATTTGAAATTTTACATAAAGGGTATTCAGAGATAAGGCAAGCTTTTTAATCGGTTTGGGTTGAAAATTTGAGCTACCAATATATAAATATATGTATGTATGTTTGCATGTTTGCCTAAAACTTTCGACAGAGGTGATGAATTTTCACAGGATCATTATCGTTTTTAAGATCGACCCTTCAGATGACAAATGCTGGAAAATTGGCTAATAACATTAATTTCTTCACCCTCAACTGGCCACTTTTCTCCAGGGAGGGGGGGGTCGCTTTTTTTCACCGATATTTTCGAAAGTCATCCCCTCTTTTCGATTGTCTAGCCTTAATTTAAACCTATGTCACTTCTGGTTTGGTGGTGGTCGTAACAGCAAAGACGTCACGTTTTTTTCCGTTCTTTTCCTCTTTCTCGGTACGGGTTTCCTACTACCACATTTTTTTTTTTTTTTTTGGCTTATCACATACCTCCAAGCACCCGGGTAACGCCGGGCTGAAATGCTAGTATATATATATATGTCCATGCATCATCTCTGTTGAACCATGTAATAAAATCAATTTATTTCTAAGGATGTGCCTGCTTGTAAAAAATGGTTTGGTTGGTTTACAGCCTATCAACTTTTTCCAGATTATTTAATGCAACATTCAGTAATTTTAGAAAATGTTTTATGCTTCAAGTTCTTTATATCTTCAAATATTTATTCATGATGTTTGGTTTGGTTGTTTTGTTTTATGGCATATCAACCATTTTCAGGTTATTAAATGCAGAATCCAGTAATTTTTGGAAAAATATTTTATGCTTCGAATTCTGTATTTTCAAATGCTTATTTATGGCGTTTGGTTTAGTAGAGGAAAAACTGTTTTTTTTTTTGGTTTTGCAGAACATAATTTAATTTTTCTTTTTTAAAGTAAAAGACAGAAAAAATCTGACATCAATGTTTGGTGCATTTAAGGTCAGGAAGCTGGTATCTTCAGACAGCCTGAATTTGTTGCACCAGTTTTAAGTACAGACGTATTTTCAAATTATACAATATATGATAAATATTTTTACCTAACTCTAATACACATGGTATACAGTACAATCACATTGACACCAGTTTTCACTAGATCAAAGTCAAGCAATGAGGAGGCTGGCTAGTACGAGATGGGTGACCATCTGGGAAGGCTCTGTGCTGTATCATGGCTCTACAATTTGGAGAACTGTGGTGGCCAACGTTAAAACAGCAGGGCCACTAAATGAATGCAATTCACATACATGTTTCATCCTTTTTAGAGAATCATCAGCATGGAGGGTGAGTGTTCTGCCAGTCTCCTGATTCGAACTTCAGACCAAAGTCACCTATAAATTTCTTTGTCATCTACCAAGCAGCCAACCAAAATGGCATATGGAAAATGAAACACACATGGACATATTTAAGTACGCTATCATAGGAGTGTTCAATATTACAGACAAATGGAACTTTGATTTGCACATTTAATTATTTTTTTAAAGTGTCCATTCTATGTTAAAGGGAGTTATAAATAATATAACTACTTTTATTTAACATTAATCCACATATACATGTTTCATCCTTTCTATGGGCATCATCAGCGTGGAGAATGTTTTGGCAGTAACATGATTTGAATAGCAGACCAATGCACAGACCTTCATGCCTCCACAGTTGAAATGAATGACTCCTTGACAAGCTTTTCAGGCGGACTTTCATTCTAGACCTGAAATGGAAGACTTACATCAAATCTGTTGCTAAGGTAGCTGGAAGAAATAGTTGGATCATTCTACTGCTCCAGAAAGTATCCGACTCCTAATGCAATCCTCTACTTGTATGTCAAATACATCGTATACACTGACTCATGATAAATGCTGCATCTTTTAGTGATGTTACCGCAAATAAAAGTACAAAGCTGGATACTCCACTTTCCTCTCTTTTTGTTAAAATAAGAGAGTTCTGTTCTTTGTCGTAAGTTCTTAGAGTGACCTCCCTTACTAGTGTATTACTGATTTGAAACAGAAAGATGGAGGCTTTCATAAACGTCTTTCGTTGGAGTTTTGTGAAGCGTAAATAAATATTGGTAGCAGATGAAATCTTGTGCTGGAATCCAGTAAAACCAAGAGATCAAAAAGAAAAATATACTACAGGGTGGAACGATAAAATTGTCGCCCTAGAAAAGATATATGATTCCATTTCCATTTGATGAAAACCATTTTTTTTTTGTTGCAGACCATCCACTAATCGACCAGTTGTGTACAATCCCAAGAGCGACAGGAGCCATCATACCCGAAAATGACACAATGTTCAAAGAGTGAAAGCAGAGATGCACTGTTATATGACTCGTGCTCTCTGCTGATCCAAGTTATGACAACAGGACCATTGCCAGCGCCCTTAAAACGGTTGCTGGATTGCTACGAATAATAGGGACGTACCTAGGGTGATAAAAAACAAAGTTTCTGGTCACGGTGATGATCTTTGGTGTGGTTTCAAGTGAAGGCCACATCATGCCATCTCACGTCTTCGAAGTTGATTTGAAAGTCAACACTAAAGTGAACCTGGATGTGTTGAAGAGTGTGGTGATTCTCAAGCGGTCGCAGGATTCAGTGCTGGCCCACAAGTCCAAAGAGACTCAAGCCAACCTGATCTTCAAGTATTCGCCAGGCTCCCGCCGGCACTTGTGGGAAAGCGCCAGCTCCCAGTGATTGAAGCTGAAGGTGGCTACATTGAATAGATAATCAAGTTACCTGAATTGATTTTTGCAATAAATGTTTTAAAAAAGCTGTAGTGTTTTTTTTTTTTTTTTTTTTTTTTTAAGTCGACAACTTTATCATTCCACCCTGTATCATTATTGACGGGTCAATTGGGGAGAAAAAAATGTTTTTCACTTCTTTACAAAAATCAACATTTGAGGGGTCAAGGAATATCATGATTGAACACTCAAACATTTTTATCTCATATAGAAACCAAATGTTAGCCCCAAGATAGAGCCCCTTGATTTCTGAGAAGTTCAACTGAAATAATGTTGGAACGATTAATAAGAATCAAAAGTGAGAACCAGAAAATCGGAACTTTTGGGGGTATTGGTATTAGAAAAAATTTTGCCTATTTTCCAATACCAAAAACGATTCTTTTAATTATTCTTTTTTGTTTATCTTTGTTTAAAACAAAACATTTCATTGTCAGTACTAATGATCAACTGATAGAAATTCATTGAATCTAACTAGCAGTAATACTAAAATATACAGCTTACATTTGAGAAAATGTATGCACACCTAATATATAAAAGACAAAATGTTTGTGTGTGTGTGTCTCGCACAAACTTTGCACACACACAACAGATTCGGACGAAATTTGTATCGTTTTAAAGCTCTGTCTCTTGAACAACAAATATAAAAAAAATTGGCCAAAAACATTAATTCCTTCACTCTCAACTAGGCAGGGTTTTTTTTCAAGGAGGGGTCGCTTTTTTCATCAACACTTTTGCAAGTCATTGTCTTTTTTCGACCCACTACATTTAATTCCAACGCTCGCGATTTCCAGTTGCACGATGGACGCATCAGCTAAGACGTTAGTTTTTTTTTTCCTCCTTCGCGTTACGGGTTTGAGCGTACTTGCCCACTACTGCTTTTTTTTAAAACACCTCTCTCCACCCAAACTCCTACTGTTGTTTTGATCTCCCCTCCCCCATGCTACTATCACTTTTTTTTTTTAACACTTCTCACTCCCAGGGGTTCCTTACTACACCACCTCTCACACCTGAGCAACGTCGGGTACCCCCACTAGTATTATATGAGTGTTAAAGGTCAGAGAAAAAACCCAAAAAAAATCTACAATGCTATAGCATTAATATTTAGAGATGTTAAAAGAATTAGAATCGGTAATTGTATTGGAATCAAGGAATATATTGACTGTCCCATCATTACTATGTAGTTATCTTATTTCAAGAGTATTTAAATATCTTTATAAGCAGCTTCTTTCATGTGTTGATTTGTCATGCTTAAGTTTGAAATAAATACTCAGATTGAATACGCATATAGGCTTGTATAGATGTTGGATAGATTTCCATTCATACTCCTAGGATTTATTTTCATATAATTTTAAAACTGAAAGTTTGTATTGCCGTCATGCAGATGTTATGCGCTGTTGCGGTTGGTTTTCGAAATTTAATAGTACAGAAGAGTCATACAAAATATTTGCTGCATTCGTTTCTCACTTAATTGTTACTTACTGCAGCTTTCAAACAATGACGTTGAGTAGCTGCACTCACGCACAAAGCTTGTTTCCCAAAATAGACATTCTATCTTTATTTATATCAAGTTAGGAATGCGTATATATCTAACTATAAGAGTCTCTCCTAAACTAATAAACCGATCAGTATGAATTTTGAATGGACAGTTCCTAGGCATAAGGGGCCGTAATGTAGGCTTAAGTTTTTTTTGCAAAAAAAGAAAGGTAAAATTTCAGATACATACATATATATATTTGTTGCCTAAATAGCTTCTGAAGTTAAGCAATGATGAGGCTGGCCAGTACCAGGCAGGTGACCATTTTGGGAATGTTAGATATCTTAGATGTTCGAGGCAACTCCTGCATCTAATATCATGCTTTATGTCTTGACCCTGTCTTGCCATCAGGACCAAGTGTTTCTGGACGAGAGTGTGGTAGATGCAAAAGTCCCCCACACTTCAGGAGTTATGTAGGCAGCATATATATATATATATATAGCTTATGAAAAATACATGAAAATTTACAGGACTAAATGAACTTATGTAGTACTATCAAGCCTACCATAGTTTCTTCCAAACTATCATTAAACTTTGGTATTTTTAATTTTGCCATGGAAAATCTATACCGTGAGATAAAAGATGGTATTATTTGAAATTCAGGTACTTATGTCAATATTTTTGCATATTTTTATATCAAATCATCCTAAATCTTATATAGACAAAAAAAAAAAAAAAAAATTCAATTAGTTCAAAAACCTTTTAAAAAAATATTGATAAAATCCATAGAGACAAAAATAGCAGTGAATGGTGATTTTTTGGGGAAAATTTTAAAATTCTATTAAAATCTAGAAGAAAAGTTTTATATTATTCTGCTTTTTATATAAAATTTAGGCTTTTTTTCTTTCTGGAAAAAAAAAAAAGTTGCTCAAGAATAATGGATTTTAATTTGTCTTCAAAAAAAAAAAAAAAAAAAAAAAAACTTGGTTTTTCTTCCAAATTTTTGGCCGTGCCTACATAAAATTTAAGACTGTCAGCAACCAACAAAATTTCTTACTTTATTATTTCCTTCACTGTGACAGTCTTAATTGTTAGCTATCTACATCAAACAGTGTAGGTGAACAAGAAATGGAAGTGCAGCATCTGAAGAACAGATGGTATTTATTTGCTCCCCCACCGAGCAAATTAGGCACAAGGCCGATTTTTAATGTGAGGAGTGAAAGGAGGGGGAAGGGAAAAAGGGGACCAGCTCCCGAGAGGTGGGAAATGGGAGCTGGTTAATGGTCAGGCATGTGGGGTTGCCCCCACATCTGGTCTTTGCTAGTCATAGCTTGCAGTATCTGTCGGACAGATACTACACTTTGATCTTGACCAATAGGCCAAGGAGGATCAATCCTTAAAGACTTAGACAATTTTTTTTATTTTTGTACCTTTTCTCCACGTTAAAAAACGACCCTGGTGTCTAACTGTCCCGTGGGGAGGCATAGTAAATAGGTACATCAAACAATGTAGGTCAAATAAATATATATTTTTTTTATATAGGGACTTTGCTCTTTTTGTTTGACAACCCAGGTCGTTACAAAAACTTGGACTTATGTTAAACTAACAAGGAAACCCAACTGACTGAAAGAGGATCAATAAATGTTTTAACCTTCCAATATTTTTATCGAAATCCATGAAATCGCCCATTTTTTTTTTTTTTTTTAAATCGATTGATTGCCTTCTTTAGTCGTGGACCTACATGGCGCACTGGGAAGAAGCTTCACATGCCTCACAACAGTGACTTAGTCCAGAATACATTGTAGTCTACATTGTACTGTAGAGAACCTGTTGATTTTATAAAATTATTTCTATATGTAATGACTCGAATTAAAGTTTAAAATGAGAAAGTAAAATATTATGGCAATGTTCTAAACAGAAATATTCATTTCAAATGCGCCTCTGTCATATCAAAGAATGTACTGTTGATTTCATATGTTGGGACCTTCTTGTGCGATGAAAAAAATGTAAAAAATTCATTTATTATATTAGGCTGTATAAGGGTGGTACTTTCAGTAAAAATTAAACCATCATTGCTTTAATCCAATTTTTTCAATTATCGATTTTCCAATAAATAAAAAAAACTAAGTATACACTTATGGACAAAGTAAATTTGTTTGAAATTAACGAAAAACTGCCCAGCCATTTCGGAGTCAATAGGGAACAGACTCACACGCAGATATCCACACAAACATACAAAGTGCCATTTTTTATCCCTAAAATGAACTCATTTTTTCCCTATGATTTTGACCTTACGAGGATTAAAAATCAAGACATTTCATGCGAATATAATATGTATAAACTGCAGCACAATATCTGGAGATGTGTTATAGGCATATTAGCTCTCCACTTCCTCGATAATCGTAGATTCCTATATTTTTTCTGCTGAGAGTTAACTGCCACAATCGGTTAAAATCAATGGAAATAGTAAAATCTTTTCTCTCTAATTAATTCCTCCTTCCCCACCACCACTTACACTGTTTCCGGGATCGTTCATAAAGGACAGTTATGAAGGAACACCGGTTTCGGTTTTCATAATTGCTTTAAAAAACTGGAATGGAATTTTACTGTGCCTTTCCGTTCTATGTGTTCTACTGGGTGAAACGCACCATGGACTTAACCCAATGGAAGGGTTATTTATGCCATTCTTTTTCGCTTTATTTCATTTTGTAGTTGCTTAAAAAAAAAAAAAAACTGGAATGAAATTTTAACGTTCCTTTTCGTTCTATGCTTTCTACTGGGTGAAACGCACCATGGACTTAATCCAACCGAAGGGTTATTTATGCCATTTTTTTTTTTTTTTTTTTTTTTTTTTTTTTTTTTTCGCTTTTCGTTGTGTTTTTTTTTTTTTTTTCGAACACGTTCATTACTTTTTTTTCCCCCTTATTTTTGCTTTTCCGATTTCTTTTTTTAAAGAAGTTTTACGTTTGTTCGCTGTTTTTGTTTTGGTTTTTCCGATTTTTTTTTTTAAAGTTTAACATCGTTTTTCTTTTTTTTTTTTAATATTTAAACAGGGTTATTACTTCGCTTATTCTTTATCCCCCCCCTTACACACACACACCTCCAAACACCCGGGCAATACCGGATACTCTCGCTAGTTGATAAATAAAGAGAGATTAAAGATAGTAGATCCAATAGTATACAATTTGACATATGTGAAGGAGAACTGTCACAACAAATTACTCCGCATGGAATAAACAAACATTTTTAGGGTGTCTCCTGGACTGATCTGACACTAGTGTTGGATATCATCCCCAAGTGTTATTGATCTTTTTGTATAAAGGTTTGTTAGGACCACCTGACATGAATGAGAATACTTCACTCTTCAAGTATAACCCTGACCAAATATTAAAAAATAGTATTTGAAGCAGAAATAAGATCTTCCCAACACAGCTAAACACTCGTTTATACAAGGAGAAATCATGCACGTTCCACTAGTGATAATATCAAAACAGTATTTAACTGATTATTCTCACGTTAAATTGTCTCCCTTTGTATTAAGATAAAAGAGTTCTGTTCTTTGTATTAAGTTCCCAGGATGATCTCCCTTGCTTATTGTTGTTAATTACTGACTGGAAAACAAAGATGACACTTTTGATAAACGATCATGTATCTGTGATTGAAGTTATGTGAAGACTAAACCAATATTGCTAGCAGAATGGATTCTTGTCCTGGAATCTAGGAAAACATATAGTTTAAGGATAATTTGGATCATTCAGACTACTTTTCTCATCTTGGCTTTTATTTTCACAATGTTTGACTGATGTAACCTTTGACCTTCTTCAGGTGTATCATACTTGGGAATCTGCATGGAATTCAAACCAGAACCCTTTATTTAATATACATGAGGTAGTTTGCTCTTGTTCTGTCAGCCATAATCAGGTAGAAGTCTTAAGTAATTCGCAATTGTATTCTTAGTATTGACTGCACTGAGGATTGAACCATAAACCTCTAGAAGAATGATTTTTTTTTTTTTTTTTTCTTACAGTGGGATCACCACTTATCAAGGCCCGGAAGCCACTTGGGGATAAGGGTTATTTTGTGTACAATAATCAATTCCAGTTGAGAATAGACTTGCTTGGATGCCCAGTGAACAAAGGCAGAAGAGAAGACATCTTTTGTTTTGGTGTCAGGTCAACGCTATAAAATTCCTTAAGTCTGGAAGTAGTCCTTAGTTTCCTATGCACCCTGGAAACTTGTTTGTTGGTGTCAGGTTTATTGTAACTTTCTATCGAGCGATAGTCACAATTTTCATCATTTAATTTCAAGGCTTTTCCACTTATGGAACACATTGCTCATTATCACTTATGGGTCGTTTTTTTACCAAAGATTTCTTAACATTGGCCTTGGAGATGACCAAGTTTTAACAGCAGAGAAGCAGTACTGCAGCAATGTGTTCCATAAGTGGAAAAGCCTTGAAATTAAATGATGAAAATTGTGACTATCGCTCGATAGAAAGTTACAATAAACCTGACACCAACAAACAAGTTTCCAGGGTGCATAGGAAACTCTTGAAGGACTACTTCCAGACTTAAGGAATTTTATAGAGTTGACCTGACACCAAAACAAAAGATGTCTTCTCTTCTGCCTTTGTTCACTGGGCATCCAAGCAAGGCTATTCTCAACTGGAATTGATTATTGTACACAAAATAACCCTTATCCCCAAGTGGCTTCCGGGCCTTTATAAGTGGTGATCCCCATGTAAAAAAAAAAAAAAAAAAAAAAAAAAAAAAATCATTCTTCTAGAGGTTTATGGTTCAATCCTCAGTGCAGTCAATACTAAGAATACAATTGCGAATTACTTAAGACTTCTACCTGATTATGGCTGACAGAACAAGAGCAAACTACCTCATGTGTATTAAATAAAGGGTTCTGGTTTGAATTCCATGCAGATTTCCAAGTATGATACATCTGAAGAAGGTCAAAGGTTACATCAGTCAAACATTGTGAAAATAAAAGCCAAGATGAGAAAAATAGTCTGAATGATCCAAATTATCCTTAAACTATATGATTTCTGCCACTTTCTATCAGTGCCAAAATCTAAATGCAGATTCATGAACACAGCTTCTTTCCTAGAACTTTGAAACACTGTTCTGCTGGCCTGCTTTCTAGCTGAATACAACATAGTAGCCTTCAAATCCAATGTAAACAAGTTCTTGTGGAGCTGTCCTTATAAATAATTCAATTCTACCCAATTTACACTGTTAGTGATTACTACACTATCACCTTACATTTATTAACCCTTATCCTCGAGTGGCCTTTGGGACTCGATAAGTGGTGATTCTAAAGTAAAAAAAAAAAAAGAAATAGCAAATAACTTGAGATTGATGAAATTTGATGAAAGCTAAACTACACTGAACTTTATATACATTAAAAAACGTTTTGAAGTATAATGACCCGTGGCATAACAGATAAAGTAAACAATAACATTCAATTCTAAGTGATACTCTTCTGTAGGTTGAAGGTTCAATCCTCACTGAGGATGATACTCACAATACAATTGTGAATCATCTAGAATTTCTGCCATGGCTGACAGAATGAGAGCAAACTACCAACATGGATGAAAATAAAGGTTTCCGTTAGTAATAGTATGGGACGATTCCAATTACAGATACTGATTCTTTATAAAGCTCTAATTATTTAACTATAATGTTGTTATTTTCCTGATTTTCGTAAAAACACGCGTTAAAGATGCAGATATTGTCCTAAACGTCAAAAATAAATATTCATTATTTTATTATTACCAGCAATGGAAGGTTGTATTTTAAACAAAATCAAATAAAAAGGACAATTAAAAGAATCTTTTTGGAAGCGGAAAATAGGCACCAATATTTCCAATTCACCAAATGTTTCGTTTTTTACGATTCTCGATTCTGATCAATCGTCCCAACACTAGTTTATGTTCAAAATTTCTACAGATTCCAGAGTTTGACAAGGTGCATGTGAAGAAGGTCGGAGGTGGCATCAGCCGACACGTGAGAATAACACTTAGAATGAGAACACTAGTTTGAATAATCTACATAATAAAAAGTTGCTTTTCATTTTAATTAAAAGCAACAAGAAAAAAGACATTTTTGGAGGTCTAACTAGACTAAAATGAAAAAAAAAAAAAAGAGAAAGAAAAATTTCCACTAGGTACAGAGTACGAAACAAACTTTCTGTATGCCAACGTACACCACCAATGCTAAGCAGCAAAGTGGTGGGTGGGGGGGATAAAACGGACGCAATTCCCTCCATTAAGTCAAGTTTAGACAATAATAGCTATGTTTGGTAGAAGGCCAAGTGAATAAGAGCAAATAAATCTAATTGAAGTTTGTCAACCACATACCTACTTGTATTGAAAACCTTTCCAAGGTGAATTAGTTCTAAAAAAAAAAATTAAAAAAAAAAAAAAAAAAAACAACTGGTGACTTTTTTATGATATAGATAGAAAAGTCATTTTTTTTTTTTTTTTTTTTTTAAATACGATAATATTTTAGTATTTCTGATTTGCCAATTAAGTAGACATCATTGCTTTCAGTTGAAATTAAGACAGAAAGTCAGTAGATATCGTTGCTTTTCTGTAAATCAATTGTTTCGTTTTCTGAATTTTGCTATTATAATGCAGTTGCACCAAAATGTTTGACAGGCAGAAATATTGTGATTGAACAAAATCTGAAGCTGAAAGATTAGACATTCTGAACCTTACAAAGTCCCAAATTCTAGTGTATATTAGATATATTAAATAGTTTTTAATGTCAATATGTAGTCAAAGGCAAATAAATTGTTTTGAACTATTAAAAGAATTTCTAATGTTATTCATTTTTTTTTTAAATTTTTATTATCGCTGTTTATACAACGAATATAACAAAGTTACGCGCATATAAAGTGCATTCTTTACTTATTAATCGGTGAAAAATTTATATTGATTAGATAATTACCTTATTTTTTATAGATTTTTAAAAACAGACTGTTATGAAAATCAAAAACACTCCATAAATTTGGCGGTCCCTATTTATATATATATATATATATATATATATATATATGTGTGTATGTGTGTGATTTCTGTAAGCACATTTTCACTCTGTTCTAAATTTAATAGCCATCATTGAAAACAAGCTTCAGATGTCCGTGTGAATTGATTGATAACCACGAAGTGTTCAACCGGTAGTGTGTATAAGCTAAGTATAAGGCTATGCCACATTTATTCGAAAAAAAAAAAAAAACTGATCCTTGGTCCGCGACAATACTTGTGGAAATTTTCAAGATTGTTACAATCATAAGCCCTCACCCAACTACAGGTACTTCAGCTACCTGTATCATGAGTTAAGCGATGGAATTAATGTTATTAATTTTTACCCATTCATTTTTTTTTTTTTTAATTTTTATTATCGCTTATGTTTGAATTCGTTTTGAAACATGATGTAAATTAGAAATCTATGATGTCACATCAAAACTATTACTATCTTAAGATCTATTTATAAGAATATGTAAATACTTCAGTTTATAGAACATCAGACTGAAGATCTCAAAGTTTCGGTTTCAATTTCTGATCATGGCATCTGCTTTGTTTATTAGATATTTACGACTTAAAATTAATGCAATATTTTACATTTCTAAAATTGACAATTTTCACATAAAAAAAAACAAAAAAAAACACTCGTCCAACAGCACTATTAATAATTTCCCATACTCTATCGGTGGCTAAACATAAATGTAAACTTCATGAACATTAGCTTCATCCTAGAACTGTCCGCCTATGGAACTGTTCCGCTGGTCTGCTTTCCACCTCTTTGTGTTGAAACCTTTCAAGATGAATAATTAGTTCTCCAAAAAATTACTTTTAAATCAAGTTATTTGTGAAATTAAACATATCTGTGGAACAACTTGCCACAAGATTGCTTACCTGAATGCTACAACATGGTTGTCTTCAAATTCATGGTCAATAAATAAAAAATAAAAAACTTGTCATAAAATTTTATTTATTTTATTTATTTCATTTATATATCCTTTCATCAATTTCATAACCATTCACTTAACAATCTATCCATCTCTTTAACTCTTCTCGTCGAATCAACCTTGATAAGCAGTGACCTATGAGGCAAAAAAAAAAAAAAAAAAAAAAAGAAAAAAAAAGGCAAATGAAAACTCCAACTTACAACTGACAAAAGAAAAAGAAACGCTCTCTAACACTTCATTACCCGAACCATAAAATTCTGGAGGCAGGTTTTTTTTTTTTTTTTTTTTTTTTTTTTTTTTTACAAAGAAGTCACCACTTATTAAAGCCTGGAGGCCACTCGAGGATAAGGGTTAATGAGTGTACAGTAGTCAATGGGACAATATCGTAGTAATCAGTAGTAGTGGAAATTTAGGAAATTGGATTATTTAAGGGGACGGCTCATCATGAACTTGTTTACATTGGACTTGAAGATGACCATATTGTAGTCACCTAGGAAGCAAGGAAACGGAAGAGAGTTCCATAGGCGTGCAGTTCTAAGAAAGAAACTTTGTTCATGGAATCTATGTTTAGGTTTAAGTGCAGATAAAAAGTGAGGGAAATCATTGATAGTTCTTGTTGAGCGTCCCCATAAATAATCAAATCCTTAACTAAACAAAAATCACACCCATTCATTGTAGAGATCACTAGATGCCGAAAAACCACCTTCTCTAATAGTTTCTTCTCTCAAACTGCTAGCCTTTGGAATTCCCTCCCTGTTTCCAAGTGGCAATAGGCCTTGTTTGGAAGGAAAGGAGAAAAAAAAGTTGGTACTCTTGCATAATTTGACACGAATTCTCATGAATTCCCGTCAAGCATGGATTGGGCAAGATCGGCAATCATCGGTGTCAGTCGAGCGTTTTTCACATGTTGAAACACTAACTCGACTTTTTGTTTTATTTATTTAATTTTTTTTTCTATTATGTTTTTAGTAATTTTTAAGGTGATATTAAGGAGGCGGGGCTGACTTTTATTTTTCTGATTAGTTACTTATTTATTTTTTTTTTAATTGAATTTTTGGGAGTTAGATTAGCCAATGAAAAAGCGCTATCTAAATGGAAGCAGACTACATTCGAATTGGAAGAAAGCGACTAAACCAACAAAAAAAGCTGACAAATATATTTTCAAACTCGCCAAACAGAAAAATGACAGGCAAGAAAATAAATCTATACAGGTTAGAAAAAAAAAATGAAAACATCGATGCAGACAATCTCATATTGTTAGAAGAAATTGCTGTCCCCAAAAAATGAGGTGCAACAATTGTAAATACAAATGTTTACTTAAAAAGAGATCGTGTGTAAAGGACGGTTTCTCCTGGAGATGTACAAATAGACAGTGCCACCAAAAGAAGTTGACTGAACAACAAGTCTTGCAAATAAAATTAAAAAAAAATTTTTTTAAATACGGTTACAAAAAAGAAAACACAACAAAAACTTGTACTTACACCTAACAATTATACAATTAAAAAATCTTTTCTTGGGGGGGAAAAAAAAAAAAAAAAAAAAAAAAAAAAAAACTTTTTGTTGATAAATATTTTGCAAAAAAAAAAAAAATAAATAAAATAAATAAATAAATAAATAAATAAATACTAAAATGAAATAAACATTTTCATTTTTCGAGGTAGGTTTTTTGGGATTTTTTTATTATTTGCATTTTTTCCGTCTTTTTTTTCTTTTTTTTTTTTTCATTAGTCTGCGTCTGTGTTCATTAGTCGCCTGACACTGATAATTGCCGGTCTCGCCCGATCCATGCTTGATGGGAATTCACGAGAATTCAGGTCAAATTATGCAAGAGTACCAAAAAGTTTAACTATTGCAATTTGTTAGAATTTGTAATAAACTAAACAAAACGCCCATCTTTTGAGTTATCTATGTATTTCTCTTGGCCCTTCTTCATCTATACCGATTCAATCACTTATATCTTAACATCCCTGTGAGCATTTACAGAAAGGATAACACTTTCTTCAATGTTGTCACCAAACTGACATATTACCTATACAGATCAGAAACACTTGTGTGAATTAGATTGCAAATTAATTGCTCACTTTAATTCTATATTATTAATAATTTACGAGGATAATACAGAAGTAACTATCTTAAGTTTTTTAAATTTTCTTTTTTTTTCTATCTAGAGATGGTGCATCTTACAGGATGCCAGATATTCGCCAGTTATCAGAGAGATATTTTTAAGATTTTTAATCGTCCATTTAAGTGCTAATGTTTGTATCTCTTGCACTTAGTTTACTGGGTATATTTGCTAGGTAGTTTTTGAAATTCTTTCCCATAAGTCCAGTATGTCCTATAATTACTGGAATGATAGAGATCTTCCTAAGATTCCAATTTCATGCAAGACCTTGGTATTTTGTTCTTAATGTTTTAATAGTTTCATTTTAATTCAGTTGAAGTTCTCAAAAATAAATCTACGAGTCCCTTTTCTAGGGGTTAACACTTGATTTCTATACGAGATACAGATATTCGAATATTCCAGTAAATCTCTTTTACGTCTCAAACGTCGACTTAGTAAAAAAGTTAATATTAATTTTCCTCTTCCACAATTGACCAGTTAAATATGTTCTAATATATCGTTCTTGTGGTTTCTTGGTATGATTGGATTCCAGCAAAAGAATTCATCTGATCTGGTTGAGTCTCCAACTTAATGCTGTAGTGGAATGGGGACAAAAATGGATGGTCACATTCAATACTGCTAAAACTAAACTTGTTTCGTCAATAATTACAAGAAACCTTCTCTACCACCAATAGTAATGGTCAAAGATCCATTAACTGAAAGTATTTTTAAACTCCTCAGCCTTACGTTCACAGGAAACAGGAGTTGGAACAATTACATTGAGAGCATTGCCAGGACCGCTGCGAAGGTAGGCAGGCTCTCTTTATCGTGCTAGAAAGCTACTAACACCCAAAAGTATCCTGTACTGCTATAAGGCCACCATTCGCCCATATATGGAGTATTGTAATATTTGGGCTATTGCATCTGCTACTAGTCTCTCGCTCCTAGACAAGGTTCAAAAGAGAGTCGCCAACCTGATAGGTCCTGAACTGTCATCTAAGCTTCAGCCTCTGTCCCACCGACGAAATGTTGCGTCCTTCTGCCTATTCTACAAGTATTTTAATGGTGAATGCTCTGACGAACTGCAAGCACTTGTGCCCCCACGACGTAAATACCTTCGACAAACCCGACAAGCAGCAAAATCCCACCCCTGCACAGTAGAGATCCCTAGATGTAAGAGGGCTTTCTATTCCAGTAGTCTCTTTCCCAGAACCGCTAGATTTTGGAATTCCCATCCGGGTCCCTGCTTCTCCAACTGTAACTGACATGCAGAAGTTCAAGTGTAACGTGAACAGACATCTTACTGCCCAACTCCCCACATAGTATCCCAGTAGCTTATATCCCTGATAGTAGCCCCCTACACCAAAGTGGCAATGTGCCTTGTTTGGGGTAAAAAAAAAAGCTGTTACCATAGGCAATATCACTTAAAGGCGGCACATCATCCCTCATAAGCCTATGTGGGTTAATCATATTGAGAAGATCTTATTTGGGCTGCGAATATTATGAAGTTTTGAATATTTTGTCAGGGTTTCTTTGTAAGGAAAACTATTCTCATGCCGAGTTGTCCTGACACACTCCTGTACAGAGAGAGTTTAGACATTCGAAGATAGTGTCTAATAGGCATTGAACTTCTTTTAAGTAGGCATTCAGGTTTTCTCCATCGGTCACATTTTATGAATTTTTAAATGAAATCAAATTAGAATTGAATGATAGAGGTTGGGCTGCGATGAGTCATCGGTATGTCTACTTTATTATCTTTTAAGTCTACAACTTTTCTCGTTTTTTTTAAGCAGATAAAAAATGGAGTCTTACTATTATTTTGGTTGACAACTTTTCAACAAAGCAAATGGTAATGTTTTTCTTTTGCATGTATACTATTAAAAAAAAAAAAAGAAAAAAAAAAAAAAAAAAAGGGTTCCTGTCCTTTAACTATAAAATTATGAACATGAGTTATCATCCTTAGTTTAACTCTTATTTATTTATTTTATTTTTTTTACTAAAACATGGTTCAAGTAAAATTATATTTGTAATTACCTTCTAGGTAGTTAGACACAAAGTCAAGTATGGGTTTGATGAAAGTATTTCTGTGGAATGAACTGGATTCAAACCTCAATCACACAGATTTTTCGCCCGTATTGTTAAGCACTTCATATTAAAATGCGATACCAAAGTTTCTGCTCATCCCAGTCGAGGATATGTCTTTGACAATCAGACTGGTGGAGTTTGATCAGCTGAGGAATTCACCAACCCTTCAATCCTAATAGGCGCACCCTCCCAGGCTTTATTCTCTTTCTTTGCAAAACGATTGGTTTCTCGCCAACTGCCTGAGGTCGCCCAACCAGCAAATGCTAACAAGTTTGTCCAGAATAGTTTTATGGGTCAGAGGGCATTCCCTCTGGTACACTAACTCTCCTCTCACTTTCTAGCTTTGCGCCACAATCTTACTGTCGTAGGAATGAAGTAAATACAGAGTCGATGCATACTGGAGTGTGTCCGACAAACATTCAACGTTTTTTTCTTTTATTATAGTGGATTGAAGGGAAAACAATTGGACTTTTAGCTGGGATGACAGTGTAGTATCTGTTCTGGTGATGTACTTTATCTTTTCTGTCTTTGGTTGGTGAATGGCAGGGTCAATCTTTGTAGATTAGGGAATATTAATTTTTGTTCCAATCCTGAACGCCTCTTTTTGGGGAGTTAGATTTTCTCTATAAAAACCGACTTTGTGTTTAACTCTACCCTTGTAGAGAGACAAGTAAATCGAAATAACTCCCTTTATCCGAGCACACACCACTTTGTTCTATATGTTTGGTACAAGGTCGAAGTGTATTAGAAATAAAGGTACGACAGTACCCAGCGTAGTACCACCAACCTCACTATGTTAAGAAAGGCTTTCGAGGTGGAGTGTATTTATTCCGAAAGCTGTTCTTAACATGAGGTTGGGGGTGTTTATACTATGCTGGGTTGGGTACCCTCTTTAAAAAATACCGAAATAAAACCTACACAGACAGTATTTATTTACCTCCCACCCACCCTCACAACAATACTGGGTGCTAATGCAGAGAGTGATCTGCGCTATTTTTTTAAAATCGTATTTCCACGTTTAATTAAAGTTTTATGTTTTTTTTTATTTATTCAATTGTAAAGTTAAAGTACAGAATAGGTACAAAACACCCTCCCATCCCCATGTTAAGAATGGCTTTTAAAATAATAACGTTATTATTTCAGCACGGATCACTCTCTGCATGAGTACCCAATACTGTAAAGCACGCGAATCGGGCATCATGTGACCACGATTAAGTCATCGGTTCTTGGATAAGATCGAGGCGCGTGTGAAATTATACGTTTTTATCAGCACAACGAAATGATAACATTTGACTTCCATCTTTTGGCTGTAATTATTGGGTCACATGGCAGACAATATTGTCTCAGTAAAATCCAGTAACGAATTAGAACAGTCAAAAGACATCAACACAAAATGAAAATCGTGTTCAAGAAGCAAAGTGGAAAAAAAAAGGTGTGTGTCTGTGGGGGGGGGGGTAGTGTAATAAAGTTAACAGTTGAGAAATTAAAAATTAGCAAAATATATAACAAATATATATAATATAAAGCTGAACGTCTGTATGTGTGTCTGGTCACGAATAGGCTCCTATATGGTTGTGGTTGACTATTATAGAAAACTGATCACATATAATGATAGATGTATCGAGACACAGGAATGGGTATGTTTGATCTGGTATAATGATGATTCATTAAAATTGTGGGGTCTGCGTTCGCGCCTGGTCCACAAAGTATGGAAATAAAAAAATTAAAAAAAGAAAACGTTTACAAAGATTTTTGATATAGATGTGCATAATAATACTTTGATAAGTATGTTTTAACTTAAATAGGGATGGTATAATAAAATTGTGGGGTCTGCGTTCGCGCCTATCCTCCATAGAATGGAAATAGGCACAAACTTTAATAAAGACTTTTCATATCTATCTGCGTAAGTATACTTTGATAATTATGTTTCAGTTTTTTTTTTTTTTTTTTTTTTTTTTTTTTTTTTACATGGGTGTCACCACTTATCAAGGCCCAGAGGCCACTCAAGGATAAGGGTTAATAGGTATACATTAGTCATTGTGATTTTAGCATAGTAAACAGTGGGAATTTTGTAACTTGGATTACTTAGGGGGACGATTCAATTAGAACTTGTTCACATTGGACTTTTTCTTTTTTTTTTTCATAGGTATCAACACATTATCAAGGCCAAGAGGCCACTCAAGGATAAGGGTTAAAGAGTGTACAGTAGAAATTGGACAATATAATAATCATTAGTAATGAAAATTTGTTAAATTTGATAACTTATATTGAACGGCTCATCAAGAACTTATTTACGTTAGACTTGAAGACAACCATATTGTAGTCAGCCGGAAAGCAGGAAAACGGAAGACAATTTCACAGGCGTGCAGTTCTAATAAAAAAAAGCTTTGTTCATGGAATCTACGTTTAGGTTTAGGCACAGATAAAGAAATATGAAATTTGAAGAAATATGGTATATTAAAATTATGGGGTGTTCGTTCGCGCCTGATATCCATAGTTTAAGAAGGTTTTTTTAATATAGATCCACAGAACATTGTGATAAGTGTTTCAGTGTGAACAGATATAGTATAATAAATTATGGGGTTTATCTATTTTATTTTTACTTTCATCATATTTTGCTTTGGTTTTGATACATCGAAGCTTTCTTTTTACAACCCTTCCTTTTCATAACCTATCATACTTTCATAAATCAGAGTCCATTTTCTGTGGGCTGTTTTTGAACACAGTCAACGACGGGTACTTTTGCTAGTATATATATATATATATATATATATATAACCCTGACTGTTTGACCTTGTTTTTTTACTAGGAGTTCCACCGCTTATTTACATTAGACTTGAAAACGATCATGCCATAGTCAGCTGGAAAGCAGCTCCACGGTATTGTGCTCCACAGACGGATAGTTCTAGGAAAGAAACCTTGCTCATGGAATTTTTGTTTAGTATGTAGGCATAGAAAAAGTAAGGGAAATTATTGACAGTTGTAGCATTTGTTGTGAATGTTTTGCAGGGGGGGTGTATCAGAGTAAAGCAGTACAGTTGAGCAGTCGAGCACCTGCTATGAAAATAACTGTTACCAAACGCATTAAGTTTTCTCGACCCGAATAGTTTTCAACTTGAAACTAAATGATCTTATTTAAAATGGGCATTGTGTTGCTTTTTTTTTTTTTTTTTTTTTTTTTTTTTTAAACTTTTTTGTGGTGGTGCTAATTATAGACTTCCAAAGATAGTTTTAAAAATTAGATTCATGATATTACTAACCCTAAGTCCGAGGTGGTTTCTAGTCGGGTTAGGGTAAATACTTGGTGTTTAAGATAGTCGACAGATCGACTTTTTTTAATGTCGTTTTAAGCAAAAACAACAGTATTTTGCTTAATTGTATTGTCAAAAACAAATCCAAAAATTATGAAAATTCATCGAGTAGGACAACTGTCAATCGCTATGGTCTTAAAAAGAGTCCGCCATTAAAGTTTTAAAAAGGGAGATAAGTATGTCAATGGAATTTCCCCATTTTCCGTAAAAATTACTTTTAGCTATAAATAGCTTTCTACTCGATGAATTTTCGCAATTTTTGGATATATTACTATTTTCGAAATGACAATTCATTACTGTTTTTGCTTAAAACGACACAAGCCGATCTGTTGATTCTTAACAAGTACTAAATACTTTTTTTTTTTTTAAATCTTTAGTAACCATCTAAATCTTTGATCGACGAATACTACGGCGAAGTGAAATAACAAAAAGGTGCTTGTGCCGTATAATTTGATTTCAAATAAATGCATTTCAGATAAAAACTACGTACTTACGTGACATGCCGAAGTTAGTGTCAATTCCAAAAGTTACGAAAAATTATCCAGTAGACAAATAATTAAACGTAAAAATTACATTTATTAAATTACAGAGTTTATCGTAACAATAAATAAAAGGTTAATGTTAAAGATCGCGACCAGAGCAGAATCAAAAGAAAAATGGTAAAAGTCTTTCCACCCTAAAAAATCCTTTAAGATTATCACTATTGTAGGTTTATGGGGGGGGGGGTGCTGAAATCGAAAATAACGTTTAAAATTTCAGGAAACAAGTAATTTCCAAGATATGACGAAATTCAAAAAGTAGGGGACTACTTTTCTATATTAATTTAACGTAGAATAAGCACCCACTTTCTGACCACCTATTGGGAGGGAGGTTCTGGTAATTTTTTGAAGGGTGGTGGTGGTGTGGTGTTTATTTGGTAATTGTGGCCTGGTAGACAAACACAAAACCTACCTTAAAAACATGTCTACTGATCGCCATTGTCATACGCACATATTTTTGTCGCGTACAACAATAGCCACCACTTATAACATAACAAAGAATTACAGTGCTTAATATCCAGAAAACTACTTATTTTGCAGAAAATTTTAATATGATATTCGTTTTCAGCACGACTAACCCTAACCCCCCCCCACGAAAATAAGTTTTAAGATAGGTTTTGTGTTGCCACAATTACTAAATAAACACCGTCTCCAAATTACCAGAACACTCTCTCCAAAAATGGTGGCCATAAATTGGGTGCCCATTTTACGTTAAAAAATGATAGACAAGTGACTTTTGAAAGTATAATTTCTTCATATCTTGGAAATTACTTTTTTCCTGGAATTTTGAATGTTATTTTCGTTTTCAGCACCCCTCCCTAAAAAAAAATTTAAAAAAAAATGTAAGAGATAATTCCAAAAGATTTTTTTGAGGGTGGGAACATATTGAACCTTTACCTTTAATTCGAAATGATTCTTCATTCATTAATATTTAACCAAAAATATTGGGCGCTTCGCCGCTTCTACACTGTAGGAACTAAATTTCGTAAAACTGAATTTCACATGAAAACAATGGCACTCTACTACACTACGTATTCCTCGTAATTTTAAGATGATTTTCGTAATTTTTTTTTTTATATATATAATTGAGAAGGTAGGAAATTACTTATTAACGAAAATAAAAAAAAATAGAATTGTATGAAAACGATCGTAAGACACAAAAGAGTTCAAAGAGGAGGTAATTTTCCGTTTCGATCTAAAAAGATGGCAGCAATTTTTCACCTGTTAACACGGTTAAAGTTGTTTTATTTAAAAATTCAGTAATATTCAGGTAATTTTGACTGCCTCATTTGGAAGCTGCCATTGCAACTTATTAGAATTGACAAAAAAAAAAAAATCAGTTGAAACCATTGTTTTGTTTTTTATCTGAAAACTCCATTTATCGACTACAAAATCTCGTCCCAATTCTGTAGAAGTGCCGAGAATTGATTTCATTCTGCTATGACTGCGATCTTTAAGGCTTACCTGAATTTAAAAAAAAAAAAAAAAAAAGCGAGAAGAAATCGCAATAAAAAAGTGGAGTGCAACCTTTTGTCTCGTCTGTTACACTTTATTTTTGGACTTACTCGAACAAGTACCCTATTCATTTTTCGTACTTGTTAAGAGAGTAGTCCAGTAGTCCACACCTCGCTTTTCTTTTTTTTTTAATATGTCGTTTTACGTAAAACACAATATTACATATTCGCTTGTCAAGTCGCAAAATATATCGAAAAATTACGAAAACTCATCAAGTAAAATAATGGTAAATATTCAGATTATTTACAACAGAACACCGACCACTCTAATTTTTTTTTTTTTTTAGAGGTAATCGGGGTCGCTGACAACGAATCTGATAATCAAACCCGGGGCAAATTTACCGTTTGCATGGTATTAACCCCTGACCCCACGAACTACTTTCCGCCATTTTACAGTTTCCGTTTACGCTACGCGCGTGCGGCAGCATAAACGACGGTTGTTGAATGTGCCTTCACGTAAAGAACTGCCTTTTCACATGGCGTACGAATCTTTTGCGGAACATTTAAACATACGAAAAAGAAAAGCACACCAAGTGTGTGTGTATGTGTCTGAAAGACTTCTTTTTTTTTTTTTTGTCTTAAGTTTTACATGTTTACAAAAACATAAGCACCAAAAATTATGTTTTTCGTTCTTTTTTTTTTACGGGAGGAGTATTGCATTATAGAACTTGTATGGCTTAACAGATGCTTCTACAGTTTAATTAACCGTTTTTCCGTAAGTACTGCAGTTGCAGTACTGCACCGACATTTACCGATTAGAACATCATGGGGGCCCCAACACCCCCGCCTCCTCCCGAATGTAAACAGTAAAATCTCCGAAAAATGTTAAATGGTGTTCTAATCGGTAAATGTCGGTGCGTTACTTACGGAAAAAAGGTTAATTAAACTGCAGAAGCACCTGTTAAGCCACACAAGTTCTATAATTTGTTGTAAACCGCATTAAAAACTAGGTAAGACAAAAAAAAGTCTTTCCGACATTACCCCCACCCCATTTGGTGTGCTTTTCTTTTTCGTATAAGTTTAAATGTTCCACAAAAGATTCGTATGGCATGTGAAAAGGCAGTTCTCTACGTGAAGGCACAGTCAACAACCGTCGTTTATGCTGCAGCGCGAGCACGTAGCGTAAACGGGAGCTCTAAAATGGCGGAAAGTAGTTCGCGGGTTCAGGGGTTAATACCATTCAAACGGTAAATTTGCCCCGGATTTGATTATCAGATTCGTTCTCAGCGACCTCGATTACCCCTAAAAAAAAAAAAAAAAAAAAAAAAAAGAAATTAGAGTGGTCGGTATTCTGTTGTAAATAATCTGAATATTTACCTAAATTATTTATAGTTAAAAGTAATTTTTACGGAAATTTGGGTAAAATTGCATTTTTCTTAAACGTTTTAAAGTAGACAGAGTTCACACACAGGAGCCATAACTTGGAACGAATATTTTATATTACCTGTTTGTTCATGCGCTGTAATATTTGTTGCGTATAGATATACAGTATACACTCTATTTTAGACAATATTAGTTGTTCTACTCAACGAATTTTGTAATTTTAAAATAAATAACTATTTTCGACATGACAATTAAGTGCGTAATATTGTTTTGCTAAAAATGACATATTAAAAAAAAAAAAAGGATTTGTGGGTTTTTATTGTTTTTGTTTTTTTTTTCAGTTTTATAACAAAGACATTTTCTAAAAGTCATGAATGTATTGTATTTGTTAATGAGTTTTTGGTTCTATTTTCAATTTTTCTTTTTTTAAACAACGCTATAAATAAGAGAAATGTGGAGGAAAAAATGTTAATATTTTTATTGTTTGAAATAATTTAAATGAATTTTGAAACGCAATTAAATATTGACTCTTATTATCTTTCTTTTAAATTAAAGTCTGTTAAATTCAATATATTGTTTGAGAAAGAAAACTAGAAAAACGTTCAAATTAGTTCAAGGGAAATTATTAACGAAATTAATCCATTCTGTAAAAATTCCCGGATGCAGACATGAGAGACGTTCCTTCCGCGACTCATTCATAATAAATGTGTGTAGTAAAATGCATGGGCGCGTGTGTAAAAATATATTTCAATGTGAGTGCGCTGTGAGAAGCCACTTGTAGTAGTAGTACTAATAGTAGTGAGGAAAACAAGACATTTTCCTTTTATTTTTTTTTTTAATGAATGCTTGGTTTTTATTATTTTTTTATTACCCAACGAAAGAGAAGCTTGATTTATGATTTTAAATGTGTGGAATGTCACAATTGTTAATTAAAATGTGGATTGAACCAAATAAATCACACACACACGTTTATTTAACTAGAAAAATGAGAAAAAGTGGCAAATGATATGGTGTGACAAACATAAATGGCAAAAAATGGGCAAATGATATGGTGTGACAAACATAAATATATAATGAGATTTTTTACAAGAAATTAATTCATACCTCCCCCCCCTTTAGGGAGAGAATGGAGTCGACAGGAGAGAATTACTGATACAACCACATAAGATTACTACTAGGAGAGAAAGAGAAAGAGAGGGAAAGACAGAACATGGCGAGTGAAATATCAAATTAATAAATAAATATAAAATTTATGCATATATTTATTATTTAAAATATTAAAATAACGCGTTTAAATTTGAAGTTGTCTGTTGTTCACAGTGTCAATATACACAGCAATTTGAAAACAAAATTTAAAAAAAAAAAATAGGGAGCTCGTTATGGCTGTGAAGAGAAGAGGTGGGGACCGAACGAACCAATCAAATGTAACGGTATTTTTTCATTAATTCTTTTCTATAAAAATAAATAAAAATAATAACAGACGGACGGAAAATTTATATATTCCAATTTTACATCGCCACAACACGCGGTATAACAAAAGATTAACATTGTTTTCATTGTAAAATAAACAATGCAAGAAATCGGTTTCATAATGAAATGCAAGGAAACGGACACATGCGAGTCATTGCGTGTTGTCGTTAGACGATGATACCGTTTTTCTATTCAGTGAGGAACATGTGCTTCGTTTTGGAGGAAAAGTGTTACGAGTTACGATTGATTGTTAAAAATATCACGGTCTTTAATAATTTATTTAACTTTTTTTTTTGAATTTGATATCCATGATTTTTTTACCATTTTTCCAATTACCTGAAATTGAGATCAGACTTCTGTTTGCTGTTAAAGGCATTCCATATAATGGTTTCTCGTAGATTGAAAATAAATTCAAATCAAGAAAAATATAAAGAATCTGTTTGTGGTAATTTGTACATTTATAAAAATATAATTCAAATTTGATATGTAACGAAAAAAAAACAAAAATAAAAACAAATAAACGTGGTTATGTTTGAACGTTTAAATCAATTTATACCCAGTGTTGTAAGCAAAAAAGGTATATAAAAAAATAAGGTACTAGTGCAGTGCACTTTCGTGTTGAAACAATGTTATTTAAAAAGCCATTATTAACATGGGGAGGAGGTGTTTTGTACCCATTCTGTACTTTAACCTTACAATTGAATAAAAAAAACATAACTTTAATTAAACTTGGAATTACGATTTAAAAAATAGCGCGGTAGCACCAAAAATACATTTATGCTCGGAGGTTATGATGCATAAATACCTAGAAAGGTATTTTAATTTTATTTATTATTATTATTATTATTATTTTTTGTAATCGTAGAATGAATTTGAATCGAATTAAATCGACCAAATAAATTAAACTTAATTAAATGTTAGTTTACCGTTAAATAAATACAAAAATAAATAAAACCATACTTATGCTGAATATCGAACCAAACCACCCATGCTATTTTTATTTGGTGCTAGTGCACTTACTGATCCGAGCTATTTTTTAAATCGTATTTCTAAGTTTAATTAAAGTTTTAGGAGATATTTTTTATTCAATCGTATGGTTAAAGTGTAGAATAGGTACAAAACACCCTTCTCTCCACATGTTAAGAATGGCTTTTTAAATAACGTTATTATTTCAGCACGGATCAATAAGTGCATGAGTATCTTTTTTCTTTTTTTTTTAATAAGATCAAGTTTAATTCGATTTTTACGGTATCATTTGTTAATTAAATTCTTGTGTGAAAGTACAGAACATGTTAAAAAGCCCCTTTTCACATGTTACTATTGCTATTATTTCAGCACGGTCCGTAGTCTGCAGTGCATAAGTACCCAGTTCGGTTCAAATTTTGTAGAAGTACTGAAAATAAATTTAATGTTTGTAAAGTCAGGTGATGTATACTTTATAATGCAATAGTGAGAAAAAAAACAAACAAAAAAAAAACACTTACCTTTTTTCATAATGATGCAATTGTTGGTCGTGGAAGAAAAACACTTAAGTCAGGATTTCACGCTTAGATATAGATGTATATACACATGCATGTAGGTATGGAGCAAGTTTATAATTTGGGATATGAAAGATGTTCGGATGTAGATTCGATAATCTGGTTTCCACTTGAAATTTATGCGTGGTTTGTGTGAGAGGTCGTATTTACTTTTGAAAATATGTTATTAAAAATGATTTTCACTTCAGACCCTTTTTATATATATATATAATATATATATATATATATAAGTGCGTGATGTATATATGCCAGTAAAGCGAAAGCGGGCAATGTTAAATAAGTCTTTGTGAACGATATTGCGTGCTTTTTTATGAAGAGGATATGATATGATTTTTTGTGCTCTATAAAAAAACTCGCCTTTCAATTGTTTGTGACACATATATTCATTTTTTATATGTCAGTGTCCGTATTTTTTGTGTGTGTGTGTTTAAATTAAATATATAATGAATAATGTCAAATATGTCTACGGCTTCGTGTATTTATATTTAGTGATACCTCGAGTATACCCATCGACCCTTATATTCCACGCTGTTTTAACAATAAGCAAAAAAAAAAAAAAACACACGTTGGGTTGTGTCTAAAGAAATAGAAAGAAAGGTACAGATAAATGAAGGATATTTTTCTTTTCTCTTTTGTTGTAGGAGGGAGGTACCTGTGGTTAGTTGAAAGTAATTAACTATCAACGCCACGTGTTACTAATTACAGCAGAAGATAGATTATGAATTATTGAGTTTAAAGAATTTTTATAAGACACTTAGAAGAAAGGGGGGGGAAGATACAGGTATACATGCATGTAAGATCCGATTCTTTTTTTTTTTTTTCTCCTCACGTTCCAAAGGGTAAAATCATTATCATCGTAAACATCATCTGTTCGTGTCCATATAGGTATTTACGAAATCGGCATAAAAAGGTACATATTGGTAGCGATGGTGCTTACAGCAGTTCGAAGAAGAATATAGATGTTTTCCTTTTAAAGTAAGCATGTGGAAAAGAGGTGAAGCTGAAGCGAAACAATAAAAAAAAATTTTTTTTTTAAATAAAACGTGCCTAGAAAAGCAATGGAATTATTTAGCTGTTGAAGTTCACAATATGACAAGCAGACAAAAGCTAGCGTGTATAGATAGCAGTAATAATAAATGATTATAAACTGTGCGATTTTTACAAGAAAAAAAAACACACACACACACACTTTTTCCTCCTTTTCTTTTTTTTTTTTTTTTTGTTGGTAATTTTTTTTCCACGCTATTTTTTCGAACGTTGTTGTGTAAATTGCTGTAATCTCTTCATACAAGGAAGGGGTAAAAATCACACAAAAAATACAAACCCACTTTCACAACTACATAAACCCTAGCAGCACCAGGCAATCTTTCTTTACCCACTAACACTGCTTATTATATCTACTAGGAAGAGTAGTAGGATTTTAGCAGTCGGGGGTTGTTAGTAATTTTAAGCAATTATTGCAATTACATGATAAATTGAAACAGTCACATTTCAGTCACTTTATATCGTTACTACAAACAACAACAATAATAATAATTATTATTATTATTATTGTTTAGATCTTGTTACTTCGAATTTAGATTACGATTGGTCGTTGTGTTCTATAATTACTACGTTTTTTGTTTATTTGTTTTTTGTTTTTTTTTAGCTCAATGGTTGAGCAGAGGGCAACAACGTTAGAGATGTAGAGGCTCAGTTTAGTTGCATTGTTGGGGAAGATCACTGACACATGTTATGCAAACATGGGGGGAAACAGAAATATGGAGCAGAACGAAGAGAGAGAGAGAGAGAGAGAGAGAGAGAGAGAGAGAGAGAGAGAGAGAGCTTTCTTTTTCTAGTCCAGGTTAAGAATTTGTAGAATAAAAATTCAAAGAATACCCAACTGGTCTTATATAATAGTGCTCAATAACAAATAAATAGAGCTATCAATATCTATTTATACAGACATATGCACAGAATTTGCTGTTACACGGGCATGACAATGTTTCCATCTGTAGTTAAGATCTTATTAGGCAAAAAAAAAACTTTCATTTTTCATTAGGTATTAGAATTGGAAATATTTTATTTAGTGTTTACTTGTAGAATTCATCAACAGGCAAAATTCAATCCATTGAATATTAATAATAATAATAATAATAATAATAATAATAATAATAATAAGTTTATTTGTGTGACAGTGTCAATTTCATTATTTTCTTTAGTCGCATAGTGATCGTATTGTGTAGGGTTATGTTGTTTGTTTTTATCTTCTTTTTTTTATCAATGAATGGCTTTTAATCTGTAATTTGACCCAAACAACAACAACAACAACAACCCAAACTATTCTTGATATTCTTTTTTTTCTTCTTCTTCTTCTTCTTCTTCTTCTTCTTCTTCTTCTTCTTCTTTATTGACTGGTGTGGCCCCGTGGGCGTTAAAAACTATTTCTAGTCGCACTGACAATGTCAATACTAAAAAAGAAAAAGAGCGGAGCAAAGGTAGTTGCGTAAAAATGATGAAGGCGGTTGTTGCAAATGATGTAGGACAAAAAAAAAAAAAAAAAAAAAGAGGGTGAGCTTGATGATGATGATGATGATGATGATGATGATGATGATGATGATACAAATATTTAGCAAGTGCCCGTGATGTTACTTTTGTTTACAGCACCCAGGATAATGATGATCAAGCCGATGATGATGGTGGGGGTGGTGATTATGTCGATGCTAAGAAGAGGGATGGTGATGGCGGTGGTGATGCAGGTTGGGGCGGTGGGGCCGGGTCGAATAATGCTCTCTTGCTCCTGGGTAACGCTGAAGAAGAAGAAGCTGAATGACCAAAGAAGTACCTTCGGTGGTACACTCCGCGCATTTCTGTGTCATCACTAGGAACCGGAGATATCGGGATGCTGACAGCAAACAATGGAACCGTAAGGGATACGTGATGTGCGAGATGTTTTTCGGAATAATCCAAGAAGAAGATGGAACGCGCATAATATTATTCCTGGAAAATACTTACGCTTCTACTACACGCAGCAGCGCACAGAATGGCGACGACTGGGTTTCTTTTTCCTTTTTTCTTTTTTTTTTTATTTCTTTATTATTATTGATTAAAAAAATATCCTTAATTTTCTTTGTTTAATTTTATGAGTGGCACGTCATTTTTACCCCTTTGATAAGTTTTAAATCAAGGGTTAAAATAAATACAATATCCGCTTTTTTTTTTAATTTTGTTTTCCTGGACTTCGGTAATCTCCGGTAAACGTGGAAAAAAGGAGGTAGATGGTGAGAGAGATAAAGTAGACTGAAGACAAGCTGTGTGTGTGTGTGTGTGTGTGTGTGTGCGCGCGCTCGCGCCTGTGTATGTTATGCGTCCCTGTAAAAAAAGAAGAAGAAACACATAGGTGTTTATTATTGCTGTAAATAAACAATTATTAGCGCTTCTTTATTATCAGAGCGAAAATAAAAAAAATAAATAAATTTTCATTTAAAAAAAAAATAACTAATGTTATCTACTTTTTCAAAAATCTCAATTTCAACAAAAAGCAATATTATCTACTTAATTGTCATGCGACAGCTACTTAAATATTACTGCATTATTACATGAAGCACGTACTTTGACGAATCCATAATTCAGTAATATCCGCCATTACTTGCAACAAGACGACTAAAGTTGCTTCCCCTGCCCCCATGCTGTATATATTTATGCATAAACTTGAAATTTATTCGAAAACTATTTTCAGTAATAATTAATTTTCTACTTTATCGTTTTTCGTAATTGCTGGATATGTTACTAATTTCGACGTGAGAATTAAGTATATACTGTTAGTTTTTAATGAGTTCAATATTTCGATTTCCGTTCTAATGACGGGGAAGCAGACGAATTATTAAATAAAATCAGAAGCCATGTCTTTTATACGGAATCCAACACTTTATTTAAAAAAAAATTCTTATTCACATAAAACAAGGCACAATAATAACATAGTGCTTATGAGTGCGTGTGAAAGCATCAGCAGCAGCGGAGGATGGTTGGCTTGCGAAGAGATTGGCAGAAGAAGCAGTAGCCGAAAAACGCACATATGCAAATTAGTGTGGGAAAATCCTCACAAAGGCTTTTGCCCTTGGCAGAATGGAAGAAAACCAAACAGAATTACAATAGACTTCAACGTAAATTTTATTAAAGTAAAAAGATCCATACTGCAAAAGATGCGTCATCTTAAGCTATCTGCCACTATGGGCTGGTAACGTCTCCGAAGGGATAATAGTTCGTCTTCGATAATAGCTGGGTAGGAAACTTCTGCTGACGAAGAACTGCGCAGGTTGAAGAGTGGAGAGAAATCTTGCAAGATAGATACTGCAAGTCGGGTAGCCTCTAGAAGTCGTCTGTTGATCCAGTCCAATGGCGGACAAATGACAGGTCAAACAGTAGACTGTAATTCCGTCTTTGAAAGATATTAATAGTAATGAAGAAAGTCAATCAATTCACAGAGCACAACATCGTGCAAAAATATAATAATTAGCCCAACATAAGAGCATTGGTGTTTGAAAATGATCATATTTCGCCCCACATTAAAACGTCTCATATTGACAAGGCAATTTCGCTGCTTCGAGCTTCAAGTGAGAATTCGAGTTCCATTCAAGCCTGCCTCTTTTTGAATTCTGTCGATCTGAAAGGATAATTCTGGCGCTAAGAACATCCTCGGCAGTTAGTAATAACATGCAATCTGATTAGTTCAGGCAAGTCTGTAGGGGGACAACCCGTCCAATAAAGAGCCTGCTTATTTCTGCAGAATTTCCTACATTACGAAGTCCGTGTGAGAAGAAAAAGGAGAAAAATGCTACACGTGCTCGGGGCATAAAGAAAGTCGATGTCGAAGAAAATAGACATATAAAGTCGAGGACGAGAATGGGCCGGCTGTTCTCAGCTTGTGGTCGGAAGAAAGAAAAACGCCACCAGGCTATATGGACATGTGGCAGCCAGAGACGTTTTAAGTGATGCCGAAAATAATGGTAATAAAAACGTTCTGTAAAAATTTTAAAAAAATGCATCCCCGGATTTTATTTATCTATTTCCAGTTTTATTTTTATGAATTACTGAAGTAAAGTTTTATTTTTATTAATTACTGAAGTAAAGTTTTATTTTTATGAATTACTGAAGTAAAGTTTTATTTTTATGAATTACTGAAGTAAAGTTTTATTTTTATGAATTATTAAAGTAAAGTTTTATTTTATGAATTATTAAAGTAAAGTTTTATTTTATGAATTACTCAATAAAGTTTTATTTTTATGAATTACTAAATAAAGTTTTATTTTTAAGAATTATTAAAGTAAGGTTTTATTTTATGAATTATTAAAGTAAAGTTTTATTTTTATGAATTATCAAAGTAAAGTTTTATTTTTATGAATTACTAAAGTAAAGTTTTATTTTATGAATTATCAAAGTAAAGTTTTATTATTATGAATTACTAAACTAAAGTTTTATTTTATGAATTATTAAAGTAAAGTTTTATTTTTATGAATTATTTAAGTAAAGTTTTATTTTATGAATTATTAAAGTAAATTTTTATTTTATGAATTACTAAAGTAAAGTTTTATATTTACGAATTACTAAAGAAATTTTTTATTTTATTAATTACTGAACAAAAGTTTTATTTTTATGAATTATTAAAGTAAAGTTTTATTTTTACGAATTACTATAGTAAAGTTTTATTTTATGTATTATTAAGGAAAGTTTTATTTTTATGAATTACTGAACTAAAGTTTTATTTTTATGAATTACTAAAATAAAATTTTATTTTATAAATTACTAAAGTAAAGTTTTATTTTTATTAATTACTGAAATAAAGTTTTATTTTTATGAATTACTAAAGTAAACTTTTATTTTTATTAATTAATGAATTAAAGTTTTATTTTTATTAATTACTGAAATAAAGTTTTATTTTTATGAATTATTAAAATAAAGTTTCATTTTATGTATTATTAAGTAAAGTTTTATGAAATACTAAAGTGCAGTTTTTTATGAATTATGAAAGTAAATTTTTATTTTTGTGAATTATTAAAGTAAAGTTTTATTTTTATGAATTATTAAAGTAAAGTTTTATATTCATGAATTATTAAAGTAAAGTTTAATTTTTATGAATTATTGAAGTAAAGTTTTATATTAATGAATTATGAAAGTAAAGTTTTATATTATGAATTATTAATGTAAGGTTTTATTTTTATAAATTATTAAAGTAAAGTTTTATTTCCAGGAATTACTCTAAGTAAAATTTCATTTTCATAAATTATTTAAGTAAAGTTTATTTTATGAATTATTAAAGTAAAGTTTTATTTTATGAATTATTAAAGTAAAGTTTTATTTTATGAATTATTAAAGTAAAGTTTTGTATTTATGAATTACTAAAGTAAAGTTTTATTTTATGAATTATTAAAGTAAAGTTTTATTTTATGAATTATTAAAGTAAAGTTTTATTTTATGAATTATTAAAGTAAAGTTTTATTTTATGAATTATTAAAGTAAATTTTTATTTTATGAATTATTAAAGTAAAGTTTTGTATTTATGAATTACTAAAGTAAAGTTTTATTTTCATGATTTTTTTAAGTAAAGTTTATTTTATGAATTATTAAAGTAAAGTTTTATTTTATGAATTATTAAAGTTAATTTTTATTTTTATGAATTACTAAAGTAAAGTTTTATTTTTATGAATTACTAAAGTGAAGTTTTATATTTATGAATTATTAAAGTAAATTTTATTATTATGAATTACTAAACTAAAGTTTTATTTTTATTAATTATGAAAGAAAAGTTTTATTTTTATGAAATATTAAAGTGAAGTTTTATTTTATCAATTATTTAAGTAAATTTTTATTTTATGAATTACTAAAGTAAAATTTTATTTTTATTTATAAATTTTTATTTTTATTCATTACTGAACAAAAGTTTTATTTTTATGAAATATTAAAGTAAAGTTTTATTTTTATGAATTACTAAAGTAAAGTTTTATTTTATATATTATTAAGTAAAGTTTTATTTTATGAATTACTGAACTAAAGATTTATTTTTTTTTTTTTTTTTTTTTTTTTTTTTACACAGTGATCACCACTTATCAAGGCCCGGAAGCCACTCAGGGATAAGGGTTATTGTAAGTACATCACGTTAGTGAGGAGATTTTATGAAGTGTTTAATTAGGGGGCGGTTCATTAGGAATTTGTTAACATTAGACTTGAAGACATCCAAGTTGTAGTCCGGAGGGAAGCAGGCAGACGGAACAGAGTTCCACAGGCGTGCAGTTCTAAGAAAGAAGCTTTGCTCATGAAATCCGCGTTTTGATTTAGGCATAGATATAGAGTGGGGGAAATTTTTCACAGTGGATTCAGCTAGACGCGTGTTTTTCGTGAAAGATTGGCGAGGGGGGACCAGGGATTGGAGTTCAGACGAGCACCTGCCATGAAAATAACGATAAAACAAGGATAGGCTCGCAACGTCTCTTCTGTGGGAGAGGGGTTGCAGGGTAGAGAAAAGGGCATCCCCCACTAAACCACGAAGTCTATTTTGTACTCTGTCAAGGCATGATAGGCTGTTTTTGGCAGCTCCTGCCCAGATATGGCAACAGTATTCCATCCTTGGCCGTACTTGGCTTTTATATAGATAGAGAATTGCATCAGTAGTGAGATATCTTCTGGAGCGGTAGAAGGATCCCACCATCTTTCCTGCGACCTTGGCCACAGACTTGATGTACGTGTTCCATTTCAGATCAGGAGTAAAGGTCAAACCCAGAAGCTTGTCAAAACACGGGGCCTCACCCAGACGAGAGCCATCCATCACAATTGATGCCAGCTGGGGATCAGAGCGTTGATGATGTAAGGATAGGAGTTTGGTTTTGGATGCATTAAAGGTAACTAGCCACATCTTCCCCCACTGAACCACGCGCTCGAGATCAGAGGAGAGAGAATCCGAGAGAACTTCGTCATTTACAGCCTTTGATGTGTTGCCGTAGATGGTCGTGTCATCAGCATAGATGTCAACGAATGATTTAAGTATGTGTTTAGGGAGGTCATTGATGTAGATCAGGAAGAGAGTTGGGCCCAGGATTGACCCCTGAGGGACTCCAGCATTTATATTGCAGGCCTCCGATTTTTGTCCATCTACCACTACTCTTATGAGCCTATCAGAGAGAAATGATTTAATGATTGAGAAAACATTTCCAGTTATACCGTAGCTGGAAATCTTGTGAAGTAGACCCTTATGCCATACTTTGTCAAAGGCCTTTGATATGTCGAGAGCAATTGCCCTAGAAAGGAAGCCTTTGTCAAGAGATTCACTAATCCTATGGGATATAACCGTCAGCACATCTGCGGTAGATCTTGCAGAGCGGAAACCATATTGTGTGTCACTAAGAAGGTTATTCCTGCTGAGGTGGTTTACTATTTCTCTATTTAATATTGATTCAAGTAACTTACTCATAACACAGAGAAGACTTATTGGTCTGTATTGAGAGGGAGATGACTTATCACCTGAATTCTTAAATACAGGGCAAACTGAGGAGGTCTTCCAGGGGGTCGGAAAGCACTTCTCCTTAAGGCAGCGCTTAAATAGTTTCGTAAGTATGGGAGCAAGTTCTGGTTGAAGCTTTTTTAACACTATAATTGGGATGCCATCAGGGCCAGTTGCTTTACTGGAATCTAGGTTTTTTATTAGCTTGGCGACCTCATGCACGGATATTTGTATGTTACCTAGCTTGTTCTGTGTTATAGGAGGAAATATGGGGAGTTGATGGCCTTCGTCGCATAGGGTAGAATTAGCTGCAAAGTTCTTTGCAAATAGTTTGGCCTTGTCTGATGCTGACGAGATAACCTCTGGTCCATTGATAATGGTTGGGATAGAACGCACACTTCTGTTCAAGATCCTATTTGTTATTTGCCAAAACTGGTGGGAACCAAGCCGCTGATCAGCTACCTTGGATTTAACAGACTGGGCATATAGCTCTCTTGCATTTTTTATTACTCTTTTACAGTGGTTGCTGGCAGTCCTGAAAGCAGCTTTAGTCTCAGTGCATCTATTACGTTGGTAGTTATGGAAAAAGTGATTTCTGTGCGCGATAGCAGCAGCACATTCTGGGGAGAACCATGGCTGGCTGTTAGGTTTTTGTTGGAACTTTTTAGATGGTATGAATTGGTCTATGCCTACAATTAACCATTCGGTCAGATCTGATACTATAGAGGACACTTCCTTTTTAAACATGGAGTGCAGAGGTAAATCAGATATGAATGTACGGAAGCTATCCCAGTCAGCCATAGAGTATCGGTATACAGTACGGTGGAGAGGTACGTCTGATGGCTTCTTACATTTTGTTTTTATCTTAACTGATACGACGGAGTGGTCGGAGGATCCTAAAGGAGAATGAACGGTACATGAACATAGCTCAGGGGAAGTTGAAAGAAAAAGGTCTAAGAGGCTTGCATATTGATTGGGTGTATCGGGCACACGGGTGGGTTCGCGAACAATCTGAGTGAGGTCATAAGCAATGGCAAAATCATGACAAAACCTCCCCTCATCATCTGTCTTATTTGAATGTGTTAGCCATTCCACGTTATGGACGTTGAAGTCACCACAGATGTGGATGTTAGCCGAGGGATGTGAAGACAGTATGTGGTCTATTTTCTCAGATATGCTCTTAAAGATAGTAACTCCGCTGTTGTGGGGCCTATAGAGGGCAAATATAAATACAGTGGTGTTAGCAAGTGCAACCCTGAAGCACATATAGGGTAAATTAGGATCTTCTCTAGAGATATCCCTGCCACATGGGAAGCCATCCTTAATGTAGGCACATATTCCATGCCCATGGCGATCTTGGGAGTCAGATTTAGCTGTTAAATTGGAGTATCCATTAATTATGAACTCATCTAGGGAAGTGGTCGGCCCTATTCCAGTTTCACATAGAAATAATATGTCCGGTTTCGTCTCCTGTAATTGGGTTTCAACCTCTGGAAGGTTGGAACGTAGACCCCTGATATTGGAGAAGGAGACCTGGTAGTAGGGGTCTACGCTGGAAGATGGGGTTCTAGGTTTAATCGAGTTTTTATTCTGGAGATATTTCATGTTGAGGTTTTGGGATTTGTGGAATAGGTCGGCATACTTGGTTAGAGCAGTACAGAGAGGGAAAGTAAGAGAGAAAAAGACAGGAAATTTTTTTTTTATTTGTAGCACACGAAAAGGTAAAGCCGTAACAATTACCCACTAGTATGGCATCGAGAGGCCCCACCAGAGACTACTGCATGGTCCAGATCCACTCACCAAATGGCAATACAGCAGTCCCAGTACTTTGCGCCTGCTGATAGGACAGCCTCCTTAGTGGTTAATCCAAGGTTCGGGTCCCTGACTATCAGGCGGATAACGTCAGCCCAGACAAAACGTTTACCTCCAGCACCCTTACTAGTGACATGGCAACAAGGACAGACAAAGACAGAAAAATATCCGACATCTCAGACTACTGGTCACCAAGTAGTACCGACCTTTAAGCAGCTTTTTCTTCACCCTTTGTCAGAAACATCACTCATTGAATGAGGACTGAATGACAAAATAGGAGAAGCGAGAGTTACTGGAGCTGCCGATAACACATCCACTGTATTATCTACTCTCCATTTAAAAAAAAAAAAAAAAAAAAAAAAAAAAAAAGGGGGGAGGAGAAAGGGGAATGGGTACAAGTGACTTATATCTAAGTAGTAAGTCCGGTGCGAACTTAATAATTCATTACACTTTTGGTGATAATCTCCCCTCCCATATTAATGGGTGGAAGTTTGTCGGTTATCTATCTAGTTTGAATCATTAAAGTTTCATCTTATAATTAATTAAAATCCAATAATTAACTATTATCAATTTGTAAAGACTGCTTAATATTAATTTACATTAGAGTTTAAATAATTATTAAAGGTTTTAGTTTAGGAGGTCCGTTTTCATGAGTGACTTTCTTTGCATTGTATTATATTTCGAATGTACTTGAACATAAGGCTAACTATATAAGGTAGGATTCGAAAAAAAAGAAGAAAGAATTTTCAATACAGGCAAGCTTGCAGTAATAGTATATATTAAGTATACTACTTAAATAAAGTCCTAAGTTTATCTACTCTAGAGAATAATTTCCGGCATTTTTTTTTTTTATGAATTACTAAAGTTAAATTTTTTTTATAAATTACTAAAGTAAAGTTTTATTTTTATTAATTAGTGAAATAAAGTTTTATTTTTAGTAATAATGAAATAAAGTTTTATTTTTATTAATTACTGAAATAAAGTTTTATTTTATGAATTATTAAAGTATAGTTTTCTTTTCATGAATTATTAAAGTAAAGTTTTATTTTTGTAAATTATTAAAGTAAAGTTTTATTTTCATGAATTATTCAAGTAAAGTTTTATATTTATGAATTATAAAAGTAAAGTTTTATAGTTATTAATTATTAAAGTAAAGTTTTATATTTATGAATTATTAAAGTAAAGTTTTATATTTATGAATTATTAAAGTAAAGTTTTATATTTATGAATTATTTATTTAAGGTTTTATTTTTAGTAATTACTAAAGTCAAGTTTTATTTTCATGAATTATTAAAGTGAAGTTTTATATTTATGAATTATTAAAGTAAAGTTTTATATTTATGAATTATTAAAGTAAAGTTATATTTTTATGAATTATTAAAGTAAAGTTATATTTTTATGAATTACTAAAGTAAAGTTTTATTTTCATGAATTATTAAAGTAAAGTTTTATTTTTATGAATTATTAAAGTAACATTTTATTTTCATGAATTATTAAAGTAAAGTTTTATTTTTATGAATCATTAAAGTAAAGTTTTGTATTTATGAATTACTAAAGTAAAGTTTTATTTTCATGAATTATTAAAGTAAAGTTTTATTTTATGAATTACTAAAGTAAAGTTTTATTTTTATGAAATATTAAAGTAAAGTTTTACTTTATGAATTACCAAATTAAAGTTTTATTTTATGAATTATTAAAGTAAAGTTTTATTTTCATGAAGTTCCAAGGTAAATTTTTATTTTATGAATTATTAAAGTAAAGTTTTATTTTAGTAATTATTAAAGTAAAGTTTTATTTTTATGAATTATGAAAGTAAAGTTTATTTTTATGAATTATTAAAGTAAAGTTTTATATTTATGAATTATTAAAGTAAAGTTTTATTTTTATTAATTACTAAAGTAAATTTTATTTTCATGAATTATTAAAGTAAAATTTTATTTTATGAATTACTAAAGTAAAGTTTTATTTTTATGAATTATTAAAGTAAAGTTTTATTTTCATGAATTATTAAAGTAAAGTTTTATTTTATGAATTACTAAAGTAAAGTTTTATTTTATTAATTATTAAAGTAAAGTTTTATATTTATGAATTACTAAAATAAAGTTTTATTTTCATGAATTATTAAAGTAAAGTTTTATTTTCATAAAATATTAAAGTAAACTTTGTTTTTATTAATTACCAAATTAAAGTTTTACTTTTAAGAAATTGTAAAGTAAAGTTTTATTTTCATGAATTATTAAATTAAAGTTTTATTTTATGAATTATTAAATTAAAGTTTTATTTTATGAATTATTAAAGTAAAGTTTTATTTTATGAATTATTTAAGTAAAGTTTTATTTTATTCATTATTAAAATAAAGTTCTTTTTTATTAAATATTAAAGTAAAGTTTTATTTTCATGAAATATTAAAGTAAAGTTTTATTTCATGAATTACCAAACGGCCACATTACATAATGCTGCTTGGACATAAGGAGTTACTAGTTGGAACTATATCTACAGGGACACTGAGTAGGGAGTTGAGCAGCAAGATGTCTGTTCACATTACACTTGAACTTCTATCTGTCAGTTTAGTCAGTGAAGCAGGAGACTTGGAAGAAATTCCAATGTCTAACAGTTTGAGGGAAGAACCTATTAGAGTAGAAGGCTTTTGGGAATCTAAGAGCCTCTAAAGTGAAGGAGTGAGATTTTGCTGCTTGTAAGATCAGTCGAGGGTAATGGCATTTATTCTCTTGTTGTTACGGCCGTGACGTCACCCACATGATTTAGAACATTCTCCACGTCTCCCATGAGATATTGAACATTATCTAGTCTCCCTAGTGGTCGTTCTCTTTCTCTTTTTTTATACCCCTGTTTTATCCCACTGGTTACGTCACTTCACATGCATTTACATACGTACATTCACGCTATGTTACAGTTGGAGTTTGGTTAATAGTGCAAGAGCTATTAAGCTGAAGACTCTTATTTTGGACTCTGTTTAAGAATGAGAGACTAGTGGTATATGCACTGGCCCAGATTTGGCAACTATGTTCCATGCATGGGAAAATGGGCTGGAAAGAAAGCTAGACCGCACATACACCCATATGCTACAAACAGTGTTAAATATATTTTAGCAAGATCATCCAATGAAGTAGCAATTTTATGGCAGCCTACCTGCCATATATACTACGCTCGGGGAGTGACGTCTATGATTTTCCGATCATTGCCAGAGGAGCAAGCAAGAATTGTGAGAAATGTATTGATGTCGACTCTACAGCACAGGCGCAGGAGCGTAAGACGACCTAGATCAATGTAGATCCAGCAAATTGCACATGACACCAACTGTGATCCTGAAAATCTGAGACAGCTGATGAAAGGCAGGGAAATCTGGAGAGAGAGAGAGAGAAAGAGAGAGAGAGAACGTCACATTGGTCAGGGCAAGGAGCCTGACCAGATAGATAGATAGATAATAGGTTGAGATCTATTCGGTTGGAGACTCTTTTTTGGGCCCTGTCTAAGAATGAGAAACTAGTGGTAGATGCACTAGCCCAGATTTGGCAACAATACTCCATGCATGAACGAATGTGGCTTTGTAGAGACATAGGATGCTGTTAGATATGATACAGGAAATGCAACTAGATTATTACAAAAAAAAGGTGGAGCATTATTAACAATAGCCAAAAAATAAAACAAAATCGTCTTTAAAAAATAAATACACAACGAATAAATGAGTTTTAATCCAGAATTTCAACTATATTAACAAAACAAAAAGTAAAAAAATTATATGATATATGCATCCATGATGAAATAAAAATACCATATTCCAAAAATTACGTAAATTGATCAAGTTGCTGCCACTGCACACAGAAATCAAGGCTTCCATTGCTTCCAACGTAATAGATGTACTGAGACTAAAGCCACTTTCAGGACTGCCAGCAACCACTTTAAAAGAGTAATAAAAAATGCAAGAAAGTTGGATGCTCAGTCCGTTATGTCCAAAGTAGCTGAGCAGAGGTTTGGTTCCCACCAGTTTTGGCAAATAACAAACAAGGTCCTGAACAGAAGCGTGCGCTCTATCCCAACCATCATCAATGGACCTGAAATAATCTCATCAGCATCAGACAAAGTCAGGCTCTTTGCCAAGAACTTTGCAGCTGATTCTATCCTATGCCACCAAGGCCGTCAACCCCCTTAATACCGCCTGTATCGGAAAACATGCTACGCAACATACAAATACCTGTGCGATGTTGCTAAGTTAATCGAAAATCTTGATTCCAGTAAAGCAACTGGCCCTGACGGCTTTCCAGTTATAGTGCTAAAAGAACTAGCTCCCATACTTATAAAGCTGTTTAAGCGTTGTCTTAAGAAGAATTGCTTCCCAACACCCTAGAAAACCTCATCAATATGCCTGTATTTAAGAACTCTGGTGATCGGTCATCTTCCTCTCAGTACAGACCAATTAGTCTCTTGTGCATCATGCGTAAGTTGCTGGAATCTGTGTTAAATAGAGAAGTAGTCAGCCACCTTAGTAAAAATAATCTTCTTAGTGACATGCAATACAGTTTCCGTTCTACTATATCTACAGCAGATGTACTGACGGTTATATCTCATAGAATTAGTGAATCTCTTGATGGTGGCTTCCTTTCTAGGGTAATTGCTCTTAACATATCAAAGGTCTTGGATAGGGTATGGCATAAAGGTCTACTTCATAAGATATCCAGCTATGGTATAGCTGGAAATGTTTTCTCAGTTATTAAATCATTTCTGTCAGATAGATTCATAAGAGTAGTTGTTGATTGGCAGAAATCAGAAGCTCACAGTATTAATAAATGCCGGAGTTCCTTAGGGGTCCATCCTGGGCTCAACTCTTTTCTTGATCTACATCAATGATCTTCCAAATAACATCCTAGGATCATTTGTTGACATTTATGCTGCTGACTCTATCATCTATGGCAACACATCAAAGGCTGTAAATGACAATGTTCTCTCTGACTCTCTCAATCACTCCTCTAATCTTGAGCACGTGGTAGAATGGGGAAAGCAGTGGCTTGTTAATTTTAATGCTTTTAAAACCAAACTCCTATCTTTACATTATCATCAATCTGATCCTCATCTGGCATCAACTCAAATAGGGAGGCTGCATGTTTTGACAAGCTTCTGGGCTTGACCTTTACTCCTGATCTGAAATGGAACACATATATCAAATCCATTGCCAAAGCTACTGGAAAAATGGTCGGGCTCTTCTATCGAATGATGGAGTACTGTTGCCACATCTGGACAGGAGCTGGTAGAAGCAGCTTATTTTACCTTAACAGAGTTCAAAATAGACTTCATAGCTTAGTGGGGGATGCCCTTTTCTCTTCCCTGCAACCTCTTTACCACAGAAGAGACATTGCGAGCCTGTCTCTGCTTTATCATTATTTTCATGGCAAGTGCTCGTTTGAGCTTCAATCTATGGTCCCCTCTCGTAAAACTTTCATGAAAAACACTTGTCTAGCCAAAACCAGTATCAATATTTTCCCACACTATTTATCTGTGCCTAAACCTAATCATAGATTCCATGAACAAAGCTTCTTTCTTAGAACTGCACACTGTGGAACTCTCTTCCGTTTGCCTGCTTCCCAGCTGACTACAATTTGATTGTCTTAAAGTCCAACATAAACAAGTTCTTGATTAACCATCCCTCTAAGTAATCCAATTTACAAAATTTCCACTACTTATGTATACCCATTAACCCTTATCCTCGAGTGGCCTCCAGGTCTTGATAAGTGGTGTCTCCTTTGTAAAAAAAAAACAAAAAAAGAAAATCAAATTCAACGAATAAGCAAAAAGGGACTGTCTTGTGCTGCTATCTTGAAGAAAGAAAGACAGATATCTTAACAATAATTCAAACTTACCAATTCAGCATGGTAATGCATACGATTTCCTATTAATAGCTTAAAATCCCTTTAAAATGGTTGTCTTTATAAAAAATAAAACTACTTAATCAATTTACATGATTTTTCAAGTATGATATTTTTGTTCCGTTACAGATATGTATACCATAAAGAGGTTTTTTTTTTAAATCTATTTTTGTTTTTCAATTTAGAAGGAATTCTTGTTGGATTAGGATCCGGGCAGTGTTGGATGTCCCGGGTAGACGCGTGTGTGATGGACTATCGAACTGGTGACAATGTTATGGGAATAACAAAATATTTCGATAGCAGAAGAATGTTTTGAGTTAAGACTGGAATTTAATGCCATAAATAATTAAGCCAAATGAATACGTAGAACAATAAAATGTTTACATGGATTTTTAATGATATAAGATTGGAATGTATAGTTTAAATAAACAAATACATTTTATAGTTTTACTAAAACAAAAGACTGACGTCAGAGAATGGAATGAATAGATAATAATTTGATATATACACATAGTCAATTAGTTAGAGAGATATTCAGAGGGAGACAGACCAGACATTTAGTCAGAGAGAAAGAGAGAGTCTGTGTCGTGACGTTTAGGTTAAAGCACAGATAAAGAGTGGGGGAAATTATTGAAAGTTAAACGAGTGTTTTTTATGAAAGTAAGGCTGGGAGTGGGGGGGGGCATAGATTGGAGCTCAGACGAGCACTTGCCATGAAAATTACGATAACGCAAAGACAGGCTCGCAAGGTCTCTTCTCTGGGAAAAGGTTACAGGGAAGAGAAAAGGGCAGCCCCTACTCGGCTAAGTCTATTTTGAACTCTGTCAAGGCAGGATAAGCTGCTTCTAGTAGATCCTCCTTGTGTTATATGGTCAGATGGATTTGATATCATAAAACGTGTCATATGTTATATGTTGGGTCTGAGATTTTTGTTAATTTTGTTAATGATATTTTCTCATGACATCTGTATTAAACCGTATTAATCGTATGTATATTTGTTTAGCCAGGAGGATATGATATTGACGTGTAAACTGAGTCATGTTGTATCAAAGAGTTATCACATGGGTATATTTTACAGTTCATATTTTGTATTATTTTTTTATAAGAAGAATAATATATGCTTCATACCTTTTTTCTTCAAGAATTCTTCTATCTTCCTGCTGAGCTCCGTGACGAACCATGAAATGACCAGCACCATCCAATTGAGACATCTGTTCTTTCTTCACTTGTGAAACCACTTTATATTTTTATAATATAAATTTATTTCAGTTGTCTCAAATGGTTTCATCGGGTCTGCATTTCGTCTACATGGTTATTCTTCCAGCCCGCTTCCTGGCCTACTGTCCACCCCCGTGACTAGACTGCAACTCTGTCGTCTGTTCACTCTGGTGATCAAACTCAAACTTCCGACTCTAAACTTCTCGACCTCTGACCTCATTTCCGTTACGTCATCATTCAAAAGCATTTCCATGTCTACCTGCCCAACGTTATTTTGTTTATAGTTAACCTAGCTAATTTATATAAACATCTCCAGCTAAAATCCATTGCTAAACTTGATTTTTTTTTTTTTTTTTACATGGAGATCACCACTTATCAAACCCCAGAAGCCACTCAGAGATAAGGGTTATTGCGTGTACAGTGGGATCAATGGGATAGTATCGTAGTAATCATTAGTATTGGAGATTTGATAGAGTGTCTTAGTTAAGGGGGCGGTTTGTCAGGAATTTGTTTATGTTGGACTTCTATAATTCTATAAACAATAAATAACTCCCAATATAAACTATTTTAAGAATATCATTGAATAGATAGATAAATAGATAGATAGACAGATAGATCGATAATAACTGATTAACTTTTAACAGTGTTAATTATCTAACACTAGATGTGGCAACAGTACTCCATTCTTGGACGTACTTGGCTCTTATTCTTGTAGAGAACTCTATCAGCAGTGGAAGAAATAAACATTTCTCTTCTTAATTTCTTATTGATCAAGGGTTGTATGTGTTTTCGAATTCATCTGATATACTGTTTGAATAGTTGACGTACACCATTACGTTTCTTGTAATATTAGTACCAACAGGGTGTTTATTTGTAAATATTAATTGTTTTTGTTTCGTTTTTGTAAAATAGAAATTTCTTTTTATAATTCGGGGTCGATCGGAGTTATTTTCTCTTTAAATTTGTTGCATGTAATACCCTAGACTAAGTGCTAAGTGACAAGTACTCGTCTGAGCTCCAGTCTATGCCCCCCTCGTCAAACTTTCCCGAGAGACACCCGTCTAGCTGAAAACACTATCAATAATCCCCCTCCCGTGCCTAAACCTAAACGTAGACTCCATGAACAAAATTTTTTTTTTTACTGTTTGAATAGTTGACGTACACCATTACGTTTCTTGTAATATTAGTACCAACAGGGTGTTTATTTGTAAATATTAATTGTTTTTGTTTCGTTTTTGTAAAATAGAAATTTCTTTTTATAATTCGGGGTCGATCGGAGTTATTTTCTCTTTAAATTTGTTGCATGTAATACCCTAGACTAAGTGCTAAGTGACAAGTACTCGTCTGAGCTCCAGTCTATGCCCCCCTCGTCAAACTTTCCTGAGAGACACCCGTCTAGCTGAAAACACTATCAATAATCCCCCCCCGTGCCTAAACCTAAACGTAGACTCCATGAACAAAATTTTTTTTTTTAGAACTGCACACCTGTGGAACTCTCTTCCATGTGCATGATTTCGTGCTGACAATAATATGGTCGTCTTCAAGTCCAACGTAAACAAGTTCTTGATAAGTCGTTCCCCTTAAGTAATCCAATTTACCAAATTTCCACTGTATACTTGCTAACCCAGTAGCCTCTAGGCCTTGATAAGTGAAGACTCCTTTGTAAAAAAAAAAACAAAAAAAAAACGCAGAAGAGTAACTAATCTTGCGTTTGGTAATATTTTTTATTTTATATATATATATATATATATATATATATATAAGTAAATAAAAAAGCAAATTCTAGATACGAAACTAACATAGATTCCAAACAATATAGCTGAAGACTTACTTTATTAGTCCGGATTAGAAAATAAAATAAAATAAAATTAAGCAATGAATAAATTTTAATTGAATAAATTTGGGAATAATATTAGTAAAATATATTAAGTGAAAATAGGTAATTTGTGGTAACGTTGAATGATAATTTTGATTGAAAATCTTTTTGTTTTTTAAATAGAGATACGAAAATAGGTATATATAAAAAAATCTTTAAAAAACTTTTGAAGGATGAGATGTAGGTAAAATATTTTCTCATGTTTTTCCTTATAAGGAAAATGGATTCCATATTGTTCATTGCTAAAGTGTTTTTTATTCAATAAGTGTGATGAAAGGCTGTTCTCGTGAAAATTTTCAAACGATATAGGGTTTGAATTTGTCCGAATAGTCTTGAAACAATTGTAACTAACGATGAACTACACTATTTGTTGCTATGAATCTATTCCCTGATGTCTTGATTTTGTTAAAACAATATATATATATATATATATATATATATATATATATATATATATATATATATATATATATTAAACTTATTTATACAAACATTAATGGCTACATATGTGCATACATGTTTCTGTAATCACCCGCGTTGGGGGATTACGTCTTCAGGCCAAGAATTACCGTCGAGAACTGATATTTCAAACAAAAACATTTTCTTATTTCGTTTACAAAGTTAGAATGTAACGTGGGTGGGAGTTATAAGCGGGGGGAGGACAAGTGAGGTCTTTGAAGATAATAAACATATTTTTTATTTCCCTTTCTTTTTATCTATCCCATCTTTTGGTTTTATGGCATAAGGTACTTGAGAATTTAGTATTTTTGTTTTGCAGTTCGTAAATTAAAAACATTTCTTATGGTAACTGAGTACTGACCGGTGTCTTTTAATCTACACACACACACACACACACACACACACACACACACACACACACAAATGTTTTTGTTTGAAATATCAGTTCTCGACGGTAATTCTTGGCCTGAAGACGTAATCCCCCAACGCGGGTGATTACAGAACATGTATGCACATATTTAGTCATTAATGTTTGTATAAATAAATTTAATATGCCTGCTCTGTTAACTCATTGAGCACTCTTTGGTAGACACATGTTGTTTCATTGGATGTACTTCTAGGAAACTAAACTCTACTGGCTATACATACATATATATATATATATATATATATATGGTATATATATGTTGTTTACACACACACACATATATACTCCCTTTTTTATTGTGCTGTCTCTAAGTAAAAATGCACCAACGTGTTTTTGATGAAACAAAAAATTAAAAAAGAATAACATGGACGAAAGAAAAATGTGCCTCTAAAAGCAAATACGTCTGTTTAATATATGCTTACTGCGCGATGAAAATACGATTTCAACCTTTAGCGTTAAAATGTTAGTTGAAAATTAAACTTCACAGCCAAACGAAAATGCTATTTGAACCCTAAATATGAGAGACCAACAACAAAAAAAAAAAAGAAACCACTGTTAGAAACCTTTGCTTGACAAACAAAAGAAAACAAGACTGCGAAAATGCTTGTTGAAACTTTATTATGGCGGATCAATGAATATGCTATTTGAAAGCTATACGTGACAAACCAAAGATTATACTTCAAACATCACTGTCAAAGTCTGGTGACTGTGAAAAATGCTACGTGAAAATTAAGCAAAAAAGACCAATATAAATACTGTTTGAAACTTATATAGAATTTATATGCATTTCTCTATATTAGTAGTATGTAACGAACATCGTTGCATAAATAACAGGAATAATAAAACATATATAAAAAGGTTGCGTGAAGGTTGCGTGTTCAGATTACGTCGAGGTCACCATTATTGCTAACTATTGAGACATTATGTTGAACAAAGATGGCGGTAGTAAATCAAATCGGCGAAGAATCAATGCAGCCACGATCTTGAACGTTGAGTAATTCTTAGTAACAAAGATGGCGATGAAGAATCAATGCAGTCACGATTCAGTCGTTTCAAGACAGAGATTGACAGCAAACTGAATTGAATCCAAAATTCGATATTTTTTATAATAAATTTGAAGGCTTCTGATTGGTTGATGGTCCTAACCGTAAGTTATAAGTAAGATCATCAAAATCATTGGGGTCATATCTACCCTCATCAGTAATAATGGGGACGAGTCTCCTTGCTGCTTAGGCGGCTTGGAAACTGGGTAGAGTACTCGCAAAGGATCCATTCTTGACACTTAGCCCAACAGGTGCGGGGTCGGAAACCGGTCCAGTACGTGTCGGACTGAGGTACGCCGTTTGGGTATCACTCAAGAGGTCAACCTTCCCAGGCCTTGCCATCCGGGTTTCGGGTGGAGCAAGTTTATTGCCTGTTGTCTGAGGCACTCTGACCGGGGAATGCCGACGGGGATACTCGGTCAATTTTTGTAAATGCAAGAGTGCCCCTTCTTTAAGTGGAGCTTGCCTTTTCCCACCTTCCGACCTTGTGTCACACTTTGCTGTGGTAGGCAGCGAACAAATATCTACCTCATGATGAAAAACATTTTAACAATTATAGAAACGAGACTCACTGCTATATATCATAACAATGTTACTGAGTCGTATTCGTTAACATGTAAATTAAAGGGCGGGGGTGAAAGAAAGGTGTTGGTTTAGGAATACGTTTATGACTATGGACGAAGGCAAAAAGGTTGGGTAGTTAACGTGTTGTTATATAAATGTCAAGTTAATGGGGAAGAGGGAAAAGTTCGTATATGAAGGGAAGTATAAACGTTCCTGCAAGGCGATTTGGTTGCACACCGACCAATCAGCTTACAGGGCAAATGGATTTCATGCCTCCTGAAAAATTCTTTAGCCTCTTTGGGAATTACTGTTAGTCAGCAGAAAGAGACCTAGCAGAAAGGACAAAAGGCGTCCCTTTATTCTCTCTCTCTCTCTCTCTCTCTCTCTCTCTCTCTCTCTCTCTCTCTCTCTCTCTCTCTCTTCTGTCTGTCCCCTGGAGAATCAGCTACCGATTTTCTCCGTCTTAAAACAACAGCTAACGACTAAGAACAAAGTGTAGTATCTGTTCTGATACTACATTTCACTTTTTCTGTCCTCGGTCAGTGGGGGGGGGAGAAATCCTTCTAAACTGAGACCAGTTTTATTTTTGTTTCTATCCAGAGTGCTCCTTTTTGGGAAGCTAGATTTCCCCCACATTAAAAACCGACGTTGGGTTTAACTCTCCTGTTGTGGGAGGCAAAAAAATAGAAGCAGCAGCTGATAGACTGTCTGGCGCTCACAGAACTGCCCATCTTTTCTTTCTTCACTCGGACACTGTCTAACGTTCTTCCGCCTATACCGAACGGTGTAATAAAAAAAAACGTAAATCCTTTCGTTTTTGTTCTAAAAGACGTATGGGTTTTCCTTTCTTGCGATCGTTTTTGTTATATACTACCAATACATAGACGTACGTCTCATTTCTAGAGCTATTCGTGACGTCATTTCAAACTTAAGCTGTAAAGACTGCAGACTACAAAAAAAATCTGCTAGTTGATACTTAAGCATGATAGACCAACACAAATACTGTTTGACATTTAATTATGACTGACTAACCAAAATTCTATTTAAAATTTGAGTATGACAGACCAATGAAAATGCTATAACAAATGTATGTGTATCTAAACAAAAAAAAAAAAAAAAAGAAAAATGAATTTCAATAAATAAATGAATAAAGTGACAAAAATATGGGTGGGGAGAAGGATAGTTTCATGGGAAGTGTTTTGGTGGCGGTAAGAAAATTGCAATAATACGCCGTTTTTTTACATCGGGGTCACCAATTATCAAGGCCCGGAGGCCACTCGAGGATAAGGGTTAATGAGTGTACAGCAGTTAATGGAGTAACCCCGTAGTAATCGTTAGAAGTGGAAATTTGGTAATACACAGAAAAAAAAAAATGATCTAGTTGAACTATTTTCATTATTAACATAATTTCTCTTCATATTATTGTGAAAGCGGTGAGGATGAATGGAATTACCCGGGATCAAGCTTGTCATAGTGTTTTGTTCTACTCGGCATTGTTCAAAAACAATAGATATAAGACTAGATTATTGCATTTAAAAAGGGATAGCTCCAGTAAATGTATTTCATTATTTTTTTGGGGGGGGTCAGCAAGAGGCAGATATAGATTGGGCGGATGATAAAGAAAAGGTTAAGGAGAAAGACGGAAAATGGGAAAGAGAGAAATATAAACAGAAGACTGGAGAGGGGGGGAAGAGAGAGAGAGTGAGAGAGAAAGAGAGAGATAGAAGTTTTAATATGAATATGCTCTACACATTTTTTAACTTAACGCCGGGTTGCCCTACTGATCTTTTATTATATAAAAGGCAGTTGTGTTTGTGTGTATGCACGGCCACAACTAAAAAATGACAAAACAAGGAATCTACAAACTTCGTATAATCATGATTAGAATTTTCTGGGTGAATAATTTTTTATTTGTAAGCCATTTTAGTTTTAGAAGAGAAATACTGTCACAAACAAAATTGCAGTATCAATCCAGAGAAACTTTGAATTGTAAATGCTTGCAGACGAAGACGAAAAATTGAGTTTCCGGTAGGTAGCCAATCAAAAAAAGGTTTTCGGACGAATAGTCTAGTCCCTTCCTGTGTGAATACGAAAAGTTGTGTTCGGGAAGTATTAAGAGACTTTTTTTTATAGTTTATGAAGTGATTCCGGTTTCTGGTTGGTTTTTAGCAGATCGTGGTTCCATCCTATTGGACAGTTCTTATCACCCCTGTTTTTAAACACAGCCTTACAATTTTTTGTAATTCTAACTTCATTATACGAAAATATTTCAACAATAATATCTAAAATTCATAAAGAAAATCTGTATTCTTTGATCCTCAACTGGCGCAGATTTCATCTAGAGAGGGAGTCGGTTTTCCAGCCATGCCATGTAATAACTAAAGGGAAATAGTTCATATATTTTTATCAAGGGGTTAATTCCCTTATGCCAACTCATTCTTTGAGAATTCTATATAAAGGAGAGTTGTGTGTGCGTGTCCAAAGAGATGAATGAAATGGGGAAAAAGTGAAGAGGGGGAACGAGAGGGAAGAGAGTGGGCTAGAGAAAGAGATAGAAAGGGATAAAAAGAGAGATGTTTCCATCTCGGGCAACGCTGAATAGTCTTGCTAGTTTATTTAAAATTTATCATGGACAGATGAGGGAAGAGTTGTTGGTCTTGCTATACAAGATTGCTGCTCCTGCTTCCGTTATTGTTGTTGTTGCCGCTGCTGCTGCTACTATTGTTGTTGTTGTTGGAAGGGTTGTATCTGAATACAATATCGAACATATGGCTGTCAATAATATCTGCGCCATCCTTATCAATGTCATTTTCGTAAATTTTGGGCTTTTCATACACCTAAAAAACTTCAAGTTACTCTCGTCACCTCGCTTTTCACAAACCCACGATCGAATAATGTAGACATCTCTAGGCATTAATTTCACATGCATAAGCGTAACGTTGTAATCTCCAATCTGTATTGCGATAGATGACTAAACGTCTTTCTTTGTTGTAGATTATCTACAGATGCATTGGCAAAAACGGCCAGAGGTCGCCGGATCTTAGTGCACATTTAGTACTGTTGATTGTATACTTTTTAACACAAACAACAAATTCAATACATACTACTTATAGTCCTGTTTGAAGTAAAGCATTTTATAGTAAGGAGAACAATTATTATAAAATAACTTTCATCGTTACAGTCGTTACACATACTTCGGGTTTCAAAAATATTATAATTTCAATGTTTTTCTCTACAAACCAAAATGGGGAGATAATCGTGTGTGCCTTCGTGTGGTATAAGCTGTTATAGGACTATCGTAACCTCTGCATGGGTAATGAAAATTGGCGCTCAGGCAAAGATTACAATGTAGTATCTGTTTTGATGCTACACTTCACCTTTTCTGTCCTCAGTCAGTGGAGAAGAACTCTTTCATGATTGAGACCATTTTTTATTTTTGTTCCTATCCTATTATTTTGTATCCTATTCCTTTTTGGCGAGTTGGATAAAACGAAAATACAGGGAAATATTTATGATTTAAATGCTTGTTATGGAACGAAAACGTCATATTCCAAAAATTAAGCAAATTGGTCAAGTAGTTTTTTAATAAAAAAAAAAATCAAATTTTATGACGAAGAAAGACGTAGGATTTTGTCTGGTTGTGTAACATAAAAAAGAGAGATAACTCAATTCGAACTATCAATATGAAAATCAAACTTATAATGGATGCATTTAGTATTAAAATCGCTAAAAAATCGTAATTCAGTATAAAGTTAAAAATAAGGTTTTGTAAAAAAAATCAGTTTTCTACAGATTTTTTAAACGGACCCAAAGAACGTATTTGAAAAAAAAGAAAAAAAGAACATCCTCCGTGTCCTTTGGGGCCAAGGGGAGGGGGAGGGGAGAGCTAAAAGAACCCTTTAGTCACGCACAAACCTTCTCTATCTCGTGTACACATTCCTACACATTGACAAAAACCAGGCGAAGAGAAACGATCTTCTTCTCACAGCTATACACGCAGTAACAAGAACAAGGTGGATCAACGCACACACACAATCCCACGCTGCCAAATACTCACATGCATATATTATTTACATACACATATTATTCACACTATGAACGGTTACACTTATTCCTACTAACTCAAATTTCTTTACCACACACTATGAATATTTTCATGATTGAAAATAACTTTTATATCCTTGTCTTTTGTTTAAAAATATTTTGTTATAAAATTTTGTTTTTCTCCAATTTTACATTTACAAAACTCTGTTTATATTTGAGTTAGCACTTGCTAATTGGTGACCTTTCTATTCTCTGTTTGATTTATATCCATTTTTATATGCATGCATATTTCGTATATATCTTCATTTTATTCCTTCGCTAAAACATAACATTTATACCCCAATTATATCAAACGTCGGTGTTGCTTTTGGCAATTACAATAGACGCCTTATTCGTCCAAGATAACCTCTGCCATCGTCATCCGGGCAACGCCAGGTAAATGCGGCTAGTTGTCAAGTAAACTAGCATCATTTATGAAGAATAATTAATTGAACATTATGTGCGCTCTCTTAAGTTCTGGTTAGAATTATGGATTCTTTAGAATTACACTTATGTAAAACAAACAAAAAAACCCATAAAAATACAGGCGAATCTTTATAATGTGCGTACTCATCAAGAAATGAAGACGTCATATTCGAAAAATCACGTAAATTGATCAAGTAGTTTTTTTTTTTACTAAGGAAATAAAATATACAATGTTATTGCTATTAATACTAAATGTATCCACTATAAGTCTGATTTCCACGTCGATAATTCGAATTGAGTTGACTCTTTCTAATTTATTCAACATAACCAGACAAAATCTCACGTCTTGGTTTGTCAGATAATTAGCTTTTTTTAGTTAAAAAAAAAGACTACTTGATCTATTTACTTTTTTTTTGAATATGATGTATTTTTGTTTTGTTTTTAATTTTTAAAAATAAGTTTAAATATGCCCTCTCCATCAAAATATATTACATGGTAGCAGAAATGGAGCATCAGCATGAACCTTTCACAGCTACCAATATAATTGTGTTGGACAGCAAATTTGAAGAAGGTTTCGTACACTCGGATTATAAGAGAAGGCATTATAACTCGACGCCTGAAAGCGTTAAATATATATTATACAACCCATTGTCATTCGCGGGTGCAGGAAAAGGGTAGATAACGTGTCTTGATTTTAAAGTTCTCAAAGTTTTTTGAGTTTAAAAACTAGACGTGGGACACGAATAATCAATCAAGCAGAAACTAGAAAGAAAGCGATACATTTTTGTCTTTGTATACGGATATCGCCTCACAAGTAGACAAATGCGGCTTTAAAAACTAAAGAACAGTGTGATACTCGACCAGATATCAGGTGTATGAGATGATAGACCAAAGACAACAGTAGAAGACAAGGCAGACATTCATCAAAGTACAGGTATACTCTTCGTAAATGACAAGTAATATAATCCTGCTCATGGTTTCCAAATCTAACATTGTTTCAGCAGAAATGAAGAAATTGAAAACCAAAACTGATTTTATGTATTATTTTAACTATTCAAACTATTGTGCTATTTTTTTTTCAAGGCGGTCACCACTTATCAAGGCACGGAAGCCACTCAGGGATAAGGATTATTGTAAATGCAGTACGTTAGTGTGGATATTTAAAGTGTCTACTTAAGGGGGGCGGTTCATCAGGAATTTGTTTACGTTGGACTTGAAGACATCCAAGTTGTAGTCAGAAGGGAAGCAGGCAGACGGAACAGAGTTCCACAGGCGTTCAGTTCTAAGAAAGAAGCTTTGTTCATGAAATCTACGTCCTATTCTTCGTCATTAATTTCACAGTCTCGACCGATATAACTTTCGACTTTCTTCAGGTGTATATTGATAATGGCTCTTGTTGGTGAATTATGGAAAGAATTTAAGTTCTTCCCAACAAACCAAGATCCACACCCTCCAAAAATATTTATTTGCCAGATACCTTCGTTAGTTCGAGCACGCCCTTCGATGATACCCAGGTGACTTTATCCGTGAAGTCATCAATCTAGCACCTTCAACAGGTTGAAAGAAGTGCCGCAGTCACTAACTCAACGGGACAAGATCCAAGTGTAGTATCTGTTCCAGCAGATGCTGCACTTAAGATAATTTGTACCAGTCAATGGAGGGGAAACCCTCTATACTGGGACAATTATTATTTTTGGTAACCAGAGTGCCCCCTTTTTGCCTACTTTTAGGGGAGCTGGTTTTTACCTCACATTAAAAACGGCCTTGTGCCTAATTTGCTCAGTGGGGGAGCAAATAAATACCATCTGTTCCGACAGATGCTGCACTTGGGATAATTTGTACCAGTCAATGGAGGGGGGGCCCTCCATACTGGGACAATTATTATTTTTGGTAACCAGAGTGCCCCCTTTTTGCCTACTTTTAGGGGAGCTGGTTTTTGCCTCACATTAAAAACGGCCTTGTGCCTAATTTGCTCAGTGGGGGAGCAAATAAATACCATCTGTTCCGGCAGATACTGCAAGCTATGACTAGCTATGACTAGCAAAGACCAGATCTGACCATTAACCAGCTCCCATTTCCCATCTCTCGGGAGCTGGTCCCCTTTTTCCCTTCCCCCTCCCTTCACTCCTCACATTAAAAATCGGCCTTGTGCCTAATTTGCTCGGTGGGGGAGCAAATAAATACCATCTGTTCTTCAGATGCTGCACTTCAATTTCTTGTTCTCTGTCAGTGGAGGTGAAATCTTTCACGACTGAGACAATTTTTATTTTTGTTCCTTTTCTCCACATTAAAAAAAAACGACTCCGGTGTCTATCTCTGTCCTGTGGGGAGGCATTGTGAATAGGAACTCAACCCCTGACTCAGGACTCTGCAACAGGATGCTGAACTGATTTCATGCCGTCATGTTTACAGGGTGCATCGCTGGAACCGTGAATGGCTAGCACTCATAATGGAAACAGCTTTGGATCGCCGTGTCTGATCAGCCAGGATGTGATGAAGGACCGGCCCAGGGTAAATGCCGTAACCATGACCATTACAATAAACCGTAGTTGTTAGAATTCAAAATCAGTGATGTATCTTGGGAACGGAAAATGTCTTTGCAATAAAAGCCATTTGTTAAGGAATAGAGAGAGGGAGAGAGAGAGAGAGGGAGAGTGGAATTATAACGTAGACACGTTGACCGGAAGTAAAAGATCAGCTGATTTGATTGCGTGTGAGTCATGTGATCATGTTAGCTGAATCGTTGAGATTTGATTTGGCTTCCCGTTGTCTCCTCCTCTTCACTGGGGGGGGGGAGACGAACGCTGACGTGTGTAGAAGAAGAACCCACACAGGCCGATTTCACTTTCCAACTTCTGCAGGACATCTGGGAAAAGTGAAATAAACTATAGAACTAATTCCTTGTCTTGGAGTGATTGAATCTTCATCCAAAAACAGGTATCAAGTCTCCCTCCAGGACGATAATTCCAGATGGTCCAACATCGAAGAAGCAGAGGTAGGTTCTGAAAATACATGTCACTCACACACGATTCCCTTTATGATACAACATAAATATATAATATAACACGTCATCTCTTCTAATCCATTATTAGAGATGACGCAACAAACACACAACCCTTTATTATTAGAGACAATACAACAAACACTCATATCCTTTATGATACAACAACATTACACATTGTCAAGAATTTTTTAGATAATTGATTTTATGTATATTTATGTATAATTTGGATTATTCACATTGCTGTTCTCATCTTGGTTGTTATTCTCTCATCGTTTCAGCCGATGTAACCTGTGACCTTCTTCATGTGTAAGAGTTTGCAAGCTCTTTAACTGCTGAAAATCAACGAGCTGCTTATCTTCAGTGAAGACAGTTAATGTTTGGGAATCTAGATGCGTGTTATTTAAGTTGAAAGACCTGAAAGAGGTCATGTTTAAATGCTTGATATTTGCGCAAGCGTTAACATCCTCGAAGGATAAAGAGATTCGTTCTAGGATATTATCCATTATGAACCAAGACATAGAAATAACCTTACAGAAAGTTACTGAGGAATGGCAGAAACTGTTAAATTTAAAACAAGATAATGCTAGTATCGAAGAGAAAAATGTTGACAAAATACAAGGGGTAAAGCAAGGTGACCACTATGTAAAAAAAATACTGTAAGACGTGTGGAGGAAATAATCACTTAACAAAACAGTGCTACTTCAAAAGCAAAATATGCTATAAGTCCGGGCGTAAAGGACACAAGTCAACAGTATGCAAAAAGGAGAAATACTGTAAACCTGAAATAAAGACCATTGATTCTAAAAAAGAGTCCAGGTATGGTAAAAAAAAGGAAATATATTGAAGTTAGAATTAATGGCCGGAAAGTAAACTGTCTTTTGGATACTGAAAGTGACATATCTGTTGCAATATTTTAAGTAGATAATGGGGTAGTTATTTAAATGCTGCCGACCTCAGCATTATGTGGCACAAGGCCGGAAAGTGGGAACCCCGCAGGCTTCTCTAAAGGAGGGGCACTCCTGCAATTTTAAAAATTGCCTGAGTAAACCCGTTGGCATTCCCCGGTCGGGGCGCCTCAGGCAGCAAGCAATAAACTTGCCCCACCGGAAAGCCCGGTGGCAAGGCCTGGGAGGGTGGACCTCCTAGGTATTACCCAGGCGGTGTACCTCAGTACAACAGGTGCTGGGGCGGTTCCCGGCCCCTCACCTGTTGGGCTGAGTGTCAAGTAACGAATCCTTGACTTGTACTACCCTGTCTCCCTGCAGCCGAAGCCGCTAGGAGACATCCCATCAAAACAGTGTTGTAATGGGGTATGATCCCACACAGTCGGACGATTCTATTTATAAACGATGCTGCTAAGAACTGACGAATCAAATTAATTCACGTTCTGCTACAAACCAATCAGAAACCAGAATTGCTTCATAAATATTAAACCTTTTCTGGAGGAATTTCACAGGTTCTTTCCCGGGTTTCGACACGGCATGAATATTTTGTTCTGTGGAACTGTCTACTACAAACAAGTCACCTCCCAGGACTTGTGTGTAACAGCGAACCATCTGAAACTGTTCTGAAACTCAAAATGGCTTACACTTCTAATTGATGACATAACATGGAAGAAAATTGGTTCTCCAAAGCTGTAAAACACAAAGAAAATTGCCAGAGGAATGTCTGGAAACAGATTAAAATTTAAGGGGGAATTTTATACTAATATGACCCTGCATGAAAATACGTTAAAAACTAAAATGTATACCCGGAAAAATTCTAATCTATTCGGTATAGATTTGATGATACTTTTCAATATATGGGAGAAACCAATACAGTCATTTTGCAAAAGAGTAAATTTGACAGGATCTGAAAGTCCCAAAACTGCCAGGAAGATTTGTTGGGGATTTGACGAAGGATTTTAAAAATGCATTTTTTGAAGGTCTGGGTTACTGCACTAAAATGGAAGTGAAATTTGAACTCAAAGCTGAAGGGAAACCGTTGTTTAAACCCAAAAGGAAGGTTCCGTATTCGGTATTAGAAACAATCAAGAAAGAATTAAATAGACTCAAAGAAATCGGAGTAATAAAAAATGGACTACTCTGAATGTGCATCACCCATAGTTTATGTGAAAAGGAAAAATAAGAAAATCAGGGTATGTGGAGATTTTTCGACGGGACTGAATGATTGCTTAAAGGATCATAACTATCCGCTCCCTTCCCCTGAGGAACTATTTTCTAACTTAAATGGAGGAAAAATTTTCACAAAAATTGACTTATCAGAAGCATATTTGCAGGTCAAAGTCTACGAAGATTGTTCTAAATACCTGACAATGAATACTCATGAGGGATTATTTTCCCTAAAACGATTACCATTTGGGTTGAAATTAGCACCAAGTTTATTCCAACAAATTATGGATGCCATGCTAGCAGGCTTGGATTTTGCAATGGCTTATTTAGACATTTTGATAAGAAGCAAAAATGTTGAAGAACATAAAAATCATATTCGTAAGGTATTCGAGAAAATAGAAGACTACGGATTTAAAGTGGCTCTCAGAAAATTCAATTTTGGTATGGGCAAGATTGAATATTTGGGACAAATAATTGATTGGAAAAGTAAAAGACCTAACCCAAATAGGACAGAAGCAATTAGAGACATGCCTAGACCAGACAATGTAGTGAAGTTATTGTCATTCTTGGGTCTAGCAAACTACTATAATTCTTATATCCCAAATATGCATGAACTAAGAGCACCATTAAATGGATTATTGAAGAATAAAGATGGCTCTGGACAAAAGAATGTGAGGAAGCATTCCAAAAAATTAAAATATGTTTTTTATCGGATCCAGCGTTAGCACATTATGATCTAAAAAAAGATTTAATTGTAGCGGCAGATGCGAGCGAATACGGTTTAGGAGAGGTGCTTCTACACAGAATGGAAGATGGATCTACTAAACCAATTTCTCACGCCTCGAGGGTTTTATTACCAGCTGAAAGAAAGTACAGTCAGATCGAAAAAGAGGGTCTGGCGATTGTGTATGCAATGAAAAAGTTTCATACATTCATTCATGGAAGATCTTTCGTATTGGAAACGGAGCATAAACCACTACTATCGAAAATGAACTAACAGATATATTAATAAATACTGTTGACGAATTTCCTGTTACACTTGAGGAAATAAAGAAAGCAGCGAAAACAGATAAATATATTAACAAGATAAAAAAAAAACAAGTGGGACAAGACGAGAAGGATAGAAAAGGATTTCCATTTTCTATGTGTGATGAAACTCTGATGTATGCAGACAGAGTGGTAACACCGCAAGTATTACAAAAGAAAATCCTAAAGGAATTCCACATGGGGCATCCTAGAATCTACAGAATGAAGGCCCTTATGAGAGGATTCACATACTGGCCTGAAATGGATCAGGACATTTAGAAAATGGTGAAATTATGTAAAGGTTGCCAACTAGCCGCGAGATCTCCCCCCCCCATACGGACACAACGTTGGCCTAAAACAGATGTACCCTGGACACGCATCCATATCGATTAAGCAGGACCTCTGAATGGATATTATTACCTAGTAATCGTAGATAGTATGTCAAAATGGACATAAATTTTTATATACAAACACCCTACAGCGGCAAACACAATAAAAGCGTTGACAAGGTATTTAGTCGGTTTGGAGTTCCGAAAACAATTGTTAGTGATAATCGCACTATGTTCACAGGTCAAGAATTCAAGCACTACTATGAGGCACTGGCTACTGAACACATTACAACACCAACTTTTAACCCTCGATCAAACGGACAAGCAGAAATATTTGTCGATACTTCTAAACGAGCTTTAAAAAAGAATAATAACATCGACACGGAAAAAAAGCATTAAAAAATTCTTAGCAATATATAAGATAACACCAAATACAAATACAAATGCTAAATTATCCCCAGCTGAAATTGTTTGCCAGGAAGGTACGTTCGGTGTTCGACCGGTTAATCCCAAGAGAAAAAGTAAAAAACAAGTATCAAGGATAATGTAAGGTACAAGACTTACAATGACGGAGATAAAGTTTTATTCAAAAATTATCGAGCAGGGAAGGGTTTTTGGGAAGACGGTATAATTTCAAGAAGAATTGGGAGAATGGTTTATATTATAAAAGGGCAGACTTTTTCCACAAAAAAACAAAAACATATTAACCAACTGAGACTCCGATACATAGAAACAGTCAGAAACCAAGGGTTACCAATGGAAGTGCTATATGACACTTTTCATATACAACCTCCAAACAAGGAAGTACCAGTAACTTAGAAATCCAGTCACTCTCCAAAAGTAAAAAATCGCCAAACACAAATTGTGAGAAGTGAAAGGAAAAGGAAAAGGACCTAATTTTTTGGATAAATTCTAAAAAGTAAAAAATGGTAGAAGCAAAATTCTATGGAAGAATTTAGCTTGGGAGGAAGGTGATGTAATGAAATGACCTAACATCCCTTCATAGATGAAATGAACTAGGGATATATTGACCCTCTCACGTGACTGAGACAGAAGGAAAAAAGACAGGAAGAGAATAAGAAAATATGTCGAGTAACTCTTATTTCACATGTATTCCCTTGTAAATAAACCCGTTTGTCTTTCGCCCATGACCCCGTATTTCTTGATGTATTCTTATTTAAAGTAGGGATATAACAGAAACAGATGCCATTTCCTATTTCAGCAATGCAAAAGTACCCTAAATTAGTTGCAGACAATATTCAAAATCTAAAGAATTGTTGTCCTGTGATTTATAACTGCAATAGAGTTGATTATACCAACGTATCACAATCAACGAAAAGGAGCTATGCAAACGATGAAAAAAAAAAGACTTCTTATCATTTCGTCACCGACATTTTAAGCGAACCACGTGCAACTATCTCCGACGACAAGTGGTGGACAATGGACTTAACATTAGAAGCGATAAAAGTAACACTGAAACTTGCCGATATTACATTGTAAAAAGATGAAAAGAAAACCCGTAACTTTATTACCTGCGTGTTCGGAGGTTAGACACAAGGTCAAGGGTGGGTTTGCAAAGTCAGAACTCCAGGATAAGCGCATTGTGGCCTACAAAAGATTCCTGTGTAATTCCAGCAGTACTCTCCGATAGAAGTGTCCCAATCAATTGACAAAGTCAGTCCTAGAAGATACTCAAACCAGGAAGCGCCTCTTTGACAAGGCGACTGATTTCAGCAGGGTAATACTGCGGATCCGAACGTTCGTGATAAGTTGTAAACCATGTTTAGTTTCAGAACAGTTTCCGATGGTTAGTTGTTCTATACAAGTCCTGGAGGTGACTGGTTCTCAGTAGACAGTTCTTGAGCAAAAGACTCTTCCCTTGTTGACACGAAGAAAACACATGCGAAGTTGCTAAAGAAAAGGGTTAATTTTTATGGAGCAATTCTGGTTTCTGATTGGTTGGTAGCAGAACGTGAATTAATTTGATTCGCCAGTTCCTAGCAGCATCGTTTATAAATAGAATCTCCCAACTATAAGGATCCATGCCTCTCATTAGTCAAAAATATTGCAACAGAAACTTGGTTTTAAATATATTAAATGTAACCAGCTTCATTTCCCCCATTGCACTATGCGTACCTCCGCACATGACCCAAAATCTTGGCTGAAGTCATATAAAATAATATATAAGATGCGGGATCACATTGGCTACGGTATTGGCCAAATAGTGAACCTCTACAATAAACAAGACAAAATTTATTATCAACAAGGTGACGTTCACATTTTCCGTGACATTCAACGATTACCTAGATACTTAAAAAATGAAACCAATTCTTAGTTAGATTATGGTTTATATTTAGACCAAGTTTGGTGACTTTTAGTCAAGCGACGTTGACGCTAGGCTCTACACAAACATAGCAATAAACTAGACAAATAGCATAAGCTCCTCCTTATTGGCAGCAATAATGGGCGCTTTAGTTCGGACAATTTATCTATTTATCTTCTCTTCAGAATCGTTAGGCACAAGAACATGTGTGGTTTCAAAAACAAACGCACTAAGATTAATACGTTCTACTCTTCAGTGGAAGCGCTTCAGGCGATTATCAATAATCTAACTCTTTCTTAGAGATAATGTAAAGCCTGGTAGGGTGGATCTCCTGAGATCAAGCAAAAGTATACCTGAACCCGACAGAGAAAGGCCAGAAAAAATGACAACGTCTCACTCTGTCATCTTCGAAGATAGTCAATAAAATACAAATTAAGAGAAAGAAAAACTTAGAGATTTATGTAGTTTGCTAAAATCATTGTTTAGCCTGTATATGAAAGAAATATAACTAGCTGGCCAGTATTGAATGAAGTTTAGCCTATGTTCCACATTTTATTGTCATCGAAATCGGTGAAATCGTATATTTTTCAATTAAATCGATTGACTGCCTGCCCTAGTCAGGAACATACCGCGGTGGACTAGTAAGCTTAACACGCCTCCCCGCAATGACTTTATCCACAATCATTGTAGCTTACATTGGACTGTAAAGAACCTATTGCTGATTTTTATAAATTTATTTTCAGTAGTGGATTGAATTAAAGTTTAAAATGCAAAAATCCAGTAAAATTGTTCAATTGTGCTTTAAACAGAAACATGATACTGTCTTATCAAATAACCTACTTTTGATTGCTATATGAAGCGTTGTCTAGTCTGTACACACACACACACACACACACACACACACACACACACACACATATATATATATAAATTCATCTGTCATCCTTTTTAAAAGAATGGAATCGCTCGATCGTTGAAGACAAGATGCAAGCAAGCAATATCTACAGAGTTCATATATATATATATATATATATATATATATGTATATATATATATATTCCTGCAAAAATATATTTTCTTATAATATATATCAATATATCAATCCTTATTTAAGAAGCTCAATGTAATTACAGTGCAATATAGAGAATAAATGACAAAAAAGTTATATTTCAAAATTCACGTTGTTGACCGTCTTATAATTTATTCCTTTAATTCAGTTGACATACAATTCTTGACAGTATCTGTTTTGTAGCGCAAAATCAATCACTGAATTATTATATCAATCAGTGAATCTATTATGCCCTTAACTTATCAGAAGAAATAGCAACAATCAATCCGTCAAAAGGAATTGAAGTGTGATTTGAAATGATTAAAATCCGAAAATTGGAAGAGAAGCTGCAAATACATTTTTATTTTTCCATTACGTCATATTGAATTTTTATCAAACAAAGTCATCATGAATTTTGGAATATAACTTTTTTGTTATTTATTCTCTCTCTCTCTCTCTCTCTTTCTCTCTCTCTCTCTCTCTCTCTCTCTCTCTATATATATATATATATATATATATATATATATATATATATCCTGCATATATGGATCCTGCACCATATATATATCCTGCATATATGGATCCTGCACCATTTTGGGCAAATTTGTATTTACATAGACTCGAGTATATATATATATGTCATCATTATTAAAAACATATATCTAAAACATATAACTTTCATGGGTGTAGGAGATTTATAGATGACCTTATATGCATAAACGATAATGATGAATTCGAAAAAAGTAAACATCTTATATATCCAAACGAACTAAAATTGAATTGTGAACATAGAGGACAACAGGCTACATTTCTGGATTTAGATATAAAAATTGAGGATGGGATTTTTCTTTATAAAATATTTGATAAAAGAAACGCATTCCCCTTTAAAATAGTACGTATGCCCCATAAGGATAGCACCTGCCCTGTTTTTGTGTTTTATGGAACCATTATGTCAGAGTTTTTGAGAATAGCTCGCGTTACTCTAAAATTAGCAGATTTTATACCACCAGTTTCTAGCTTAGTAATAAGGATGATAAAACAGGGTGGGGATAAAAAAAAATATTTAAACAGTTAAATAAAGCATTTGTTCGTTATCCTGATGCTTTTAAATCGTTTAAGATAAACCAGACTATATTAAAAAAGGAAATCCAAAACTATATTAGCAATGTATAAAATGTATTTATAATTACATATAATAAATTTATAAAAAAAAAAAAAAAAAAAAAAAAATGTATATATGTAAAAATAAAATATTTTTAAGCTTTATATATCTAATTTTAAATAAATAAGAATGTAAATATAAAAACTACTAATTATAGTGGGGGTGATAAGTAGTTAAATGGATTAATCCAAAGCTTATAAATACAAGACTGAAAAATTAAATGCATCCATTTTAAATGGATAGTACCAGTCAAGGATCCGTCACTTGACACTCAGCCCAACAGGTGAGGGGCCGGGAACCGGCCCAGCACCTGTTGGTCTGAGGTACACCGCTTGGGTAATACCTAGGAGGTCCACCCTCCCAGGCCTTGCCACCGGGCTTTCCGGTGGGGCAAGTTTATTGCTTGTTGCCTGAGGCGCCCCGACCGGGGAATGCCGACGGGGTTACTCAGGCAATTTTTAAAATTGCAGGAGTGCCCCTCCTTTAGGGGAGCCTGCTGGGTTACCACTTTCCGGCCTTGTGCCACATTTTGCTGAGTGGACAGCAAATAAATATAATCCATTTTAAATGGATCGTACCAGTCAAGGATTCGTCACTTGACACTCAGACCAACAGGTGAGGGGCCGGAGACCGGCCCAGCACCTGTTGGACTGAGGTACACCGCCTGGGTAATACCTAGGAGGTCCACCCTCCCAGGCCTTGCCACCGGGCTTTCCGGTGGGGCAAGTTTATTGCTTGCTGCCTGAGGCGCCCCGACCAGGGAATGCCGACGGGGTTACTCAGGCAATTTTTAAAATTGCAGGAGTGCCCCTCCTTTAGGGGAGCCTGCTGGGTTACCACTTTCCGGCCTTGTGCCACATTTTGCTGAGTGGACAGCAAATAAATATAATCCATTTCAAATGGATAGTACCAGTCAAGGATCCGTCACTTGACACTCAGCTCAACAGGTGAGGGGCCGGAGACCGGCCCAGCACCTGTTGGACTGAGGTACACCGCCTGGGTAATACCTAGGAGGTCCACCCTCCCAGGCCTTGCCACTGGGCTTTCCGGTGGGGCAAGTTTATTGCTTGTTGCCTGAGGCGCCCCGACCGGGGAATGCCGACGGGGTTACTCAGGCAATTTTTAAAATTGCAGGAGTGCCCCTCCTTTAGGGGAGCCTGCTGGGTTACCACTTTCCGGCCTTGTGCCACATTTTGCTGAGTGGACAGCAAATAAATATAATCCATTTTAAATGGATAGTACCAGTCAAGGATCCGTCACTTGACACTCAGCCCAACAGGTGAGGGGCCGGGAACCGGCCCAGCACCTGTTGGTCTGAGGTACACCGCTTGGGTAATACCTAGGAGGTCCACCCTCCCAGGCCTTGCCACCGGGCTTTCCGGTGGGGCAAGTTTATTGCTTGTTGCCTGAGGCGCCCCGACCGGGGAATGCCGACGGGGTTACTCAGGCAATTTTTAAAATTGCAGGAGTGCCCCTCCTTTAGGGGAGCCTGCTGGGTTACCACTTTCCGGCCTTGTGCCACATTTTGCTGAGTGGACAGCAAATAAATATAATCCATTTTAAATGGATCGTACCAGTCAAGGATTCGTCACTTGACACTCAGACCAACAGGTGAGGGGCCGGAGACCGGCCCAGCACCTGTTGGACTGAGGTACACCGCCTGGGTAATACCTAGGAGGTCCACCCTCCCAGGCCTTGCCACCGGGCTTTCCGGTGGGGCAAGTTTATTGCTTGCTGCCTGAGGCGCCCCGACCAGGGAATGCCGACGGGGTTACTCAGGCAATTTTTAAAATTGCAGGAGTGCCCCTCCTTTAGGGGAGCCTGCTGGGTTACCACTTTCCGGCCTTGTGCCACATTTTGCTGAGTGGACAGCAAATAAATATAATCCATTTCAAATGGATAGTACCAGTCAAGGATCCGTCACTTGACACTCAGCTCAACAGGTGAGGGGCCGGAGACCGGCCCAGCACCTGTTGGACTGAGGTACACCGCCTGGGTAATACCTAGGAGGTCCACCCTCCCAGGCCTTGCCACTGGGCTTTCCGGTGGGGCAAGTTTATTGCTTGTTGCCTGAGGCGCCCCGACCGGGGAATGCCGACGGGGTTACTCAGGCAATTTTTAAAATTGCAGGAGTGCCCCTCCTTTAGGGGAGCCTGCTGGGTTACCACTTTCCGGCCTTGTGCCACATTTTGCTGAGTGGACAGCAAATAAATATAATCCATTTTAAATGGATCGTACCAGTCAAGGATTCGTCACTTGACACTCAGACCAACAGGTGAGGGGCCGGAGACCGGCCCAGCACCTGTTGGACTGAGGTACACCGCCTGGGTAATACCTAGGAGGTCCACCCTCCCAGGCCTTGCCACCGGGCTTTCCGGTGGGGCAAGTTTATTGCTTGCTGCCTGAGGCGCCCCGACCGGGGAATGCCGACGGGGTTACTCAGGCAATTTTTAAAATTGCAGGAGTGCCCCTCCTTTAGGGGAGCCTGCTGGGTTACCACTTTCCGGCCTTGTGCCACATTTTGCTGAGTGGACAGCAAATAAATATAATCCATTTCAAATGGATAGTACCAGTCAAGGATCCGTCACTTGACACTCAGCTCAACAGGTGAGGGGCCGGAGACCGGCCCAGCACCTGTTGGACTGAGGTACACCGCCTGGGTAATACCTAGGAGGTCCACCCTCCCAGGCCTTGCCACTGGGCTTTCCGGTGGGGCAAGTTTATTGCTTGTTGCCTGAGGCGCCCCGACCGGGGAATGCCGACGGGGTTACTCAGGCAATTTTTAAAATTGCAGGAGTGCCCCTCCTTTAGGGGAGCCTGCTGGGTTACCACTTTCCGGCCTTGTGCCACATTTTGCTGAGTGGACAGCAAATAAATATAATCCATTTTAAATGGATCGTACCAGTCAAGGATCCGTCACTTGACACTAAGACCAACAGGTGAGGGGCCGGAGACCGGCCCAGCACCTGTTGGACTGAGGTACACCGCCTGGGTAATACCTAGGAGGTCCACCCTCCCAGGCCTTGCCACCGGGCTTTCCGGTGGGGCAAGTTTATTGCTTGCTGCCTGAGGCGCCCCGACCGGGGAATGCCGACGGGGTTACTCAGGCAATTTTTAAAATTGCAGGAGTGCCCCTCCTTTAGGGGAGCCTGCTGGGTTACCACTTTCCGGCCTTGTGCCACATTTTGCTGAGTGGACAGCAAATAAATATAATCCATTTCAAATGGATAGTACCAGTCAAGGATCCGTCACTTGACACTCAGCTCAACAGGTGAGGGGCCGGAGACCGGCCCAGCACCTGTGACTGAGGTACACCGCCTGGGTAATACCTAGGAGGTCCTCCCTCCCAGGCCTTGCCACTGGGCTTTCCGGTGGGGCAAGTTTATTGCTTGTTGCCTGAGGCGCCCCGACCGGGGAATGCCGACGGGGTTACTCAGGCAATTTTTAAAATTGCAGGAGTGCCCCTCCTTTAGGGGAGCCTGCTGGGTTACCACTTTCCGGCCTTGTGCCACATTTTACTGAGTGGACAGCAAATAAATATAATCCATTTTAAATGGATCGTACCAGTCAAGGATTCGTCACTTGATACTCAGCTCAACAGGTGAGGGGCAGGAGACCGGCCCAGCACCTGTTGGACTGAGGTACACCGCCTGGGTAATACCTAGGAGGTCCACCCTCCCAGGCCTTGCCACCGGGCTTTCCGGTGGGGCAAGTTTATTGCTTGCTGCCTGAGGCGCCCCGACCGGGGAATGCCGACGGGGTTACTCAGGCAATTTTTAAAATTGCAGGAGTGCCCCTCCTTTAGGGGAGCCTGCTGGGTTACCACTTTCCGGCCTTGTGCCACATTTTGCTGAGTGGACAGCAAATAAATATAATCCATTTCAAATGGATAGTACCAGTCAAGGATCCGTCACTTGACACTCAGCTCAACAGGTGAGGGGCCGGAGACCGGCCCAGCACCTGTTGGACTGAGGTACACCGCCTGGGTAATACCTAGGAGGTCCACCCTCCCAGGCCAAGCCACTGGGCTTTCCGGTGGGGCAAGTTTATTGCTTGTTGCCTGAGGCGCCCCGACCGGGGAATGCCGACGGGGTTACTCAGGCAATTTTTAAAATTGCAGGAGTGCCCCTCCTTTAGGGGAGCCTGCTGGGTTACCACTTTCCGGCCTTGTGCCACATTTTGCTGAGTGGACAGCAAATAAATATAATCCATTTCAAATGGATAGTACCAGTCAAGGATCCGTCACTTGACACTCAGCCCAACAGGTGAGGGGCCGGAGACCGGCCCAGCACCTGTTGGACTGAGGTACACCGCCTGGGTAATACCTAAGAGGTCCACCCTCCCAGGCCTTGCAACTGGGCTTTCCGGTGGGGCAAGTTTATTGCTTGTTGCCTGAGGCGCCCCGACCGGGGAATGCCGACGGGGTTACTCAGGCAATTTTTAAAATTGCAGGAGTGCCCCTCCTTTAGGGGAGCCTGCTGGGTTACCACTTTCCGGCCTTGTGCCACATTTTGCTGAGTGGACAGCAAATAAATATAATCCATTTTAAATGGATAGTACCAGTCAAGGATCCGTCACTTGACACTCTGACCAACAGGTGAGGGGCCGGAGACCGGCCCAGCACCTGTTGGACTGAGGTACACCGCCTGGGTAATACCTAGGAGGTTCACCCTCCCAGGCCTTGCCACCGGGCTTTCCGGTGGGGCAAGTTTATTGCTTGTTGCCTGAGGCGCCCCGACCGGGGAATGCCGACGGGGTTACTCAGGCAATTTTTAAAATTGCAGGAGTGCCCCTCCTTTAGGGGAGCCTGCTGGGTTACCACTTTCCGGCCTTGTGCCACATTTTGCTGAGTGGACAGCAAATAAATATAATCCATTTCAAATGGATAGTACCAGTCAAGGATCCGTCACTTGACACTCAGCCCAACAGGTGAGGGGCCGGAGACCGGCCCAGCACCTGTTGGACTGAGGTACACCGCCTGGGTAATACCTAGGAGGTCCACCCTCCCAGGCCTTGCCACTGGGCTTTCCGGTGGGGCAAGTTTATTGCTTGTTGCCTGAGGCGCCCCGACCGGGGAATGCCGACGGGGTTACTCAGGCAATTTTTAAAATTGCAGGAGTGCCCCTCCTTTAGGGGAGCCTGCTGGGTTACAACTTTCCGGCCTTGTGCCACATTTTACTGAGTGGACAGCAAATAAATATAATCCATTTTAAATGGATCGTACCAGTCAAGGATTCGTCACTTGACACTCAGCTCAACAGGTGAGGGGCAGGAGACCGGCCCAGCACCTGTTGGACTGAGGTACACCGCCTGGGTAATACCTAGGAGGTCCACCCTCCCAGGCCTTGCCACCGGGCTTTCCGGTGGGGCAAGTTTATTGCTTGCTGCCTGAGGCGCCCCGACCGGGGAATGCCGACGGGGTTACTCAGGCAATTTTTAAAATTGCAGGAGTGCCCCTCCTTTAGGGGAGCCTGCTGGGTTACCACTTTCCGGCCTTGTGCCACATTTTGCTGAGTGGACAGCAAATAAATATAATCCATTTCAAATGGATAGTACCAGTCAAGGATCCGTCACTTGACACTCAGCTCAACAGGTGAGGGGCCGGAGACCGGCCCAGCACCTGTTGGACTGAGGTACACCGCCTGGGTAATACCTAGGAGGTCCACCCTCCCAGGCCAAGCCACTGGGCTTTCCGGTGGGGCAAGTTTATTGCTTGTTGCCTGAGGCGCCCCGACCGGGGAATGCCGACGGGGTTACTCAGGCAATTTTTAAAATTGCAGGAGTGCCCCTCCTTTAGGGGAGCCTGCTGGGTTACCACTTTCCAGCCTTGTGCCACATTTTGCTGAGTGGACAGCAAATAAATATAATCCATTTCAAATGGATAGTACCAGTCAAGGATCCGTCACTTGACACTCAGCCCAACAGGTGAGGGGCCGGAGACCGGCCCAGCACCTGTTGGACTGAGGTACACCGCCTGGGTAATACCTAAGAGGTCCACCCTCCCAGGCCTTGCAACTGGGCTTTCCGGTGGGGCAAGTTTATTGCTTGTTGCCTGAGGCGCCCCGACCGGGGAATGCCGACGGGGTTACTCAGGCAATTTTTAAAATTGCAGGAGTGCCCCTCCTTTAGGGGAGCCTGCTGGGTTACCACTTTCCGGCCTTGTGCCACATTTTGCTGAGTGGACAGCAAATAAATATAATCCATTTTAAATGGATAGTACCAGTCAAGGATCCGTCACTTGACACTCTGACCAACAGGTGAGGGGCCGGAGACCGGCCCAGCACCTGTTGGACTGAGGTACACCGCCTGGGTAATACCTAGGAGGTTCACCCTCCCAGGCCTTGCCACCGGGCTTTCCGGTGGGGCAAGTTTATTGCTTGTTGCCTGAGGCGCCCCGACCGGGGAATGCCGACGGGGTTACTCAGGCAATTTTTAAAATTGCAGGAGTGCCCCTCCTTTAGGGGAGCCTGCTGGGTTACCACTTTCCGGCCTTGTGCCACATTTTGCTGAGTGGACAGCAAATAAATATAATCCATTTCAAATGGATAGTACCAGTCAAGGATCCGTCACTTGACACTCAGCCCAACAGGTGAGGGGCCGGAGACCGGCCCAGCACCTGTTGGACTGAGGTACACCGCCTGGGTAATACCTAGGAGGTCCACCCTCCCAGGCCTTGCCACTGGGCTTTCCGGTGGGGCAAGTTTATTGCTTGTTGCCTGAGGCGCCCCGACCGGGGAATGCCGACGGGGTTACTCAGGCAATTTTTAAAATTGCAGGAGTGCCCCTCCTTTAGGGGAGCCTGCTGGGTTACAACTTTCCGGCCTTGTGCCACATTTTACTGAGTGGACAGCAAATAAATATAATCCATTTTAAATGGATCGTACCAGTCAAGGATTCGTCACTTGACACTCAGCTCAACAGGTGAGGGGCAGGAGACCGGCCCAGCACCTGTTGGACTGAGGTACACCGCCTGGGTAATACCTAGGAGGTCCACCCTCCCAGGCCTTGCCACCGGGCTTTCCGGTGGGGCAAGTTTATTGCTTGCTGCCTGAGGCGCCCCGACCGGGGAATGCCGACGGGGTTACTCAGGCAATTTTTAAAATTGCAGGAGTGCCCCTCCTTTAGGGGAGCCTGCTGGGTTACCACTTTCCGGCCTTGTGCCACATTTTGCTGAGTGGACAGCAAATAAATATAATCCATTTCAAATGGATAGTACCAGTCAAGGATCCGTCACTTGACACTCAGCTCAACAGGTGAGGGGCCGGAGACCGGCCCAGCACCTGTTGGACTGAGGTACACCGCCTGGGTAATACCTAGGAGGTCCACCCTCCCAGGCCTTGCCACTGGGCTTTCCGGTGGGGCAAGTTTATTGCTTGTTGCCTGAGGCGCCCCGACCGGGGAATGCCGACGGGGTTACTCAGGCAATTTTTAAAATTGTAGGAGTGCCCCTCCTTTAGGGGAGCCTGCTGGGTTACCACTTTCCGGCCTTGTGCCACATTTTGCTGAGTGGACAGCAAATAAATATAATCCATTTTTAATGGATAGTACCAGTCAAGGATCCGTCACTTGACACTCTGACCAAAAGGTGAGGGGCCGGAGACCGGCCCAGCACCTGTTGGACTGAGGTACACCGCCTGGGTAATACCTAGGAGGTCCACCCTCCCAGGCCTTGCCACCGGGCTTTCCGGTGGGGCAAGTTTATTGCTTGTTGCCTGAGGCGCCCCGACCGGGGAATGCCGACGGGGTTACTCAGGCAATTTTTAAAATTGCAGGAGTGCCCCTCCTTTAGGGGAGCCTGCTGGGTTACCACTTTCCGGCCTTGTGCCACATTTTGCTGAGTGGACAGCAAATAAATATAATCCATTTCAAATGGATAGTACCAGTCAAGGATCCGTCACTTGACACTCAGCCCAACAGGTGAGGGGCCGGAGACCGGCCCAGCACCTGTTGGACTGAGGTACACCGCCTGGGTAATACCTAGGAGGTCCACCCTCCCAGGCCTTGCCACTGGGCTTTCCGGTGGGGCAAGTTTATTGCTTGTTGCCTGAGGCGCCCCGACCGGGGAATGCCGACGGGGTTACTCAGGCAATTTTTAAAATTGCAGGAGTGCCCCTCCTTTAGGGGAGCCTGCTGGGTTACCACTTTCCGGCCTTGTGCCACATTTTGCTGAGTGGACAGCAAATAAATATAATCCATTTCAAATGGATAGTACCAGTCAAGGATCCGTCACTTGACACTCAGACCAACAGGTGAGGGGCCGGAGACGGCCCAGCACCTGTTGGACTGAGGTACACCGCCTGGGTAATACCTAGGAGGTCCACCCTCCCAGGCCTTCCACTGGGCTTTCCGGTGGGGCAAGTTTATTGCTTGCTGCCTGAGGCGCCCCGACCGGGGAATCCCGACGGGGTTACTCAGGCAATTTTTAAAATTGCAGGAGTGCCCCTCCTTTAGGGGAGCCTGCTGGGTTACCACTTTTCCGGCCTTGTGCCACATTTTGCTGAGTGGACAGCAAATAAATATAATCCATTTCAAATGGATAGTACCAGTCAAGGATCCGTCACTTGACACTCAGCCCAACAGGTGAGGGGCCGGAGACCGGCCCAGCACCTGTTGGACTGAGGTACACCGCCTGGGTAATACCTAGGAGGTCCTCCCTCCCAGGCCTTGCCACCGGGCTTTCCGGTGGGGCAAGTTTATTGCTTGCTGCCTGAGGCGCCCCGACCGGGGAATGCCGACGGGGTTACTCAGGCAATTTTTAAAATTGCAGGAGTGCCCCTCCTTTAGGGGAGCCTGCTGGGTTACCACTTTCCGGCCTTGTGCCACATTTTGTTGAGTGGACAGCAAATAAATATAATCCATTTCAAATGGATAGTACCAGTCAAGGATCCGTCACTTGACACTCAGCCCAACAGGTGAGGGGCCGGAGACCGGCCCAGCACCTGTTGGACTGAGGTACACCGCCTGGGTAATACCTAGGAGGTCCACCCTCCCAGGCCTTGCCACTGGGCTTTCCGGTGGGGCAAGTTTATTGCTTGCTGCCTGAGGCGCCCCGACCGGGGAATGCCGACGGGGTTACTCAGGCAATTTTTAAAATTGCAGGAGTGCCCCTTCCTTTAGGGGAGCCTGCTGGGTTACCACTTTCCGGCCTTGTGCCACATTTTGCTGAGTGGACAGCAAATAAATATAATCCATTTCAAATGGATAGTACCAGTCAAGGATCCGTCACTTGACACTCAGCTCAACAGGTGAGGGGCCGGAGACCGGCCCAGCACCTGTTGGACTGAGGTACACCGCCTGGGTAATACCTAGGAGGTCCACCCTCCCAGGCCTTGCCACTGGGCTTTCCGGTGGGGCAAGTTTATTGCTTGCTGCCTGAGGCGCCCCGACCGGGGAATGCCGACGGGGTTACTCAGGCAATTTTTAAAATTGCAGGAGTGCCTCTCCTTTAGGGGAGCCTGCTGGGTTACCACTTTCCGGCCTTGTGCCACATTTTGCTGAGTGGACAGCAAATAAATATAATCCATTTCAAATGGATAGTACCAGTCAAGGATCCGTCACTTGACATTCAGCCCAACAGGTGAGGGGCCGGAGACCGGCCCAGCACCTGTTGGACTGAGGTACACCGCCTGGGTAATACCTAGGAGGTTCACCCTCCCAGGTCTTGCCACCGGGCTTTCCGGTGGGGCAAGTTTATTGCTTGTTGCCTGAAGCGCCCCGACCGGGGAATGCCGACGGGGTTACTCAGGCAATTTTTAAAATTGCAGGAGTGCCCTTCCTTTAGGGGAGCCTGCTGGGTTACCACTTTCCGGCCTTGTGCCACATTTTGCTGAGTGGACAGCAAATAAATATAATCCATTTCAAATGGATAGTACCAGTCAAGGATCGGTCACTTGACACTCAGCCAAACAGGTGAGGGGCCGGAGACCGGCCCAGCACCTGTTGGACTGAGGTACACCGCCTGGGTAATACCTAGGAGGTCCACCCTCCCAGGCCTTGCCACCGGGCTTTCCGGTGGGGCAAGTTTATTGCTTGCTGCCTGAGGCGCCCCGACCGGGGAATGCCGACGGGGTTACTCAGGCAATTTTTAAAATTGCAGGAGTGCCCCTCCTTTAGGGGAGCCTGCTGGGTTACCACTGTCCGGCCTTGTGCCACATTTTGTTGAGTGGACAGCAAATAAATATAATCCATTTCAAATGGATAGTACCAGTCAAGGATCCGTCACTTGACACTCAGCCCAACAGGTGAGGGGCCGGAGACCGGCCCAGCACCTGTTGGACTGAGGTACACCGCCTGGGTAATACCTAGGAGGTCCACCCTCCCAGGCCTTGCCACTGGGCTTTCCGGTGGGGCAAGTTTATTGCTTGCTGCCTGAGGCGCCCCGACCGGGGAATGCCGACGGGGTTACTCAGGCAATTTTTAAAATTGCAGGAGTGCCCCTCCTTTAGGGGAGCCTGCTGGGTTACCACTTTCCGGCCTTGTGCCACATTTTGCTGAGTGGACAGCAAATAAATATAATCCATTTCAAATGGATAGTACCAGTCAAGGATCCGTCACTTGACACTCAGCTCAACAGGTGAGGGGCCGGAGACCGGCCCAGCACCTGTTGGACTGAGGTACACCGCCTGGGTAATACCTAGGAAGTCCACCCTCCCAGGCCTTGCCACTGGGCTTTCTGGTGGGGCAAGTTTATTGCTTGCTGCCTGAGGCGCCCCGACCGGGGAATGCCGACGGGGTTACTCAGGCAATTTTTAAAATTGCAGGAGTGCCCCTCCTTTAGGGGAGCCTGCTGGGTTACCACTTTCCGGCCTTGTGCCACATTTTGCTGAGTGGACAGCAAATAAATATAATCCATTTCAAATGGATAGTACCAGTCAAGGATCCGTCACTTGACACTCAGCCCAACAGGTGAGGGGCCGGAGACCGGCCCAGCACCTGTTGGACTGAGGTACACCGCCTGGGTAATACCTAGGAGGTCCACCCTCCCAGGCCTTGCCACTGGGCTTTCCGGTGGGGCAAGTTTATTGCTTGCTGCCTGAGGCGCCCCGACCGGGGAATGCCGACGGGGTTACTCAGGCAATTTTTAAAATTGCAGGAGTGCCCCTCCTTTAGGGGAGCCTGCTGGGTTACCACTTTCCGGCCTTGTGCCACATTTTGCTGAGTGGACAGCAAATAAATATAATCCATTTCAAATGGATAGTACCAGTCAAGGATCCGTCACTTGACACTCAGCTCAACAGGTGAGGGGCCGGAGACCGGCCCAGCACCTGTTGGACTGAGGTACACCGCCTGGGTAATACCTAGGAGGTCCACCCTCCCAGGCCTTGCCACTGGGCTTTCTGGTGGGGCAAGTTTATTGCTTGCTGCCTGAGGCGCCCCGACCGGGGAATGCCGACGGGGTTACTCAGGCAATTTTTAAAATTGCAGGAGTGCCCCTCCTTTAGGGGAGCCTGCTGGGTTACCACTTTCCGGCCTTGTGCCACATTTTGCTGAGTGGACAGCAAATAAATATAATCCATTTCAAATGGATAGTACCAGTCAAGGATCCGTCACTTGACATTCAGCCCAACAGGTGAGGGGCCGGAGACCGGCCCAGCACCTGTTGGACTGAGGTACACCGCCTGGGTAATACCTAGGAGGTTCACCCTCCCAGGTCTTGCCACCGGGCTTTCCGGTGGGGCAATTTTATTGCTTGTTGCCTGAGGCGCCCCGACCGGGGAATGCCGACGGGGTTACTCAGGCAATTTTTAAAATTGCAGGAGTGCCCTTCCTTTAGGGGAGCCTGCTGGGTTACCACTTTCCGGCCTTGTGCCACATTTTGCTGAGTGGACAGCAAATAAATATAATCCATTTCAAATGGATAGTACCAGTCAAGGATCCGTCACTTGACACTCAGCCCAACAGGTGAGGGGCCGGAGACCGGCCCAGCACCTGTTGGACTGAGGTACACAGCCTGGGTAATACCTAGGAGGTCCACCCTCCCAGGCCTTGCCACCGGGCTTTCCGGTGGGGCAAGTTTATTGCTTGCTGCCTGAGGCGCCCCGACCGGGGAATGCCGACGGGGTTACTCAGGCAATTTTTAAAATTGCAGAAGTGCCCCTCCTTTAGGGGAGCCTGCTGGGTTACCACTTTCCGGCCTTGTGCCACATTTTGCTGAGTGGACAGCAAATAAATATAATCCATTTTAAATGTGGAAATTGATGAATCGCACAGGTAAGAAATTCATTTTTATACTATGAAAAGGTTAGTAATTGCAATTAAGAATAGGAAATTGGATAAAAAAATTTTTGTAACATGTCTTCTTCCTAAGATTAAGGGTGGTGGTGTTTGATCAACACTGCTGGGGAGCCATGAAGTAATATACTGTTTTGTTTTTGAATCCCCGAAACAGTGTTTTATGGTAAACAACTGATGATCCCTTGAAAAATTAAAAAAAATTAGTATTATAGTAAATTCGAGAGAGTTGATGCAGTGATTGCAGGTGATTAAATGACTTACTGACTAAGTGTTTTTTTTTTTTTTTTTTAACGAATGATAAAAAGTAATTTTTTGTGTAGTTTCAAATGTTAAAAAAACTTCAAAGACTATATATATATATATATATATATATATATATATATATATATATATATATATATATATATATGTACCCGACATTGCCCGGGTTGACATGAAGTTCCGTTTGACCACGCCTATGGATATTAATCATTTTCATCATGGGCAACAATGATTCTTACGACATTATTCTACACCGCGTACATACTTTTTTCTACTTTCCTGGGTTTACTCCGTAATTAACTGACTAGTGAATTCATACATATCGCCTACTGTTAACGCTTTACCCCTACACAAATAATGATTTCTCCCTTTTTCCATCCCTCAAAATCTCATTGGTTCCGGTCTACATATTCTGACATTTCAAGAATTAACGAAACATCACTCAAAAACGAACACTCCAGTGATTACCACAAACATAGCTTCCATGAATAGAATCATTCATATTAAATACCTCGATTTACAAACTTTGGAATCTCGAAAGAAAATTCGCACTTCATTTAAACTATTACCAATACTATTTTCGTTAATATCTTACTAGCATCACTAGGAAACAAATTACTTGGTTTATTGATTATTTGTTGTGTTATTATACCGAATATAAATTGGAGTTTCAAATTTCACTCGCTGTTTACATTTATTTCATTTACAGTGACACATTAGTATTAATTATATTTTATTTTAGTAATAAATTTACAGTGACACATTAGTATTAATTATATTTTATTTTAGTAATAAATTTACAGTGACACATTATTATTAATTATATTTTATTTTAGTAATAAAGTTACAGTGACACATTATTATTAATTATATTTTATTTTAGTAATAAAGTTACAATGACACATTATTATTAATTATATTTTATTTTAGTAATAAAGTTACAGTGACACATTATTATTAATTATATTTTATTTTAGTAATAAAGTTACAATGACACATTATTATTAATTATATTTTATTTTAGTAATAAAGTTACAATGACACATCATTATTAATTATATTTCATTTTAGTAATAAAGTTACAGTGACACATTATTATTAATTATATTTTATTTTAGTAATAAAGTTACAATGACACATTAGTATTAATTATATTTTATTTTAGTAATAAAGTTACAATGACACATTATTATTAATTATATTTTATTTTAGTAATAAAGTTACAGCGACACATTATTATTAATTATATTTTATTTTAGTAATAAAGTTACAATGACACATTATTATTAATTATATTTTATTTTAGTAATAAAGATAACGAGACTGTAATTCGTTTTTACTAAACGGTTATTACGGACATTTTAGAAAAAACATCGTCTCATTTTGTTTAAGCGTTGCCGATTCTCTTTTTTAGTTTACAAGTTTCTTTATGCTAAAATGCTATCGCAAAATTTAAATGGCTAAAATTAATTCACCCTATTATTTAACATGTTTAGATGTGGTTAACAATTTACTTTAGTAATAAAGATACCGCAATAGTATTTCGTTTTCAATAGAGTAGACTATGGACGCATGGAATAAAACTTAACCACGTTATTTACAAATAAAAAAAAAAAAAGATGTTAAATATGAAGATTTTTTGCACCTTCGACAAATCGTTTAAAATTACCCCATGTTATAGATTTCGCGTTTAACATTCCGAGAGACAAGTAGTTTAAAATATCCGAATAAATGTTAATTTCAAAAAAGGTTTTCGGGGTCGCTGAAAACGAAAATAACGTTTAAAATTCCGGCAAACATGTAGTTTCGTAAATATTAAAAAATGTTAGTTTAAAAAAGAATGCGGTTCACTTGTATATAATGATTTAACGTACAATGAGCACCCACTTTATGGCCACCTTTTGCTGGCGGGGAGTCAGCATACAATGAACACAATTTCACGTAAACTGCACACCCAATTTTTTAGGGTGTGTGGCTACCACGCATTATTAATCGATTAGACGGGCCATAAAGTGGGTGCTCATTGTGCCTTATATTATTATAGACAAATGATCCCTCACTTTTTAGAAATTAACATTTATTCAGAACTTGGAATTTACTCGTATGCCGTTTTTTTTTTCTTTTTTTTTTTTTTTTTTTTACGTTATTTTCGTTTTCATGACCCCCAAAACCTTTAAAAGTGATAATTTTAAAGGATTTTTCGAGGGCGAAAAGATCCTTCATATTTACCAAAAAAAAAAAAAAAATGCAAGATGTACCTTTACAATGAGTAAATATGTATCATTTTATAATTTATAATTAAAAGCGTTGAACAATGCAAAGTACAATTTTAGGTAATTATTTTTACATTTGGGATGGAGAGTCTTTTGTAAATATTCTTCAACCTTACGATTGAATAAAAAAAAATAACGTGAAAATTGAATTTAACCCGAAAACACAAATTACAAATAGCGCGGCAAGAAAAATGCATAAGCACTAAATTTTTAAGCAGATATTGATCTACAATGCATATGATGGCAGAGCGCAATACAATTGCGCAATTTTGGAGTCATTTTTTTTCAGGCTAAATTCATGTTTTACGATATTTTTTTCTTATATTGTAAGACTGAAACACAGATTAGTTACTAAACACCCTCCCTATATAAAGAATGGCTTTCAGAATAATAACATTATTATTTCAGCTTTTCGCATGATTACATTTTCAATAATAATGTGATTAAATTTAACCCATTTTTAAAGTTTAGGAACCAGATTCATAATTATTTGTTAGTTAAGTAAACCGTTCTCTTTATAATGTTTACTTTTACAGCTTAATTAAAACGGTCACTTTCTTAAATAGCGTTTACATTTAGATTTGGTAACATACAGGTTACTACAGGAATTGTGTTCCTTTTAAGGGACACAGGGTTCAATAGTTTTTTGTCACCATAACTCCAGTCTTGCCAACTAAAATACCTTGCCCTGAACTTTACCCTGAACCATACCCTGAAAAATATTTTGAACCTTTCATCAAATTTGGTGACAACCTCACCCTCAGGCATAAAATGGGATATCTATTCCGAAAGCCATTTTTAATATGAGGAGGTTGGGGTTGATAAACGACAAAAACAACAACAGCCATATTTTACATTTTTACACAGGAGGGGAGGGAGAGCATGTTACTATCGGGCAGCGCCGGTTAACGGGTCCTGCTAGTATATATATATATATATATATATATATATATATATATATATATATATATATATATATACTAGCTGTACCCTGCCACGCGTTGCTGTGGCTTAATTTCGTGTAATGGAAAATTCTAATAAAAACAGAAAATGCATGTTTCTTATATTCTTAATACAGCAATCCACTCCAAAAAGTAAAAAAAAGAAAGGCGAAAATAAAAAAAAATATGGTACTCTTGCAGAATTGGAGCCGGATCCTCGGGAGTTACTATCGATCATGGCTTGGGCTCGACCAACATTCAGTGGATTAAGCCGAAAGTTGCTAAACCATTGAAACGCTAAATGGTTTTCTTTTTTATTGTATTAAAAAATGTGAGTTTTTAATTAATATTTGGGTAAGGGAGGTGTTACTATACACAGATTCGAAAAAGTTGTTCAAAAACGAATAAATGAAAGCAAAGGTAAAGTAAACTACGTTTCTATCTGACTGGATAATTTTTTAGTGTTTTTATTTAATGTAAAATGTTTAATCGGCTCAAAAACGCAGTGTTTATCTATGTATTTGAAAAAGATGAATGGTTGCGGACTCTGTTGAATACGTTAAGTTTGGGAAAATCAGTTAAAAACTATACAAAACAATATCAGACACCTACTGATTATACGCTATTGTGACATAGGCTGATATATTCGGGGGGTTTCTGATAGTATTTTGTATAGTTTTTTAGTTTTAAATCATTTTCTCAAACTTAACATCATCAACAGTGTCCATCACCGTTTGTATTTTTCAAATACACTGATAAACACTGTTCTTCGAGCCGACTAAACGTTATAGTAAATAAAATGGGTTTGTATTACTAAACACAGAAACGAAAAGTTGTTGAAAAATAAATATAACAAATAAATGTTATCAAAGGCAAGATAAGTTACTTTTCTACCTAACTGGATAAGATTTTAGTGTTTTTATTTAGTGTAAAATGTTTAATTGGTTTGAAAAAATGTAGTGTTTTTCTGTATATTTGAAACATACAAATGGCGGCAGACTGTTGAACACATTAACTTTGGGAAAATGAGTTAAAACTAAAAAAACTATACAAAATACTGTCAGGAACTCACTCAATATATGTTACTGTGACATAGGCAGACATGTATTCAGTGGTTCTTAACAGTATTTTGTATAGTTTTTTTTAGTTTTAACTCATTTTCCAAAACCTAATGTGTTAACACAGTCTGCCGCCATTTGTAATTTTCAAATATAACAGTAAACGCTGTGTTTTTTGAGCCGAGTAAAAATTTTGCATTAAAAAAACAAAAACATTTATCCATTTCAGTAATAAAGTAACATATCTTGCCTTTGATAATATTTGTTAATAAGGTCACGTGAGTCGATTAATGGGTGCTAATGCACTTACTGATCCGCGCTATTTTTTGAAATCGTATTTCCAAGCTTAATTCAAGTTTTATGTTTTTTTGGTATTTTTTTTAGATTAGGTCCACCTCCACAATTTTCTTTTACATGACGACTTGCATAGGTTTCCGACTATGCTGAATACAGAAATCGCATTGAAATTTTGCAGAAATAAGTAGTTATCGAGATATAGATAGTTGTTTTATGCATTGTATTCTTTGGCGACCATCTTTGTTACGCGCGTAGATTTGTTTATGACGCGCACACGCGTGTAAAAAAACGGCTGCCAGAGATTACAATGCATTATACAAATTTTTAATATCTCGATAACTACTTATTTCTGCAAAATTTCAATGCAATTTCCGTATTCAGCATAGTCGAAAACCTACAAAAGTCGTCATTTAAAAGAAAATTGTGGAGGTGGACCTAATCTAAAAATTTACCGTTTTTTTTCATTCAATTGTAAGAATAGGTAAAAAACACCCTCTTCTCCCAATGTTTCAGGCAAGCCCGTTCAACAGCAGATATCTTAACTGTAGTTTCTGAACGTATATACCGTTCATTGGATAAAACAGGGGAGGGTAGAGCGGTGGCCCTTGATATATCTAAGGCTTTTGACAGGGTATGGCACGATGGTCTTCTAAGGAAAATTAGATCATATGGAATCACTGGAAGAATTCATAACGTAATTAAATCCTTCTTAAGTAATAGAAAAATCAAAGTTGTCCTCGACGAACGTACATCCAAACAATATGACATAAATGCGGGAGTGCCTCAGGGGTCTATCCTTGGACCTCTATTGTTCCTGATATTCATAAACGACCTCCCTGATAATATTGTTTCGGAGATGGGTATATTTGCCGATGACACCACTCTCTATAACAGATATGAGGGGAAAACAAATGAACACATATCCAAGAAAATGGCAGAAACACTAGAGGATGACCTCCAATCCGTAGTGGAATGGGGACAAAAATGGTTGGTCTCATTCAATGCTGCTAAGACTAAGCTTGTTTCCTTCAATAACTACAAGAAACCTTCTCTACCACCAATAGCAATGGCCAAGAACACATTGCCTGAGAGTACTTCTTTTAAACTCCTCGGCCTAAGGTTTACAGGGAATATGAACTGGAATAGATACATTGAGAGCATTGCCAAGGCTGCTGCAAGGAAGGTTGGCTCCCTCTACCGTGCTAGAAAACTACTTACGCCTGCCAGTATCCTATACCTCTATAAGGCAACCATTCGCCCATGTATGGAGTACTGTTGTCACATCTGGGCTGGTGCATCTGCTTCTTGTCTCTCGCTCCTGGACAGGGTTCAAAAAGAGTCGCCAACCTGATAGGTCCTGAACTGTCATCTAGGCTTCAACCTCTGTCCCATCGACGAGATGTTGCATCCCTCTGCCTGTTCTACAAATACTTTAATGGTGAATGCTCTGACGAACTGCAAACACTTGTACCTCCCCGACGTAACTACCCCCGACAAACCCGACAAGCTACTAAGTCTCATCCCTTTACAGTGGAGATCCCTAGGTGCAAGAAAGCCTTTTACTCCAATAGTTTCTTCCCCAGAACTGCGGGTCTTTGGAACTCCCTTCCGGGATTCTGCTTTCCCAACTGCAATGATATGCAGAAGTTCAAGTGTAATGTTAACAAACATCTTTCTACTCTTCTCCCTTCATAATGACCCCGCTAATTAATTCCCTAATAGTAGCCCCCTGCTTCAAAGTGGCACTGTGCCTTGCTGGGGTGAAAATTGAATAATAAAAAAAAAAATGTTAAGAATGGCTTTTTAAATAATAACGTTATTATTTAAGCACGGATCAATAAGTGCACGAGTACCCAATTTCTTTATAAGCATTCATATTTTCTTATATAAAAACAACTTCTGTAAAAAAAAAAGAAAAAACGTGCACTTTCAATCTTTGTTAAAAAAGGTTTTCTTGAACCCCCCCCCAAATACGGTAAAAAAGCTAAGAACAAAACGTTAATCGGTATTCATGCAGAGAGTGATCCGTGCTGAAATAATAACGTTATTATTTAAAAAGCCATTCTTTTTTTTGCACCTATTCTGTACTTTAATCTACAATTGAATAAAAACATATCATAAAACTTTAATTAAACGTGGAAATGCGATTTAAAAAATAGCGCAGATCACTCTCTGCATCAGCACCGAAAGTACAGAATAGTTAGAAAACATCCTCCCTCCCCATGTTAAGAATGGCTTTCTAAATAATGTTAATGATTCAGTACTGTTCCTTGTCTGCTTAAGTTTAACTTTTGTTTATTAAATTGTTAGGTGAAAGTCCAGAATAGTTACAAAACACCTCTATCCCCATGTTAAGAATGGCTTTCTAAATAATAACGTCATTATTTCAGCGGGGTAGCTTCTCTCCATAAGTACCATGTTTTGTTTTTAAATTGTTAGGTGAAAGGACAAAATAGTTACAAAATACCATCCCCATGTTAAGAATGTCTTTCTAAATAACATTATTTCAGCACAGTATTTCCTATGCATACGTACTATCCATTTTTGTTTATTAAATTGTTAGGTGAAAGTATAGAATAGATGCAAAACTCCCTCCCCATGTTAAGAATAGCTTTCTAAATAACGGTATTATTTTAGCACGGTGCCTTCTCTGCATAAGTACTATCTTTTGTTTATTAAAATGTTAGGTGAAAATATAAAATAGTTACAGAACACTCTCCCTTTCCCATGTTAAGAATGGCTTTCTTAATAGCGTTATTTCAGCACGGTACCTTCTCTGCATAAGTACCATCTTTTGTTTATTAAATTGTTAGGTGAAAGTATAGAATAGTAACAAAACGTCCTCCCCATGTTAAGAATGGCTTTCTAAATAACGTTATTATTCTATTATTATATTATTATGGTACTTTCTCTTCATAAGTACCATGTTTTGTTTATTAAATTGTTAGGTGAAAGTACAGTACTCATGCAGAGAATGATCCGTGTTGTGATAATAACGTTAATATTTAAAAAGCCATTCTTAACATGTGGAGGGGAGGGTGTATTTTAACCTTACAATTGAATAAAAACAACATGTAATAAAACTTTGATTAAACCTGGAAATACGATTTAAAATATAGCGCGGACCACTCTTTACATTAGCACCAAATATTATTTAAGCAAGTTACCAATCCGTAAAAAAAACTGTACTTTTACCAACCAATCTTATATAAAAAAACAAACAAAAAAAAACTAAAAAAGCAAGCGACAAACCTTTTTTTTTGGCATTATATAATAAAGAAAAAAAATGTGTAAATTAAAAAATTTGGAAGATAAAAAAATGAATTATGTTTTTTTTGTTTTTTTTTACTTATCGAGTAAACAGAAAATAAAATCTACTTCTTTTTCGTCAATTCGTGGCTGTGAAATGAATTGAACCGGAAGTTCAGTTTTATCAACAAAACGGGTTCGCAGTAACGGGTTACGAAAATATATTTAATTTATTTAATATTTTAATAATTCGCAAGGTAAATTTATTTTAATAACATCCCTCGACTCTAAAGATGGTTTATCTGAAAATGTCAAATAAATTGGTAACATAGAAATATGGTTTTATTCACTTGTAACAAACCAAGAATTATATATATATATATATATATATATATATATATATATATATATATATATATATATAAATATATATATATATACTAGCCGTACCCGGTCACGCGTTACTGTGGCTCAGTTTGTTAAAATGGAACACATTCCACATAAAATTTGCATTTTGTATTGTTTATTTATTTTATTATTTTTGCAATTTTTTTTTATCAATAAAAGTTGTTTTTCCCCCCAAGAAAAGGTGAATTTTTTACCATAAATTGTTAGGTGAAAGATTTTTTGTTTTTTTTTTCTGGAAAACTTTTTTTTTAAAGAAAGTTGGCAGTAAACATTTCTTTTTGAAAACAGAATTTTTATTATAAAAAGAAAATATGAATGTTTTATATGAACACTGTAAATAGTTAGGTGAAAGTAGAGAAAAGTTAGTTTTTTTTCAGAAAAATGTACAATTATTTTTTGTCAATAGATGTTAAGAAAATAAACGGAAACAATACTCCCATCATTAATTAATTCTGCAAAAAAAAATAAATAAAATGTTGGTTTAGTGTTTCAACATTTGAACAACGCTCGGCTGAATACGGTCATTGCCGGTCGAACCCTAAACTAATTGGAATCCGGCGCGGGGAGGGGGAGGGGGGTTAAATTCTGCATGAGTACCATTCTTTTTAATTTTGTCTTTTGTTCAATTTTTTGTGTGGGCTTTTAGCGCTAGCAAACTAACAAATTTAACCAAAATGCAAAAAATTCAACAATTAAATATTTTTAATAAGTGTCCAGCTCCTAATACAAATCCTAGTAAATCAATCCCCCTTATTGGAAACACTGAAAGGAACGTGGAAACCAAATTATTGCTAGTATGTTTGGAAGAGGTTCTATAGGCGTATCAGAAAGTGGCCATTTAAAATGATGATCAGAATCTTAATAATTCAATTTACTATTTTTTCAAGCTTATAACTACTTGAAAATATAATTCAAACCCTAATTTTTTTCAATTAAAGGAGCAAAGACCAAAATTAAAAAAATAACAGGTTTAATAGCAAATTATGCAATATTTGTTTCTTTAAAGCGGTTTACTTTTAAAAAAAATATAAAGAAAATCAATATATTTTGACTTGCTTATAAATATATGTATATATATGCCAAAAATCACTTGCCTAAAAAAATATTATTAAATGGGCAGTTCCATTCTTCATTGTTAAGAATTTATCCATATTTATATTTTAAATTCCATGTATTTTTTAAATAAAAGGATTTTTCAAAGCGAGGGACCTAAAAAATCGCATTTTTGTAACATGTTTTGCACGAAGCGTTAAATAGCTGCTGCTGCTAAAATGAAATTTATGAAGTATGGCTTCGTCCAAGGGCTAAATAATGTCTCTTTTTTATTGCGTGCTTTAACCAAAATTAGTATTTTTCATCCTCCGTAGTTATAAAAGAAACGCACATTCACTTATAAGTTTTTCCCCTAGAACAAAAAATCCGCTTCATCGATTAAAAAAAAATTCTTTTAATAAAATACACGAGGTTTTGATTAGTATATTTTAATACTTCTTCATCAACTAATTTTTTTTAATATCTAAAAAAAGAAAACATTCAATGAGATAGAAAAATTTGTCGTCAGCGTCTGGTATTTATTGACGATGTAAGCATAACATGAGCTTTCATTAAAAAAAAAATCAACGTGTTTTTTTTTTTTTTTAAAGTTTTTACACTTTGGATTTTACAGGTAAATTTCCAAAAAACTATTCTTTTTTTTTTGTTTTAAATTGAAATATTTTCTTTATTGATCTTTTATCTTCATTTTGTGATATATAAAACTTTGACACATAAATTAATTATTAAAATTTTAATAGACATTTCAAAATGGGGGTGTGAATTTGAAAAAAAAACGTTTGTCTAAAATATTATATTTGGTTTATTGGAAAGAGCATAACATTTCACATTAACCCTGAAAATATCGTAAAAATTGAACCAATAAACAACTTTTGATAGATTTTTTAAGTTTAAAAATTGAAAGATATTTAACTCGTAAAATTCTATTGATTTTATTACGTAAGAAAATGTCTGCATGAAGGCACGCCGGCATTTTGTAAACATTTTGTAAACACTGTTTTTAAAAAATAAAAAATAATATTTCTATTATTTTTTAAACAACTTTAATTGTTTATTTTGAAAGTATATTCCATATAGAAAATAAACAACTCACTTTAAAAAGAGAAATTACGATTTTTTTTTAATATTTAATATCAGTTTTCTGTTAGGGGTATCAAAAATTCCTCCAAATTTCTGATACATCTAGAGTTTCTATTCTTTTTTTTCTTTCTTTTATTTCAATATTTTAAGCAGATTTGTCACTCAGCTAGCAGATTTGGTGCTTCTACACTTTATTGCCGAAATTGGAGACGCCATTTTTTTCACGCACTTGCTATCCAAATCTAGGTGAGACATCATTATATGGCCGAACGATTGCTTCCGGAAAGGGAAAGAATAAATTTACCAAAATTAACATCTATTACTTCCGGAAACGTTAAATTTAACTTAAATTATCATTTATTACTTCCAGAAACTTGGTAAACCAATATTACTGGAGAAAATGAATCTTGACAAATCAAAAAAAATATTTAAAATTATTTATTTGTTCGAAAAGAACCCCCCCCCCAAAAAAACACACAAACGAAAAAATAAACAAACAACAAAAAAGAAAAACTAATAAATTTTTTGGTTTTGTTTTGGTTTTCAAATGGCGCTCGCCCAGGTTAAACTATTATGAATATGTCATTTCAATTTTCTGTAATAATAAATGATAATTTTAGTTTAATTTAACGCTTCCGGAAGTAATAAATGTTAATTTTGGTAAATTTATTCTTTCCCTATCCGGAAGCAATCGTTCGGCCATATAATGATGTCTCCCCTAGATTTGGATAGCAAGTGCGTGAAAAAAAATGGCGTCTCCAATTTCGGCAATAAAGTGTAAGCACCCCAGATTTTTATGGGTCGCTATTTTTGCCATAAATTTTTTTCAGGAAAACTTGCACTTTTTTTGGTAGTAAACGTTTCTTTTGGAAAACAGAATTTGGTACTCGTTGGGCATTGAGTTCCATGGTGACCAGCATAAAAAACACGCATCGCTCCCTTTCTGACGCAAGCGCACGTAACACATTTTTTATTTACTGACGTTGTCGTAGTAACTAAACGATTATTTGTCACATTATTTGTTTTGAAAAAAACTTTTACTCTTTATGAATATTAAAAGAAAAATTACTAAACATTTATTAATAATGCCTCACTTTTACAAACATTTGTTTTTAAATTTCTTTTTAAATGACGACTTTTATCGACTTTTTTTTAAATAGCATTTGCGGATGGGTATGCTGACATTTGTTTTTTTTAATTTCTTTTAAAATGACTTTTTATCGACTTTTATTTTAATAGCATTTGCGGATGGGTAAAAAACGAAAAAATAACTAAGCCATTTACTGATAATTTCTCGGTATCTTGACTTTGATAAAATTTATATTTTAAAAATATTTCTAAAAGTGAGAATTATCAGTAAATGGTTTAGTTATTTGTTTTTCGTTTTTTACCCATCCGCAAATGCTATTAAAAAAAGAAAGTCGATAAAACGTCATTTAAAAAGAAATTAAAACAAATGTCAGCATATCCACCCACAAATGCTATTAAAAAAAGTCGATAAAAGTTGTCATTTAAGAACTTTACAAACAAATGTCTGTAAAAGTGAGGCATTATTAATAAATGTTTAGTAATTTTTCTTTTAATATTCATAAAGAGTAAACATGGAATGGAAATTGAAATTTCGCTCCGTTTTAATCTTTTTTTTTTAATTGTGCTTCTCTCAAACAAATATAATCAAGAAAATAATATTCAACAATTGTCCTTTATATATATAAAACACGAAATATTAAAAAAATATATTTATTAACGAAAAAGAAATAATTCCATTTTTAAACGAAAAAAGTCAATTTGGTATATAAAAGTTCCGTTCAGTGATGTCATGTGATGACACGCGGTGTGAAATAATTGTCCTCAAATAAAAAAAAAATGGCCCATCCGTACAAAGAAAACCAAATATTTATTATAGAAAAATTACGTATAATGTTATAATTACAAAGAGATATATAGAAACACGCATGCGTACCGTAAACATATACCAAAATGTGGAAGCCATCCGTCCAGTGGTTATTTAGACTATTAATTACGAACGAACCAAAAGATACACACACACACACACACACACACACACACACACACACACACACACACACACACATATATATATATATATATATATATATATATAACAAAGATGAAAGTTACTGCGAATGCATAATGCCGGCTGCACAAGAAACAGGAATATTAACAGAATATAGAGACGAGTGGTTGGAATACTCGTCTCAAGAAAGGTTAATGATTCCAAGACAGCTTTGTACCCATTAAGAAGTGCATGTATGTCGACTTCCTGTTTTTCAGAATTCTCAAAGACTGGAATTTGGTTGAGTCACATAAACAATGGCTTTCGTGCTGTCACATTTTTGCCAAAAATATGAGATCTGTTGGCAGCCGAGAAACTGAAAACTTTTGAGAATGCAATTGCCTTATTTTTCGTTTTGTTTTTCTCTCTTTTTAATTATTTTTTTTTTTTTACACAAATAAAATGCTCTGTGAATGAGAACATCTTTACAAATAGAAATGTCGGTTGAGAAAAAAAAGAAACTATTTTATCAACAAATCTTTATTATAATATTGTTAGTTTCTGATATAGTTCTCTTGATATTCAACATTTATATGACATAATCGCGTATATACGACAGTTATCACGATATATACGGCATAATCACGTTGATAAACCGGGATTCCCGTTAAATAACTGAAGTTCAGTCACGTTGAGCCTGGTCATTACTAAAATGGGTTTGGCAATTTGACAATCCCAGGCGCTGTATGTAGGATGACGTCGACATCTTCCTGCAAAAGTTGCAAAAAACCTAACGTCATTATCTCCCCTGACAGGGATATACATGCGGCTGGGGACTGCTTCTGAATTTCATACTCCCATGAAACTTCCTCCTTCGGAGGAAGCCGGTTAAACTCGAATAGGGTTAGTGCCAACACACACACACACACACACACACACACACACACACACACACACACACACTCATATAGTAGGCGATCCTGAAACCTCATGAGAATTGATTACTCAGTCTATAAAAGACGCTAGAAAGCGGTAACCAGACAGGGCGTAAATAAAAATTGATATTACGGCAATCAAGCTACGTTCGAATGTCAATATCTTATTTGTTACATTGTACCGTTGTACAATAAACTTGTTTTTTTTTGTTTTTTTTTTACATGGAGTTCACCACTTATCAAGGCCCAATGGCCACTCAGGGATAAGGATTATTGTGTGTACAGTAATCAAAGGGATAGTGTAGCAATAGTATTGGAGAATTGGTAAGGTGTCATTACTTAGGGGGGTTCATCAGGAATTTGTTTGTGTTAGACTTGAAGACATCCAGGTGGAAGTCGGGAGGGAAACAGGCAAGCGGAACAGAGTTCCACAGGCGTGCAGTTCTAAGAAAGAAGCTTTGTTCATGGTATCTACGTTTTGATGTAGGCACAGATAGGGAGTGGGAAAATTATTGACGGTGGTTTCAGCTAGTCGGGTGTTTTTTGAGAAAGATTGGCGAGGTGGGACCAGAGAATGGAGCTCAGACGAGCACCTGCCATGGAAATAACGATAGAACAATGACATGCTCACTACGTCTCTTCTGTGGGAAAGAGGTTGCAGGGTAGAGAAAAGGGCATCCCCTGCCAAGCCACGGAGTCTATTTTGTACTCTGTCAAGGCAGGATAGGCTTTTTTTGCAGCCCTCGCCCAGATGTGGCAGCAGTATTCCATATTTGGACGTACTTGGCTCTTATATAGATAGAGAATTGCATCATTAGTGAGATATCTCCTGGAGCGGTAGAAGGATCCCACCATTTTCCCAGCGACTTTGGCCACAGACTTGATGTATGTGTTCCATTTAAGATCAGGTGTAAAGGTCAAACCCAGGAGCTTATCAAATCCTGGGGCCTCCCTTAGACGAGAACCATCCATTTCAATTGATGCCAGATGGGTATCAAAGCGTTTATGATGTAGAGATAGGAGCTTGGTCTTAGATGCATTAAAGGTAACCAGCCACCTCTTTCCCCACTGTACCACGCGCTCAAGACCAGAGGAGAGAAAATCAGAGAGAACATCATCATTTGCGGCCTTTGATGTGTTGCCATAGATGGTCGTGTTATCAGCATAGATGTCAACGAAAAATTTTAGTATGTGTTTTTGGGAGATCATTGATGTAGATCAGGAAGAGAGTTGGGCCCAGTATGGACCACTGAGGGACTCCAGTATTAATACTGTGGGACTCTGATTTCTGCCCATCAACCACTACTCTTATGAGCCTATCAGAGAGAAATGACTTAATGATAGAGAAAACATTTCCAGTTATACCGTAGCTGGATATCTTGTGTAGTAGGCCTTTATGCCAAACCTTATCGAAGGCCTTTGATATGTCGAGAGCAATTGCCCTAGAAATGAAGCCTTTGTCGAGAGATTCACTAATCCTATGAGATATAACCGTTAGCACATCTGCTGTAGATCTAGCAGAGCGGAAACCATATTGCGTGTCGCTAAGAAGGTTATTTCTGCTGAGGTGGTTGACTACTTCTCTATTTATTGTTGATTCCAGCAACTTACTCATGACACACAGGAGACTTATTGGTCTGTACTGAGAGGGGGATGACTTATCACCTGAATTCTTAAATACAGGGCGTACTGATGAGGTTTTCCAGGTTGTTGGAAAGCACTTCTTAAGGCAACGCTTAAACAGTTTGGAACGTATGGGGGCAAGTTCTGGTTGTAATTTTTTTAACACTATAATTGGAATACCGTCGGGACCAGTTGCTTGTTATAACTTATTACTTGTTATTATTATTTATTTGTTGAGTCTCATTATGTTATGGTGATTATATTTCTTCCAAGGATATATCAGTCTGTTTGTCTATTTTAGTAAGAAAGGCCTGTGAAAATTGCCCTATAACTTTTAAGTAGATACCAAGAGAATATTGTAAAGAATATTGGGAAAAGAGAAGTCGAAAAAACACAGATAATTTTTTGAATATAGATATAAACATTTTATTTTGCCGAGTGTTACATTTGCGAAAAGTTAATCCAGTCGCCAGCATTGCTGGAATGCTGATGTTAAGTCCCTGGTCAGCTCACTTTTCCTATGATGTTTGTCAAAGAGTTCACATTGCACAGTGATTGAAGGACAGTTCCGTATGTCTGGTTGCCTCTTCATCGGTACTAGTTGGGTGTGAGTGTCGCACAGATGTTGAAGAAATGTTCAGTGGATTTACATAGACATTTTCTTGAAAAGGACAAAGGAACGGATAGATCACACATGTTACTGCATTATATATTGTACAGATCATGGCGGAATTGTTCCTGAGAAAGACAAAATGGTCACAAGAGATTGATCAGGATACACGGAAGCCGGTTAAAAGGCTCATTTCAGGGGTGGTCTGAAGTGATGACCAGGATGCGGTTGTGGAGTTAACTAACATTTGTCTGGGTCGAGATAAGTTCAGCAAGCAAAGCTGATTGATTCAACAGCTTGAACAACAGCACTAGTACACTATCTGACCATGTACCACAGCCATGACTGTAGTAGCAGATAATGTAGACTAGTTTAATAAGTGTAACTGTAACAACCGTCCTCTTACTAGACAGAAAAAAATAAATAAATCGGACAAGGAACTTATAATATGATTCGGAGCAGGTGAGGGGAAGAGCCAAGCCAATATTTTAAATGCAACCAACAGTATTCCTGAGAAGTGGGCAAAAGAAACAAGAATCAGATAATAAGATAGCAAAGAGCAGATAATAAATGATGCAAGGAACAAATAATACACTTTGATAATGGTGATCAGTGCAAAGTAGCTGGTCCGAAATGCAAGATTAGAGGTTACACAAGGTCGTTTTGTAAGCGTGTGTAATTCAACTCTCCCGCGATATTTGAGGAAAGCTTATAAAAGTTCCTATGTCATATTCGTTGGAATTCCCCGGTAAGGTTAATTTATAAGCCCGAAAGCATGCGAGACAATTTGTCTATTAAATCGCAATTGAATAAATGATAAAAGAATCCGGATTCTGCAATGAACCAACTCAGAAGTAAAGATGAGGTTAAGACCAATTAAGAGTATCCACTTTGTTTTTAAGAGTGTAGCAATTACAGAAAGCCAAACGATAATATTTAGTCGAAAATGGATAATTTTATTCTTATTGTAAATAACTACATAAATGCATCAATGTTTCGATCTTATGTCTAACTAACCTCGGTACCCGACGTTGCCCGGGTGTTTGGAGGTGTGTGTTAATCAAATAAATAAATAAATAAATAAAAACAAACAAACAAACAAACAAACAAACAAACAAAAAGTAGTAGTAGGCAGGCAGGCTCGAACCCGTACCGCAAAAAAAAAAAAAAATTAGTCGTGCAAAAGGTCACTTGCTTTAATGGTACCAGTCTCGTCTTCGTAGCTCTTGAAGTTTTCTAGTTAAAGTATACGAGGCTTTACTTTAGAACGACCTTTGTAAAATATCCGAATTTGAATTAAGTTAAAAAATGCGCATGTGTTGTTGATCACCTCGTAAATCGGGATGCTGGTTATATGTACAGAGAACGAGCGTAGACAGAATTCCAGGTGCGATGAAGTATGTCACAAAGATAAAAGACAACATACGTAAAGCCAACTAATCATAAACACAGAGAAACATACACATTAACAACTAAAAATACAAGTACGAATCCACTAGCCAACAATTGTTGGTACGTAACAGGCATTTCAAAGAAAGCACGCAAAAAAAAAAAAACTGTCAATGAAATTTTGTTCTGTTTTCTCAGAGCAAATAAAACAAGAAAGGAAACCGTTTCTTTAGAAGGCAAACACAATTGTCCGTGTTTTCTTTTTTGTGGTGTTGTAAATGTAAATTACCGAGAAACTAGCAAAGCAATTTGTGAACGCAGCAAACAGATCAACAATCTAGGGACAACAATTTCATATTTTAAAACTCATTACCTTCTCCTTTTGAAGGTTAGATTTGTTTTTTACCTGTCACTTGATTCCTCCTCATCCACGGGAAAGTGTCGACGGGACCGACGTGGCTATCTTTACAACCGACTCAGACAGCCACATTTGAAGAGCGTAAGATTCCTACTACTTGTACCCTTTTGAGAGACCAGTAAACAAACCATGCAATCGGCACCCAATGATCATATATTACTTAATACAAACCGCGCTGGTTCACTCTTGTTCTATCTATAAACAGGCCTCACCGTCGATCGCTCCAACTTATTCCAGATACCATTCGATCAAACTTGCTTCAGACGGAGTCTTTTTTAAATAAAAATAAAAAAATAAGTAATTTTAACACTAAAACGAACGATAAATTAGTTTATCTGAAAAACAGACAAGTTAAAAAAATAAAAACAAATTAAATTATAACAAATAATATTAATATAAACAACATGTAAATGTTTTTCCTATACATCTTATGAGATGACTGACCAATTTTTTATAATTTCCGAGTCAAATGAACAGCTACAGCAGGAATTGGAATACACCCTACTAAAGCCTGATTGTCACAGCTGGTGAATTTCAAAAATGCAATCTGAATGTGAGAACACTTTAGATCTAGCTTGCTCCGTGACTGCTACAGCCTACCCAACTACTCAGTCTTTCCACAGCAAAAGTTTACTATAACTACAGATCGTAGGATATTCTCCAGTATCCTCTTGGACCAGTTTAATATTGATCTAGCTATAATCCGATCTTGCTGGCTCTATTACGTGTTCTGTGGTAAAGTGTTTCACCATTCTGTAGCTGTACAATGTATCTTGCGTCTAGCTATAAACATGTCATAAACTGTCCTTTTCAGAACAAGTTTATTTTTCATACATACATGCAACATGCGAGAAATTGTTTTTTTTGTTTTCGGGAGGAAAAAATCCTACAGCTACATGCAACATGTGAAAATTGTCCTTTTCAAACTATTATAATTCAACTATTACGAGGCGCCTTTAGTAAATTTCCAGACGTTTTATTGATAGTACACACGTGAAACTTTCCTTCGAAGTAATCTCCTCCGGCAACACTGCATTTGCTGTAGTGTTCCTACAACTACTAGAACGCCACATGGAAGTGTGAGCGTGTCAATAATCCTCGTCACAGCCTCTTTCATCCTCTCAGTTGTTTCAAGAAGCAAGGTCTTGATTATAGGGAGGGTGAGGAACTGTCTTGATGTGCATCTTGGTCCAATAGTCTGTGACAAGGATGAAGGTGTAGACTGGTGCAAATCTTCCGCATCTTCACGTCCTCACGAATAATTCTGTGTACAGTTCCCAAACTACATCAAATTGTGCACTTATTGTTTCTATAGACACACGGCGGTCCTTATCCATGTACTTCTTTATTTGACCAATCAATTCTGATATTCTGACTTCCTTACTCCCCCTCCACTTCCCATCATCCATCACAGATTCCTTGCCTTCCTTGAATCTCTTATATGACTCAAAAACTGGTGCTCGATTCGTACAAGATAATCCAAAAGCAGTCTGAAGCATTATATAGGTTCTGCGGCATTTTTTGTATATCGTTCTTCTAAAGTGTTCTCACATCCAGATTGCATTTTCGAAATTAATCAGCTGTGACAATCAGGCTTTAGTAGGGTGTATTCCAATTCCTGCTGTAGCTGTTCATTTGACTCTGAAATCATAAAAAAAAATTCAGTCATCTCATAAGATGTATAGGAAAAATATTTACATGTAATCTATATTAACATTCTTTGTTTGAATTTAATTTGTTTTTATTTTTTAACTTGTCTGTTTTTCAGATAAACTAATTTATCGTTTGTTTTACTGTTAAATATTACTTATTTTTGATTTTTATTAAAAAATTATCGTTCGTTTGGATTTAAAAAAAAAGTATTATTGTTTGGTTTGATTTTTAAAAATATTGTTTATTTGGATTTCTTTTTGAAAAACTGCTTTTCATTTGGATTAAAAAAAAAATTATTTATTGTTGTTCGTTTTAATAAAAACAATATTTATCACTAAACATTAAATATTAAATATAAGCTAAATATTAAATATATTATTTTTACAATCCACATCGATTCGAAAAATTGGTTAAGAAACAAAATATATAACAAATAAATGTTACTTTTGATTGCATGTATGATGGAACCACGCTGGTACAAAATTCGAATAAATAAATAAATAAATAAATAAACAAAATACTGATAGAAAGTCACCCAATAATTGTCACCGTGACACTTCCTGACACTTATTGGCTGTGTTGTAAACGTTATGGGTTTCATAGTCGGTTTAATCACTGAAACTAGAAATGTTTGCAAACATAAATATTTAACAAACGCAGATAGTTCGCAAGTACATATGTTACATGATAAGGGCTGTCCCCTTTTCATGTAAGTATAAAAATAGAGAGATTTAGTTAAAATGAAAATGAAATAGAATAGACGAAATTCGAACCTCGTAATTTAGGTTTAGAAATGGATTACGAGAGGGAATTAGCAAATGGAATGTAAAAACAAACCATTGTTTAGGTTAGAGATAAAATAGTTTTAAGAAAAGAATGTGCATTTGTCAATTCTGTTATGAAATTCAATTGAAGAATGCAACTATAAGATAATTTAATAAACACGTTTTCAACATATTGGAAATATAGGTTACTGGGAATATAGGTTAAAATTCCTTTTGTAAACAAAGGAAAAAGTTTTGGACACGCATTTCCAGAACACGTGAAAGAAGACACATGTTTTAACATGTGTATGACGTCATGGAAAATGGGAAGTTCTCGATATAGTTAGAAACTTTAGAGTTAAGCAGGGAGAAACTGAGAGGGAGTCTGAGAGAGAGTCCGAGGACGACAGACGACAGTTTGGAGTCCAGAGATGGGAGTCGAACGTCTGGAAGCGAGACGGTCACCTTTGAAACATAGAATGTAAAACTTTGAATTCTTGACTAAGAAAATCACCGACCGGTCGGAGAAGAAATAAACTCATCATGTGTTTTTATAAACGTCATCTTTGTGTTGTAATTCTACCAAAAGGTAAAGTGAAATTGTCATTATATGTCTTATATATCATGTGTTTTAAAATGTCTTTACATACACAATGTCTCGACATCACATATCTACAATGCGAACTCTATATCTCATATCTACAATGTGAACACTAAGACTGTCTCAACACTGTCTCCTCACTCTAAGAGCTTCTATTACACTTCTAAGTATGAACATTTTATATATATGAATCTCTTCATAACACGAACACAGAACACAACATCTTTCTTATAAGACTCTCTAAGACTCACTTTAATAAGACTTAACAACGAACAATAACACCGACAAAAAGAATAATCATAATAATAATAATGAGCCAATATATAACACATAGATAAACATTTTTATTACAAATTGACACACATGAAAGTCATGTAACATTACAATACAGAACAACAGTAATGTGGTACTCACTTAGAAGTGGTTAAAATCCTACTTTGTCTCATAGTAGGACAATGTTTTCACCCGGGTAAAACGTTACATTTTCTGCTAAGGCCGGAACATCTCTGTGTCCCTCTTGTGAGCGTTATGCTCATGGGTGTTACCGCGGCTTCCCTTCTCAATGTTCAAACTCGTTCACCGTGCATGTGTCAGGGGAAGTCACGCCCCGAAGTTTTTTTTTTTTAAATTTTTTTTTACACAGTGGTCACCACTTATTACGGCCCGGAAGCCACTCAGGGATAAGGGTTACTGTAAGTACATTACGTTAGTGTGGAGATTTGATGAAGTGTTTATTTAAGGGGGCGGTTCATTAGGAATTTGTTAACGTTGGACTTGAAGACATCCAAGTTGTAGTCAGGTGGGAAGCAGGCAGAAGGAGCAGAGTTCCACAGGCGTGCAGTTCTAAGAAAGAAGCTTTGTTCATGGAATCCACGTTTTGATTTAGGCACAGATAAAGAGTGGGGGAAATTTTTCACAGTGGATTCGGCTAGACGGGTGTTTTTCGTAAAAGATTGGCTAGGGGGGACCAGAGATTGGAGTTCAGACGAGCACCTGCCATGGAAATAACGATAAAACAAGGATAGGCTCGAAACGTCTCTTCTGTGGGAGAGAGGTTGCAGGGTAGAGAAAAGGGTATCCCCCACTAAGCCACGAAGTCTATTTTGTACTCTGTCAAGGCAGGATAGGCTGGTTTTTGCAGCTCCTGCCCATATATGGCAGAAGTATTCTATCCTTGGACGTACTTGGCTTTTATATAGATAGAGATGTCTATATAAACCGGTGCTCTTTGCCTACAGCTGAATTTCTATTAGTATTAAGTTTATTTTTTTCGAATGTTGAACCATTTTGATGCTCCGAAGACAGCGTGTTTTCATTTCGATTTGCCTGTTTACTTTAGCAACTCGACACTCGTACTTTTCGAACCGAATAAAAATTTTTGATTTCGTTAAAACCCACAAGACTTATCCAGGTAGGTAGAAGAGTAACTTATCTCGCGCTTGGCAACATTCGTTTGTTATATATTTGAATGATTGGCCTTGTTTTTTCGTTTGTTGGTTTCTCTGCTAAATCTCCGGAAACAGTTTTGTCATTAGACGTTATCTACTTCCGTTTGTTTGTTGGGACACATGACCAGATTTCATAGACCAAATTCAATGACGTCACCAGGTTTCATGACTTTAGTTCCTCGGCCTTTATGACAGAGGGCCGTGGTAATACTGAACGACTTATACAATGTTCGTTTTGAACTCTTTTTCGTACTAAAAATTGTCACACATGCTAATTTAATTAATTCGACTTCAATAGTTACACGTTTTAACTTTATTTGTAAAGACGTAGTTCGTAAAATTAACGTTTGCTAGTTAATCAGGTTAGAGATAAAATAACTTCAATATTATTCACAAGATTTTAAGAGAATTAATTAAAAATTTCCAATTATATTTTAAGTTCATAGGGACACGTGAATTCTTTTGAAAACTGAATTTTATTAAATGTCATGCAAACCTTTGTTGCAAATTGCTTAAAGATGATACGTAACAGAGCGCGGAGGCGCGTACAGTAGCAGCTGAATGACAATTAACGTATGCAAATGATCGAAACGTGTGCGAGGTGACGTACAGCGAGGAAGAAGGAAATAAAGCGATTATAAAAAAGGCAATCGCGTCTTAAGAAAGGCAGACATAGACGTATTACACACGTGGCCCGAGAGTGGCAGGAAAAAACATGTCCTAATCATGGCAGGACAAAGACAGACAACGTGTTCGACACAGCAAAATTTTCTAAGGTTAATTGGATTACGAAAAGATTTTGGACAAGAGACAAGGCGTTATTCTGAAAGTACTTGAAAATAAATATCTTTTTTTTTTCAACTGAAAAAAAAAATAGATCGAATTCTTTTCCTTGTCTTTGTTTCCCCGCAATTTTCTGCATATAATGTGTGGGTCCTGAGTGTTGATATGTAGCGACTACGTTACAGGTAAATATATTAACAGGCCTGTGCGATGCTTACCACACCCTCTGAAATTTTTATTACCGGTTATTTTTTAATTGTTCGTATTTTTTACAAGACGGGTTACTTTTCTTTTTTACACAGTGATCACCACTTATCAAGGCCCGGAAGCCACACAGGGATAAGGTTTATTACATGTACAGTACGTTAGTGTGGAGATTTGATGACGTGTTTAATTCAGGGGGCGGTTCATTAGGAATTTGTTAACATTGGACTTGAAGACATCCAGGCTGTAGTCTGGAGGGAAGCAGGCAGACGGAACAGAGTTCCACAGGCGTGCAATTCTAAGAAAGAAGCTTTGTTCATGGAATCCGCGTTTTGATTTAGGCACAGATATAGAGTGGGGGAAATTTTTCACAGTAGATTCAGCTAGACGGGTGTTTTTCGTTAAAGATTTGCGAGGGGGGCCCAGAGATATGAGTTCAGACGAGCACCTGCCATGGAAATAACGATAAAACAAGGATAGGCTCGCAACGTCTCCTCTGTGGGAGAGAGGTTGCAGGGTAGAGAAAAGGGCATCCCCCACTAAGCCACGAAGTCTATTTTGTACTCTGTCAAGGCAGGATAGGCTGTTTTTGCCAGCTCCTTCCCAGATATGACAACAGTATTCCATCCTTGGACATACTTGGCTTTTACATAGATAGAGAATTGCATCAGTAGTGAGATATCTTCTGGAGCGGTAGAAGGATCCCACCATCTTTCCAGCGACCTTGGCAAAAGACTTGATGTACATGTTCCATTTCAGATCAGGAGTAAAGGTCAAACCCAGAAGCTGGTCAAAACACGGGGCCTCACCCAGACGAGAGCCATCCATCACAATTGATGCAAGCTGGGGATCAGAGCGTTGATGATGTAAGGATAGGAGTTTGGTTTTGGATGCATTAAAGGTAACCAGCCACATCTTCCCCCATTGAACCACGCGATCAGAGGAGAGAGAATCAGAGAGAACTTGCCATTTACAGCCTTTGATGTTTTGCCGTAGATGGTCGTGTCATCAGCATAGATGTCAACGAATGATTTAAGTATGTGTTTAGGGAGGCCATTGATGAAGATCAGGAAGAGAGTTAGGCACAGGATTGACCCCTGAAGACTTCAGCATTTATATTGCAGGCCTCCGATTTTTGTCCATCTACCACTACTCTTATGAGCCGATCAGAGATTTAATGATTGAGAAAACATTTCCAGTTATACCGAAGCTGGAAATCTTGTGAAGTAGACCCTTATGCCATTACTTGTCGAAGGCCTTTGATATGTCAAGAGCAATTGCCCTAGAAATGAAGCCTTTGTCAAGAGATTCACTAATCCTGTGGGATATAACCGTCAGCACATCTGCGGTAGATCTTGCAGAGCGGAAACCATATTGTGTGTCACTAAGAAGGTTATTCCTGCTGAGGTGGTTGACTATTTCTCTATTTAATATGAATTCCAGCAACTTACTCAGAACACACAGTAGACTTATTGGTCTGTACTGAGAGGGAGATGACTTATCATCTGAATTCTTAAATACAGCGGAAACTGATGAGGTCTTCCAGGGAGTCGGAAAGCACTTCTCCTTAAGGCAGCGCTTAAATAGTTTCGTAAGTATGGGAGCAAGTTACTGTTAATAAATGTCAAAACACTATAGAAGGATGAAAGGCACAACACCGTCATGACCATTAATTGTAGAAATTGGTAGAATTTGATACTTTAAGATACTTTATACCACCAGAGTCATAATGACAAGATGAAACCTAACAACACGAATTCCGAAAATATCGCAACAATACGAACCCTAGTGTATTTTATAACTTTACTAAGAGTTCAGGCCGGCTTTGCTCGGGCCCTATGTACTGTTCATATCTATGTGCATATATATATATATATAGTAACAAGTTTGACTTAGGTCCAGGTAACCTACATCTAAATTTTCAAGTGTTTGACCCAAAATTGGCGGAGGGGTTTGGTAGAGTCTGCAAAGGCCAACTATTTCAACGTTGCCCTCTTGGCAGCCAAATTCTCGCCGCAAAACTGATTAATAAGCTTGCTGCATGTCTGAATACCCTTTATGTAAAATTTCAAATGTTTAGACTCCAAATGTGCTGAATAGTTTGCTAGAGACCGCAAAGATCAAATCTTTTGAACTTTGACCCCTTAGCAGCCAAAATTTCGGCCAAAAGTCGATTAAGATAATTGCCCTATGCCTGAATACACTTTATGAAAAATTCCAAATGTTTAGACTAAAAATTGGCTGAAAGGTCAATTTTTTTAAGCCTTGATGTCAATTATTACGACTTAATATTTATTGTTTTAGACTCAGATCAAGTTAAAGGTTTAATCCATGTGCAACGCAGAGTATGCGAGTTTCAAATCGATAAAATTTGACCCCTTGACAGTCAAATTTCTGGCCGAAAACCGATTAAAATATTTTCCCAAAGTTCAATACCTCGTATGTCAAATCTCGAGTCTGCACACTGAAAATTGACAGAGTAATTTGGTAGGGAAATGTACACGCACAGACAGACACACAGATAATTTTACTTTTATAGATATATAGATGTAGTGATGGCTCATACTAATATTGTAGGATTTAAGTCGCACTCGAGTGGATATAACGAGCCTAGCTCTGAACGTGTAACGTCAGTTATGTGACTTTATTTTTCATTATCAGTTTTAACGACTCTTATAAAGTTTTTATAGTACCGTCTTTGTAGAGATCCTGACTTCTACATCAACGTCACTTCTTAGATCACTGATATTATTATATGAAACAACATATTAGGTTGGTGCATAAATGATATCGTTTTTGAAGTTCAACTTCAAGTAAACAAAGGACATTATTTTTGCACAAACCTAATATTTTCTCCTAAAACACACAACAAATAAATATTGTTTGGGTTGGATACAGGCTGTTCCAAAAGACGTGAGTACATTTTGACATTCGATATCTCGAGAACTATTAAAGAAATAAAAATGCATCTGGTATATTCAAAAAGCTTGTAATCTCAAGCTTTTTATGGAATGTTCAAAGATGTTCAATGTGAGCACTATTGGTCAGACGATACGCAGCTTCGAAACCTAGAAAGTGATGCCCTTTTCTCTTCCCTGCAATCTCTTTCCCACAGAGGAGACGTTACGAGCCAGTCTCTTCTCTATTGTTATTCTGCTCCACTGAACTCCAATTTATGATTCTCGCTTGCAAAACTTTCACAAAGGCACTCGACTAGCTACAACCACTGTATACGATTTCCCCCCACTCTCTAACTGTGCCTAAATCTAAACGCAGATTCCACGAATAAAGCTTCTTTCCCAGAACTTCCTGCATGTAAAACACTGTTCCACTGGCCTGCTTCCCGGCTGAATACAACATGGTAGCCTTCAAATTCAATGTAAACAAGCTCCCGTTGAGTCGTCCTAAAAAAAATAATCAAATTCTACCCACTTTACATTCTTAATAATTACTACACTACCATCTTAGATTCATTAACTCTTATCCTCGAACCTTGATAAGTGATGCTTCCCAAGTACAGAAAGCAAAACAACAAAAACACGTAGCCATGGATTGATATTCTTTTGCATATTACACTAAAGCAGGCAATCCAGTATATAAACAAGCGAACCCTAGCAGCAGCTGATCTAGCTGGTTTAAAAAGAAGATCGCAGCTGTCTTTTTAAAGTGGTTTTAATCATAAAAGTTATAGTTTGGAAGCAGTAAAAAGTATGTCGTTATTTTGGACAGCATAGGTTCACTAGTAAAATATGATATACATGCTGCGTACATTTCTATGATTGATGTTTAGGAAAGAGGTTGAACAAAAGGCATTTTCGCGATATGATGATATGGGGGAGGGGGGGAGCTAAAAGCAATTTTTTAGACTAAAAAGATAAAGCGATGCCTGAATTTGCGTTTATTTTTCATCATTTCCATATTTGGAATGCTCTTTTGATTTAAAAGGCCGACCCCGCCACTGCGCACACTCCACCCCAAGACGAGCGAAAAAACGACCCCACCCAAATATCATCTGGTCTATTAATAGAGTATAGGCAATACGAAGACGACACAAAAGAAGTCCTCCACCGACCCAAAGTTCAACACCCGCCCACCCCGAGCCTTGTAATAGCCTGAATTCCCTTGAAGTTGTGGGCCGAGGAAGTTGTTTACGCCAACATGTGAGTGTGGGGTTGGGTGGTCAGACAGAGGGATCGGGGCGTGAACGAGTGTGCGAAATATGCGTTCATTCAATCTGCACAGTTAGATATTATAATGATATTTCAATCGTGAGATGGATGGAAAGAGAGGTTTGTTTAGAATTGCGTGAATACATCTTTTCTTTTATTCAGTTTGCCTATTTGACGCAAAGGACTCTCATCTGGGACCTTATCTCCATACAACCAAAACTGATGATATTCGTTATTTTAGTCAAAATTGGAAATATTTTCAAATTTTTCACTCTTACGTAATTCGCTTGTGTTTCTCTGGTTTCATGGCGCGGTGGATAGAGGTGCTGACTATCTACGGTTACAGGTGAGCATTTCGGCGATGGGACAGAAGCTGGAGCTTAGATGATAGTATGGGACCTCTAAGGTCGGAGACTTTTTAAAACTCTGTTTAAAAGGCAGGTAGTTGTAGATGCATAAATCCGGATGTGCCAATAATACTTCATGCAGGGTGAACTCATCTTCTTTGTAAAAGCCTTGACAAAAATGCTATTTCAAAATAAGACCTGAGCAACTGGCAGACGTAGCAACTGACAGACAGAACTTATTATAGAAATGCGTATACGCACCTAATGATATTTGAAAATTAACCTTGACAGACCAGCGATTTATCATTTGAAAACAAAGTTTTAGTAGGAAATAATAATATCGTCCAGCTTAGATTTGAAATAATAAAATTGCTAGTCTGTCAAGCTTTATTTGAAAATTTTAATATTGTCGGTCTTCAAGCTGAATGTAGAAATAACAAAATTGCCGTCCAGTAAATCTTAAAAAAATTATATCACCAGTTTGTAAGACTGTAAATCCTAATTTAGAAATTAAAAAAGCAGCGTCAGTCGGTCTGTCAAGCTTAATTTTAATATAACTATATAGTCAGCTTGCCAATTTAAAGTTTGTAATAATAAAACCGCCAGTTTATCATGTTTAATTTGAAAATAGTAATATTGTCGATTTGTCGATCTTAATTTACAAATTACAATATTGTCGGACCAACGATAATGCTATTTCGAAATTAAGTTTGATAGGTGAAAACGAAGCTACTTTATAAACAAATACAAGTATTTGATATACACAGTTGGGTGTAGGTTGCCGAAAGTTAAAACAATGTAGAAAAAGTATAGAAGAGTGATGGAAGTAATAAAATGAGAAAGTTCGGTTGACTACAGGATGTAGATAGCTTTGGTGACGGAAGTAGGAAACAGGAGAGGGATCACGTTTCTTAGTTGGTCCCAGGACACTCTTTGACTACCGTTTGCAATCCCCAAAGGAACTTAAGTAGTTCTTAAATAAACAATTGAAATTCATACGCCCTAGGACCAAATCGCTGTATAGTGGCAGTTCTCCGCAATGAAGTAAACGTCAGTGTTTATAACTGCTATGCTGTGAAAAAAAAAGATCGACGAAAATATCTGAATCATATAATCATATAATCATATATAACAGTTCTCCTTAAATCACACAAGGTTTGCGACGTCGAAACCGTCTATTACCAGATTGGTTACTATCTGGAAATACCAGGCGCTGTATGTATTTAGGCAAGCGGGTATGTATAACACCCCCGAGCTGAACATTCTGCTTTCCACAGTTCCAGATTACCTTTGGGTAAGCTGTAGCACCGGTTAACCTCCCCCTGATATTCCCAATGGTTGCTATATGGCGTGTAGATAGAGTTCCTTAGCTGTAATGAAAGCAATGCATTTAGGAAAGGATATGTGTTTAAAAACCAAACCGCATAGAAAGCGCTCGTTGACCCTATACGGAAATCCTCTAGTGATGATGTTACAAATAAAACACTTGTTTCCAATTTGTTACGAGCCAGCACGAAAGTAGTAAGGCCCAGAAAACTGTCACGAAAATTCCCAACTCAGTGCAATCTGATTGGAGATAGAGAAATATAAAAAATAATCACAGAGATGATAAATGACGACACGTAGACCTGACTAACCTGGACGAGCCCAAAGTTTTGGAAAGGATTGACTTCTAACTAATTGTTAATGAGATCATTGGTTTTCATCTGGACCACTTCAAATTAATATCCACTGTGTATTACGCACCGACAACAATACTGTAGACGAATGGAAACTGTTCAGAGTCTTCTGGCGTGCTCCAGTGGCCTTTGTTAGAGGCCATTTTTATAGCGTCTTTGAATATAGGCAAGGATCACACCGGTATTTATTATGGATAAGTTATTGTTTATGTTTATTCCATATATTTAACCTAGTTATGTTATAAGAGGAAAGGATTAAAGTAGACGATTCGAAGAATTTGATCTTACGTAGGCAGTAGATTATTTTAATGTTTCAATGATAATTCGGAGGAAACGCTAGCGATCGGTTTACATTAAACATTTTTCGTGTCTATAGTCTGGAGCGGTTTGTAAAGGAGCTTATATAAACTTCATTTTTCCGGACAGTAGGAGCCTGAAGTGACTGGTTGTAATTATCGATTGGGTAAATCTACGGAAAATTTCCTCTACATATGGAAAGACTAATGGTTTATAAAAGCAAAAGGGTCCATTATGTTGTGAATCAATAAAGTGAAAAAAAGGAGAAAAATTATAAATTACGTAACAGATTAAGAACGGAAGTATTAATAAGTTGAAAGTGTGGTCCCAAATAGAAATTATAACATTACTAGCTGGTAACCCGGTACACGGTCGTACAATACCCTGAAACATGATATTTTAATTGATGCAAATTGCGTATGAATTATTATGGAATCAATCTTCTATTGATCGATATTACGAGGAATAATTTGCCCGGTTGACTAATTCGCAAAAAATAAATAAATAAATAAATAAATAAAAAAAGTGATAATGATAATGTGGCTCATCAAATTCCGTCTATGTTTGTTTACAATATCACGTCAGCTGATATTTGGGCGTGATGATGAATACACTGGAAAAGTCACTTCTGATTAATGCTAAGTTTTAAAATATACAAACGAAGAAATGATTTGCAGCGATTTTAAATGGTGCCTCTTCTTTGATCGTAAACTGAACTCATTAATAAGAAAAAATTAAAATAAAGCTTTAAGAGTGGGATAATTCGATCTCAATTGAATACTCTACCACTAAGCTATATCTCCAGATTATAATACATCTGATTTCTTTTTTACAGAAGAAATAATTTGTTCAAATTTTATTATTTCCCTTGGCCGATGTAACGTAAAAATTATTCTTTTTTTATCTATAGGAGAGAAAAGATATTTTAAAGATAAAATTTTTTCGACTTTCGATACTTATCGGATGAATTTCTGTACGAAACATATCTAAGAACACTGCCAGACATATAAATTAACTTTGTGTGAAATTCGCAAAAGATAGGCTCAGCCTTTTCAGAACCTTTGAAGAAGGAACTCTCTCCTTCACACACAAATCGACTTTTATATAATAATGATAAAGATAAAGATAATGATTTGTCCACACACTGGGGGTAGTTTGACTTTAGCAGCGTGAATGACATTCATATCACTCCTTTCAGTCTCGAAAGACAAAGGATACTCCTTGTAAGGGCAGCTGCGCGTGTAATTGTGAGGCAAGGGTTGCGCAATCATCAACCACACCTCTCCTGAATCGGCACTGTTTGAGTCCAGTGGCAAGGAGAAATCCAGGACGATTGGAAATAATGCCGAGATAAACGGAGAGCACATACAGCACCTGGAAGTCCCAAATGGTCACCCATCTGGTACTGGCGAGGCTCATCGTTGCTTAACTTTGGTGATCCGAAGGAACCGGTGTGTCAAACGTGATTATGCCGTATTCTGAATGACATGGCACCATCTTCTATATTATTCAGTGTGACTTAATATGGTGCCATGTGAATGATATTGCACCATATTCAGTCACATTGAATAATATAGATGTGGGATGAGCCGAGTTTTGTATTTCGTTGGGGACATTGGAAATGCAGACTTGAAATTAATGCACCCTGGAAGCTGATTGGTCCTCTTATCACCAAATCATCCCACAGTGGTAGTTCTCCGTAATGACGTAAATGTCAGTGTTAATAATTACTATACATGTCATTCAAGCTTTTCCATTATACACAGGTTCGTTTTGCGAAATAGGAGGTTCAATTCAAATTCTCAGTCTGTATTTTTTTTTTGGATTTCCAGGTGAGAGCAATTGGTGCGAGGTGTGCAAACAGATAGACGGAACTTTCAGATCATGAATGCATAAGTTCAATCATCATAACAATGCAATTTGCAATCCCGTCTGATCTATTCGGGCGGAATAAAAAAAAAAAGAACAGGAGACATTACTTTTTGAACGCCCTTTGTAATCTATAAACTTCAACAAAGATTTGATGAAAAATAAAAACCGGAAAGTTTGAAAGTCGATTTCCACTCAAGAGCAGAGACATCCATCAAACTCTCGGAAAGAAAAGGAACACTCTTACAATTGAAAGTCTGACCCAACCATCCTATTGTAGTCGAATGTTACATTAATAACAGTTACAATGGAGCTGTGTTAAAGCATTTATTATAGGAACCATCTCGGGCAATTCCCGAATGCCTTACCGACTCCATTTGTTTGATTGACGCAGACCAAAACAAGGGGAAAAACGGATTTGAGATTGGTAATAATAATTCGATACTAATAAAACCATGTGATTCGATAGAATGGTGGTGAAACATTGTTTGTGTAACGCCGAGGCAAGAACTGGTCCCCTTGCCAATCTTTCACAATAAACACCCGTCTAGTTAAAACCACTGTCATTAATTTTCCCCATTCTTTATCTGTGCCTAAATGCAAACGTAGATTCCATGAACAAAGCTTTTTTCTAAGAAGTGCACGACTGTGGAACTCTCTTCCGTTTGCCTGTTTCCCACCTGACTACAACTTGGATGTCTTCAAGTCCAACATAAACAAACTCCTGATGGACCGCCCCCTTAAGTAAGACACTTTATCAAATCTCCAATACTAACGATTACTACGATACTATCCCATTGATTACTGTACACGCAATAACCCTTATCCCCGAGTGGCTTCCGGGCCTTGATGAGTGGTGACCTTCATGTAAAAAAAAAAGAACATGACCCTGAGGTCATCCTCCCAAGAATCGTCGGCATGAGAACTACCTCGATAAAAAAGTACCATCGAGGAGTTAATATGTATGATTTGTTCTGGACCAATCAAAAGGGAAGGGGATGTGACGCGGCAATCACCAAGTGGCTGGAACAGATTTCGGTGTTAGACGACGAGTCTCGACAGAAGAGAGCGTAGGTGACCAGAAAAACTGCTGAATCTTCTTGGACGTTTCGTGATCGAACCCTGCTAGAACCGAACTCATGTACTGGCAAACACTCCTTGGAGTCTTCGTTTGGTTATAAAAGACACGAGCTGCAGTTTAACAGGATTAAAGGAAACAAACCATTTCGTATCAAGTAAAGGAAACAAGCCATTTCGTATCAAAAGAAGCACAAAATATATTACTTAAACAGCATTCGTTTAAGTAACATGTTGTGTGCTTGTTTTGATATGCGGCGCCGTCCATTTTAGTGCAAGTTTTGCTGTTCGTTTTTTTTTTTACGATCTCCAAATCCGAGAAGTAATTTCGTTAATGTATTGTGAACTAATAGTTTCGATCTATTCTGTCATTTCATCAAACCAGTAAGAGATCCTGGATATCACCTTAAACTATATCCAGTGGTGAGGTCCCAACTTGCGGGTTTTGGGGAGTATGGAGCCACCCTTTAATTTCCATTGCTCCCAAGTCCATTCTGACCCGGAGTGATAGTACCTATTAGGGTTCAAACTATGGGTTAAATAGATACCAACTTGAAAACGACAAATATATGCCATTAAAAAAATGTCTTCAAAATCTTGGCATTAAATAATCTGAAAAGGGTTGATATGCCGTAAAACAAAAACAACCAACCAAACCAGTAAGAATAAGGAAGCGTTCGTTAAATGAAGCTCTAAGCATAATCGTGTATGTATAAAACAGTAATATGCAGAAAGTCAAATAATAAAGCGAAAAGAGGTAACCTATAAATAAAAGTGGTAAATTAAGGTTACGTGATAGGATTAAATTTAACGAGTGTGAAAGATTTGCTACTAACTATGTGGGATTATGTATCTGAGAACGCAAGACAATATTTATAAAACAGTGACCAAATGTGCGCATTCTCGCTCGAAACACGTTGAAGTATTTGCTGGAAACGGTGAATGTGAAAGATTTGCATAGGAATTGCCGCGTTGCTTTCCTATACTGTTTCAAATGATACAGGAACACTCGGCTGTTTTTTTATTATGTATAGAGATAATAAATTAAAATGGCTGAGTAATGATTACTATTGCGTACCTTTGAATTTGAAAGCAGTTTAAAAACATTTAAACTAGCAGATAAAAAGGCATTTCTGGTATGAATTAAAGAGTAAATAATGCGATGTAGTTGAAAAGAAATCTTAATGGTTCCCTCTTGTGCGCGCCTCTATCGTATCAAGTAACTCTGTATTTTACTTTTGTTCAGTTTGCGTCTAATTCTATTTCCTTTTTCATTCATTTTATTCCTTTCGTTCCATTGATTTATTCATATGTTTTCGTTTTCAAGTCTTTCCGGAAGGCTGGCGAATAAACAAGTTTTCTCTTACGCAAGTAATTGCGTGGTAGTCGATAAAGTAGACGGCCATTATCCAAATTGAATATTATCGAATGACGCAGATACAACATGAGATGCGTGAGAAATTTAATAACAAACGGACTTTCCATTTTAAAATATACATGGCTGCACACACACACACACACACACACACACACACACACACACACACACACACACACACACACACACACACACACACACACACACACATATATATGTGCAACTATATATATATATATATATATATATATTGAGTAAGATGATTGATAATTTATAATTAAAAGTTAAAATTAAAAATCGGTTTCATAAGGAAGAACAAACAGAATCAATAAATTGTACGATCGTTTCGGAAATGATGTTTTTTTATTGAGATAGACAATAAGTCTTGGACAATAGTTTTATCATATAGTTTTTTGACACAAAGTCTCCTCATTAGCAAAAATATTGGGTGGATTTTTTTTAAAGCCAGCAAAAATAAAACTAGCATTTTTTTAGGTGTATCTTTTAATGGTTCGCCTTCTAAAATTCGTAAGTATCATCGTCAAACGATGATACTTACCAAAAACGTCAAAATACATTAAAATATACTCTGCTCTTCGGACTGTTCTAATTCCCTTATATATATATATATATATATATATATATATATATATATATATATATATATATATATATATATATATATATATATATGTATATATATATATATAAAAGTTAGGCAACGTTGAGCCTGGTTATAACCAGATAGGGGACCCATTTGGGAATTTCTAGGCGCTGTATATGCTCTCCGCTTATCTCAGCATTTCTTTCCAGTCGTTCTGTACATACACTTCACTTGCCGCTGGTATTTAACAATGTCGACTCAGGATAGGGTGTGGTTGGAGATTGCGTACCACCTGTCACAAAAATTTCACGCGCAGGAACTCCTTCGCGGGTATCCATAGTCTGTCAAAGACTGAAGGAGCCCTTTATATTTATATAGTTTTGAAAGGTTCTTTACAACCTTTAAAAGTATTAAAAAAAAATTGTCCTTCGTTGGAGCATAGAGAGAGTTAAATTATATATATATAACTACTTTATTTATTCACATAAATTTAATATACGAAAGTATAGATTTATGCGTAAACTTAAAGTATTTACTTCAAAAGTGCTCAATACGTAGGTAGAGCTAGTTAGTACTTTATAAAATATATATGGCGATTAAGCTACACTGAATATTCTGCGTTTCATCCAACTACAGCGCATAAATCTGACGAATCCTATAGTTGGATGAAACGCAGAATATTCAGTGTAGCTTAATCGTCATATATATTTTATAAATTACTATATATATATATATATATATATATATATATATATATATATATATATATATATATATAGAGAGAGAGAGAGAGAGAGAGAGAGAGAGAGAGAGAGAGAGAGAAAGTTAAAATATTAGGCATTTATAACAAATAAGAATTGGAATCAGTAATTTTATCGGAGTCGGAAAAATATTGGAATCGTCCCATTATTATTATTAATATATATATATATATATATATATATATATATATATATATATATATATATATATATATATATATCAGGTAAATAATTTACTTGAAACGTTAAGAAATTAGCATATACCAATTGTAATGGATTAGATTAAAAACAACTTTTTAATTTTTTATAAAGGTAAGAAATCACAGCTCAATGAATATCTTTTGTGATGTCAGAGCATATATAGTGTAATATAATAGTTCGCAAAATTCCAAAGATCAACCAAAACAACTCTCCCAATTTACTCGCTTTCCATCATTCTGTATTCATCGTAACTAAATTATGGACTGTGTAAATTGTTCAAAATAATGTTTTTTTTACTGTTTGTAAGGTGGACATTAAGCGACTAAGATTGAAGAAAATACATAATTTTGCCGACTTGTTGGTCGCGAACGCAACAATAGTGTAATGTATACCTTGAGAAAACAATAAATTACCAGCAGAAAGAACTTGATCTTTGGAATTTTACGAACTATTCTGTATACACACACACACACACACACACACACACACACACACACACACACACACACACATATATATATATATATATATATATATATATATATATATGTATATGTGTGCGTGTATGTGTGCGTGCGCGCGCGTGTGATGAAAATTATAACAATAATAGTCTAAAGTGATAGTAAAATGAAAAAGAAACAAAACAAAATTATATGCTCATGAACGTTTCGTCTTTGTTTCAAGACGTCCTCGGAATGATTAATTTGAATATATATATATATATATATATATATATATATATATATATATATATATATATATATATATATATATATATATATATATATACCACTACTGTAATGAAAACATCGATGTCGGAATAATCTTTAAAAAGCTTTCATTAAAACAATCACAGGGACTTGTCTTTACGCGGGCTGAACATGCTTAAAAGAAAGAAAGAAAGTAAAGGAAGAAAGATCAGGGGAAGTAATTCATGTCCTGAGAGCGTTAATAAGAATTAAAGTGTTCTCCTTTAGAGCACATTCTCCGCTACCCAAGAAAGCGATATGTTTTATAATTGATGTAGAAAGAAGAGTTACATGGAATCTCAAGAGCAGGAACACAAAAAGTTAAGAAATTTTTCAAAAAGTTTTCAGCTAAATATTGAGAACTTACACGAGTTCTAATAAAGCGTCGGAGATTTAGTACATCAGTCCTGAAGAGTCCTGATGATCATCCCATATTGTGAGGAGGTATAAGAACTGAATTATTCGGCGATGGAGTTCTCGAGAACACTTGGCAGAGAATCAGAAGAGTTGGACTGCAGAGGTGTATTCTGTAGTTGTCGGTTTTCTGGCTCATGATCAATTTCTGCCTCCAAACTGCTCAATCTATCATCCAATGTAGATATGCGACGTAGGGCACAGTCATCTCTCGTCCATTGATACGTACGTAAGCATATTTTGGATTGACTTAAAGTACGCCAACAGTCTCGGCTAGGGACTCATATTTGCTTCCAGGTACATGTTACGTTCAGAAAATGGATTTAGTATTTGTTAGGCACGTAGGAATCGAATTTCAGTGTTTGATTTCCTTTGGAAATTGAAGAGACGTTCGTGGAGAATACAATTAGTGGAGTTGGAAAGAAATGAGTGAATCCTGTGGAGAACTACATTTAATACTCTTTCCCAACTAGTAATAGGGAGATTTCTCAATCGTTTGCTTGATGATTCTGTTATATCCTTCTACTTGGACGTTACCTTGAATATTAAAGGCAGTTGTTCGACTGGTAGCAATCTAAAGACGGACTTTTTTATTTTGTCCGATACGCCGATACGAAAGCCGCTCAACGATAGAAGTGGGCAAAAGAAAAATATTTCCAAATATAGAGAATAGGTTAATTAGATGTTTTGTCGGGATTATTTCACCAACAAGAAGAGGGGGGGGGTAAGAAAAGGCAGTAAGGGCTTGCAACTAAATGGTGATGTTGCTTACAAGCAGTCTTTTCTTTCCTTGTAAAGGTAACAATTAACAGGTAACGTTTGCCGAACAACAGTAACGAAGTAATCAGTCTAAGAGACGCCAACCGACTAGCAAGCTAGGTAACTAGCTTCTTACCTAATCACTAACCCGTAGTGAGACAACATCTTTTATACATACTAAATCTCAGTAGCGAGAATTCCAACGTTATTTCCAACGAGATTAGAATGTCTATTTAAGTTAGTAGGAAATAGACACCAAGTTTTTCAGTAACGGCAAAACAGCAGTTCAGTGTCTTTTCTTCCCTCCGACCCACCCCCGGTAAGTCAAATCTATTTCAATTCTTACAATTTTTAGCAGCTGAAACATCAGCACAAGGAAACCAAAAGAAAAACAATAGTATTCGTCAATTACTGTACAGAATTTGAAGGTAATGGTCCCTTGAAATCCACACTTATGCTTTCAAATGATTGACTTGTGCTTATTAGAGTTTGAGGTGCCACCTTAAAGAACCTAGGTTTTACTATGGAATAGACCCTACAGGCTTTTATAACGGCTCACATCTTCACTAGAAAATGGCAGATTCTTGCTCCTGACGAAATATAGCATTCTGGTTACTTCCGGGTCGCAAAAGCAATAGAAGAAAAAAAAATTCGGGATAAGACGTAGCAGCATTTTGTTTCTCTGAACGATAACCAATGAAGCTAAAACACGCAAATTGTAATCTCGTAATCTTCTCATTTTAAATTTTGCTCTTGCTTTTAGGGTCAAACCTAAAAGAGACTGATTTTTGGTCAGTAATCAACTTAAAATGTTTCCCTAAAAGTTAATGTCGCCATTTTCGGATCGCTTCTACAATTTTCAACTCCAGGTTGCTTTTGCTAGGAAGGAGTTAAATATTTTGAAAGGAAGATCACAGACCGAGAGTTCTGGGTCAAAGAGGCAGCGATGACATGTTTCGAAGCATCAGTGTCGACCTCAAGAGGGAGAGACGGGTCTATGGCTATAAGGGACGATTTAGCGATTTCTTTCTTTAGGTACCCAAAGGCGTCTGTTTGCTATTTAGTTAGGGAAAGTTGGTAATCTTGGTTAGGAGATGTAATTTCTCTGAGAAGTTTGATACCTGGAATAGTAAGAGAACATTCCCATAGCCCATCAAAGAGAAATAAGATCTTTAGCTTGTTGGAGTCAGGTTTTACTGATACTTTGCTTATAGTATATCTAAGCAAGTCTACAGGGGCGAGCAAGTAGTAACACTTGTTTTCACTCAGTGTCATTCATTCGATACTTGGTCACAGCACTCATGAAGCTTTTCAAGTTAGTGTCATCCTTAGCTCGATTTTCTCCACGGACTATAACGTTATCAATGTAGGCGAAGGTCTTTCGAAGGTCTTCTTGCTCGATGATGCCATCGATGACTTACTGGAAACTTGCCACTTCATTGGTTATTTCGAATGGAATTCGACGAAACTGAAAGCAAGACTTAGAACCTTCGAAGACCGTGTATTTTCGTGTTTCCGACTTGATGGCAACTTGATGATAAGCCTTAATTAGATCAAGAATGCTGAAAACTTGGTAAGTAGCAATTTAACATATTATGTCTTCCATTCGAGGAAGAGTATAAACACTGAGGAGTGTGAATCGGTTTATTGTTCGAAAGTCATGCGAGATAGTATCTCACCTCGGTTTTTGCCCCTGGCAGAATGAAAAAAAGGCAAACAGAAATCACAACAGGCTCACCTTTAAACTTCAATGTAAATTTTTATCGAAGTAAAATGATCCAAATTGCAAAAGATGTGCCATCTTTAGCTTTCTGCTGAGCAGAGCTGGTAACACCCGTAAGTGTAGTAGTTCATGGTTTATCTTCGCATTTACAGGATTCAAGACTCCACGCTGTTTGAAGAATAGTTACAACAAATCGATGAGTTAAGTGATGCCTTCCAAGGATGAATGCTGCGAGTCCGGTAGTTATTATGGAGTTCACTGTAAATAACCGTCTGAATAGTGGACAAAGTGCAGGTCAAAATGTAGACCTTAAAATCGTCTCGGGAATATATTATGCAAGTAATGAAGAAAGTCGTAGAGCACAATAGTCTGCGAATAATACAATATTTCGCCCAACGTAAGGTCATTCGTGTTTGCAAATGATAATAACATCTCGCCCTACGTAAGGGCCTTAATACGTCTCAATGTGACAAAGAGGTTTTGAAACTATATACCTCGAGTGAGTTTTCTTACGTCCATTCGACATTTCTCAGTGAAAACTGAGGCGGCATGAAGCATAAAAAATAGCACCAAAAATACGACTCGGCAGTTAGTAACAACAACCAATCTGATATGTCCAAATAAAATTGTGGGCGGTCAAACCGACCAATAAGGAGCCTGCTCATTTTCACAGAATTTCTTAAAGTAATCTTTAATATATCTTTTTCCTGTGATTCTCAGGAGATACTACAAGCGTTTGGGCTCGTCACGAGGATGACAGGGCTCTATAATATCGTCTTAACCTACGGGATATTTCAGATAGAATAAATATTTCATATGGTAAGGCATGCCCCCTAGATTTAACTGCTATTGGATAATAGTCACAGGTTAAATTCGTAAGCAGAATTGTGTAAAGAACGTTTTAATGGCGATTAATCTACAAGCGGTGAGAGGGGAAAATACCAAAAGGCATTTTCATTGAAAAATGTTAAGTTAGAGATTTATGACCGAGAATGTTATCACTACATAGGTTGATTATAATTATAATTGATTATAATAGATAGCTTGATATTATCGTACAGCATTTCATTCAGACTTAAAAAGACAACACAATGCCCGAGAGTAGAGGACAAATGAGAACTGCTAGCCATCAAGATTCTCTCAGAACTTTGAGTAATAGCCAATACAAATCACTTTATCAAGATGGGTGAAATGTTCAGAGCTCTCAGTATTGACGAGTATCTGCACAGATTACCCCTTCACTTTCCTTGTAAGGACGAACGAAATAGACTCTCTAGAATAGAAAAAGCAAACAAAGGAACTGAAATAGTAAGACGAGATTTACCGTAGTGTATAGCAGCTGCTGTTAGTGATATGCAGACACGTGCACAATGTTCCCTATTTTACAGTTTCTACGGATTGAATTTCTGTCAGAGCATCTCGCCCTGTCATGTTTCGGGTTTCTAAAAAAATAAACATTCGGTTCGGAAAGTGCTGCTACGGTAAGTTACTCAGCGTACACCGACTGGTCATCCCTACTTCTTTTGTTTTTGCCGTGGACACAGTGGAGACAGTGAAGGAGTCCGACTAGGTGCATGAAGGTAATTGTCTCTCCGTCTCAAACGTGAGAGCCTGGTGGTATGTTGCACGTAGATCGAGTGTAGTTCCAGTGAGCCTCTGTCTGATAATTAACGATTAAATTCTGTTTATAAACCCATACGTGATGTATTTGTCCCTCGCCTTTGTTGCTGCCACGGCCTGGAAATCACAGTCGTTTGCGAGTTCTTTCAAGGACTGCAAATATTGGTCCACGTTTTCATTGGTCTGTTATCGACGAGTCGCCAATGACTGTCGGCAGAGAACGCTGTTTCTTTTCGGCTGGACAAAAACATCGTCGAGAAGTGTTAATAGTAATCGTTCACGTCTGAAATATGTTTATAAATAACCGGAGAGACGAGATTGATGAGTAAATCGAATCCGACTGCCTACAGAAAAATGGTTACTGATCTTTGATCTAAAAAGTATAGCACAAATTTCTGATTTAAATCGTTCTAACATCCTCTAATCTATAATTAAGAGCAATGTACATTTGTGTCAATTATATATATCTAATATATAAAAGGCTATATGCTTGTTTGTCTGTTTCCTTATTTTCAAATTCTATCTCTTCCGAAACTAAAAATTGCAGTGGCGCTAGGAGACTTAGATTTGTTAGCGACCATTCTTTCATGGGTCTTTAGCCAGTTAAAATAGTTTTAAGGGGTCAAAATGGAAAACATCGTTATACATTTTGTACATTCATCCTGTTTTATTTTTAATCAGTTCATATGCGTGTCACGTTGGTAGAGTGGTAACGTCACCAGCTTTGAATGCTAAAGTTTTGCTCTCGGTTTCGATTCTAGCTGATGGCATACAAATACATATTTTTACTTTTGAAATTACGACTCTATAATAATATATATGAAATCTGAACAAATTAAAATATCATATTTAAGCGTATTTTACGACTGGGAAAAGCCTCCCCCGCCAGTATATACAGGGTGTCCATAAAGTCCGTGAGCACTTAAAAAAAATTTATAACTTTATTTGTATTTGCAATAGAAATAATCTGCAAAATGGATTTGAAAGAAGTAATTTTATATTTTTTTATTGAAATTTTATTTAACTTTCCACATACCCTCCATCATTAGCAATACAAAGGGTAATACGATTTTGCAGTTCACGAAAAACATTTGCCAAATAATTTATAGTAATGCCTGAAATCACATTAGTTATTCTAGCTTTCAAATCTTCCAATGAACTAGGTTTGGTTGCATACACAATTGTTTTCACATGTCCCCATAAAAATCTAATGGGGTCAAATCTGGCGAACGTGGAGGCCAATGAAATGGTCCACCCCTTCCGATCCATCTGTTAGGAAATTCCTGATTTAGAAACTGTCTAACACGCCGAGCAAAGTGACAAGGAGCTCCATCTTGTTGAAACACTGTATCATCTTTCAAGTTTAATTGTTCAAGTTGCGGAATAAAGTAATTCTGCAACATATCTAAGTAGCTGTCACTGTTAATAACACGATCTTCAAAAAAATATGGCCCTATGATTCGATTTATTCCCAAAGCACACCACACATTAACTTTAAGAGAGTCCCTTTCATGTTCAACAGTTTCATTTGATTTTTCTGTTCCCCAAATTCGGCAATTATGTCTGTTGACCTTGCCACTAATGTGAAATGTTGCTTCATCAGAAAACAGTAAATTACTCACAAATGCATCATCATTGCAAAGTTTTTCATTGAACTGGTGACAGAAAAGTTAGCCGTGCATAATAATCCTCTTCTAACAACTGTTGATGTAATTGAATTTTGTAAGCTTTCATATGAAGCTTTGCCCGCAGAATCTTATGCACAGTAGACTTTGGCAGCCCGAGCTCCAATCATGCCCGTCTTACAGACTTTCTTGGACTTGCAGTAAAGGATTCTTCTATGGAAGCAACACTTTCGTCACTGACACATGGCCTTCCAGGCCGTGGTTTATCATGGACAGAGCCTGTCTCTTTAAATTTTTTCATCCATTTAACAATGGAGTTCATATGAGGCGATTTTTTATTGTATTCAATTCTAAACTTTCTTTGTACAGCAATAGTAGATTTCAATTCAGTCAATCAAAGGACATAGTTTACTTTTTCCTCAATTGAAGCCATGGGATCAAATTGATTCTGAAAAACAAAAGAAAATATTTTTTACTTATTTTTTACTCATCTAAAAACTGTTACGAATTTTATGGTGAAAAAATTATTCAATAACTATACTAAAAACTAAATACATGAAACGTTATAACATTTTTTACAGATTATTTCTAGCGCAAATATAAATAAAATTATAAATTTTTTAAAGTGCACACGAACTTTATGGACACTCTGTATATATATATATATATATACATATATATACATATGTATATATATGTATATATATATACATACGTATATATATACATATATACATATGTACATATATATATACATATATATATACATATATACATACACACACATATATATATATATATATATATATATATATATATATATATATATATATATATATATATATTAGTAACTTGACGTGTGAGCGTCATGAATTGTTTCTTTTCCTCGATCGAATAAAAGTCTAATCAAGGAAGCGGATGAATCTTTGTCATCACGTATTTTAACTGACTCTCGTAACATTATCAACACTTAATCGCGCTTTAGCGTAGCACTAGTCTTGTTTTAGCCGGGTTAGTAAATATTTATTTCTATGCAAACAGCATTGTGCGAGTTCTTGCCGTTTATTTAATAAATTTTATTTAGATACTACTATATATACGCTTCGAGGATACAGAAAATAAATATTAGATAAATAAAGTAATAGTGATAATTATTATAACGAGTATTTTTTTTAATAGAATGACGATAATGTCCGAACATTTTAATTTATACATTGAATAAACTCTGTCTAGATTTACAATATGAACAAACCTGACTGCCGGAACAAAAACACGATTTTGAGCATTTAACGAACATTTTTCTTTTTGCAGCATCATATTGTAAAACATGTTTTTCTACTATACGTAACATGAGGAGGTTGGGCTGGGTACGTCACATGCATTCCTTAACTTGTTATGAATAACGTGGGCATTTAATTGTATTAACTAGCAGTACCCGTTAACCGGCGTTGCTCGGTGGAAACGTGCCTCCTCTCGAAAAAAATTAAATGTTGTTGTTGTTGTTGCTGCCCAACCTCCATGTTACGAACCACTTTCGGAATAGACGTACCCAACTCCTCATGGCAAGAACGACTATCGAATGTCAAGAACGGGTGAAGAGAGGTGGTGTAGAAAGGATATTGATTAACTCGAATCCAGAAAAAAGAAAAACGCCCACCAGGGGAGATAGACATGTGGCTCTGCAGTTGCATTATTTCAAATAATCTAAATCGTATCTTCCATTGATGTTCAATATTATTGACCTCACGTCTTTGCAGTTTTCTGACATACTTCCGCTATAATCCTACATTTGGCAAACACATGTCGAAAGTTTTAATAACCTAATAAGACTTGATTTTAAAGAAACCCTAACCCTAACCCTAACCCTAACCAATAATGTCGATGTGAAAACTGAGCAGATATTGATGAATTTCCAGGCTTTCATAAAACTAAAAATTTTATGAGAATGAGAAATGTATTTTAAAATTCTCATAACATTTTGTTCTAGCTGGGGATGGTGCATCCTATCGAACGACAGGCATTCGTCCATTTGGCTATCTCATATATTTTAACCGAGATAACTTTTTTCAGATTGTAATTGTCCATTTATGTGCAATTGTTCGTATCTTTCTTGCACTTGATTCACCGGGTATATTTGCCAGGCATATTTTGAAATTCTTTTTCCTGAGTCCTGGTTTCTCCTATACTTACTGGAATGATGGAGATCAGGATTGCAGTCTAATATGACTATATAATGCTTAGTGAAGAGGATGTACTTTGTCTAAAGCATTGTGCGTAGTATGTAAGGAGTTGTGTTTGAACGCTATTCCAATGCAGTTTAGTAAAACATCATTTGATTCGTGACAAGGTAAACAGAATAAATGACAATATTAAAGATTTCAATAATTTTCAATCACTAATTGTTTATTTACCAACGTAATGTGTCGAATCGAAGTAATATTATTAGTGTTATGTCATTTCGAATTTTCGAAGTAAACCTCATCTCCAAAAAGAACAACAAAAACATATATAGCCACTCGATTGGGATGCGTTTTTGCCAAGAACCAGAAGTTATAGTATGTCTGTTCATTTGGATTCACCGAAAAATAATTAAGTTATTGTTGAAGTGTGATCTGGCACTCATGTTTGATATTATTAAATTATTGTTGTAATCTTTTACAAATAATTATTATATTGTTATTATGTGTTTCTTCTAATGTATTTGCTTAACTAGCGGGGGTAGCCCGGCGTTGCCCGGTCGTAAATATGCTTAAATATGATAGTTTAAAGTAAATAAACATATCTATAAAAAGGAACACTTATAATAGATGCAAAATAGTTGATCCCTTCCCCTAAAAATATAGATTTAAGATCGTAAAATGCTTCGAGCATTTTCTTTCGATCGATTCACCAGCAATACCATTGAACAAGCAAACAAAATTTTGTATAACTTTGACACCAACTCTTCTTTATTAATGATGGATTAGCAACTGTTAAAAAGCAAACAAACCTATGAGCGGCCTTTGAGAGTCATAAAGTAAAATTGTCGCCCTAGAAAAGACGACATGATTCCATTTCCGTCTGATGAAAATTGTTTTTCTTTATTTGTTGCAGATTATCTACTAGTTTGCCTGCTGTGTACAAATTCCAAGAGCGATAGGAGCCTTCTATCATGACATAATGTTCAACGAGCGAGATCGGAGAGAAGCTGCTGTAAAACTCATGTTCTTTACCGATCCAAGTTATGACCACAGGACCATTGCCAGCACCCTAAAAATGCATTGCTGGATTGCCACGAATAACAGGGACGTGCCACAGGAAGATAAAAATAAAGTTTCCGGCCACGGTTGTGGTCTTTAGTGTAGTTTCAAGTGAGGACCACATCATACCATATCAGATCTTCGAAATCAGCTTGAAAGTCAACACCAAAGTGTACCTGGATGTGCTGAAGAGTGTGGTGATCCCCTGATGCAATTAGGTGGCCGCTGGCAAAACCTGGATGTTGCAGCAAAACTCGGCCCACAAATTTAAAGAAACCCAGGCTTGGCTTCAGAAATCATGCTACGACTTGGTACTCTTTTCTCACTGCCCCCCTTCTCCTCGGGCCTGAACTCACTCGGCTACTTCGTTTGGCCATACGTCGTGAACATCGCCAACACGACTTTCCACAACAACAAAGCCAGGCTGATCGCCACCATCCGAGTATTCACCAAAATCCCGCCGGCGCTTGTGGGAAAGGCATTCTCCCAGTTCAAGACCCGTATCGAGGCGGTGATTGAGGCTGAAGGCGGCTACATTGAATAGATGTCAGTTCTACTACATAATCAAGTTAACAATTATATCAAGAAGATTGAGACTTATGAGATACAGAAGATTCACAGATCACATTTTTTTTACTCACGTTCACCTCCTAACAAGACATATAGCCACTTGAACGTAAGGGGCTACTATTTGAGACCACGCTTAGGAAAGATTAACAAGATATAGGATTATATTACATTTAAACTTCTGCATATCAGTACAGCCAGGGAAGAAGGTAACAGGAAGGGGATTCCAAAGTCTAGCTGTTCGAGGAAAGAAACTATTAGATTAGAAAGTTTTCTGGCATTTAGGGACCTAAACAGGTAATGGTTGAGATTTTGTTCTAAACGGGCTTGTCGGGTATATGTACGCCGAAGGGGCACAGGGGCAACGAGTTTATCAGAGCACATTCCATTAAAATATTTGTAAACCAGGCACAGAGATGCAACGTTGCGGCGATGGGACAGGGGTTGGAGCTATTAGATTAAAAACTTGTTTTGGAACCTATCCCAGAGGGAGAGACTAGTGGTAGCCAAGCCCAGATGTACCAGCAATACTCCATGCATGGCGAATGGTGGCCTTGTAGAGGTACAGGATACTCTTAGGTGTGATTAGTCTTCTAGTTCGATAGATGGAACCCATCTTCCTTTGAGCTATCCTCAGTATATTTGTTCCAGTTCATATTATCTGTAAATGTTAGGTCAAGGAATTTGAAGGAAAAATTTTCATGGAGGGTGTTATTTGTCATGGATATCGGTGGCTGAAGAGGCGTCTTGTAATTAAAGAATTTCATCAGATGCAAACTCTAACAGCTCTCACCCAAGTGATGAAGAGCAAGATACTAAAACTCTTTGGACATATCAAGATATCTTAAAATGAATTATTTAAGAAAAGCCTAGAAGGAAAACAAGTGAAGAATGCCCTGTAAATGCTGAGGTAACGACGCAATATTGTGGTCACTGCTGTTAGGACGATACAAAAGTACACTTCAAGGGGAGTAATTCTTTACTTCTTTGGGCAAAGTTACCTCCCCTTATCCGAGTCCTAGACTTTAAATTATCGTGACTTCTCACGAAATCAACGACCGGAAGTAGAGAGTGGAAGGAAAACCGAGTTACCTTCAAAATACTAAATGATTCGATTTGTGCTCATTTTTTGCATTAATCATTAATCCTTATTAAACACTAACTGTGCGTCGAAGGAATAACATAATACTTAGTTCGCTGAACTTTATTATAACAAATGTTCATACAAAATTTCAGTCAGGTCGGACCAGTAGTTTCCGCGGAAAAATGAAGCAGAGACAAAGGAAAATATAATATAGACTAGACTTTTTAGTCCCTTAAAAACAGATAATAGTTATAACCCGTTTACTAAAAGATGGGGTGTTTTATGTAAAATTGATGGTTAAATATGGTTAAATTTGTGCACAGTTTTGCAGTAAATACTCCTTATTAATCGCTATCAAAATTTAACTGTGCATCGAATCGATATAATACTTAGTACTCTTCACTTTATCAAAATAATAACCCATAACAATTGTCAGCTAGATCAACCCAGCATTTTCATAGAAAATGGGCAAACGAAAGAAGTTCTTATTTGTTTTGTTATTTTATTTAACTACGTATATCCATTTATTTATTTTTCTTTTTTTGTGATTATCTTGAAAAATAAACGGATATACAAAATTTAATAAAATAACAAAACAAATAAGACCTTATTTCGTTTGTCCATTTTTGTTCATACGTCAGACCAATACAACAACCTGTTCCCTGCATTGCTATAGCCTTATTATACTCTTGCATATCGAAGAAATAAATGTTGTTGTACAAACCAAAAAGCGAGTCGAAGGTATTGTGTTGGTTCGCGGACAACATTGACTCAGAATGAATGCTTCCAAATTGATGGTTGAATATGGTAAAATTTGCGTTCATTTTTTGCATTAAATACGAATCCCTATTAATCCCTAGCTGTGCATCGAACAAATACCATAATACTTAGTTCACAGCACCTTATCAATACAAAAAGCCATAACATTTTTTAGCCAGATGAGTCTAGTAGCTTCTGAAAAAACTTCTAGAGTAAATATGTTATTACAATGACTAATGCCTATTAATCCCTATTAATTTAATTATTAAAAAATGCAATTGATGGGAAGTATTGTAGAATAAATGGCGATTGATAAGAAGAGCAAAGAAAAAGAGAAGAAAGTTGTAACATTTAAAAAAATCTTATTTTCTCTACCAACACCAATATCATAGAACAAGTCCAAAATGTTGTACACCTTGGACACAAACTCTTGTCTATTAATGATTGATTAGCAACTATTAAAAAGCGAAAAAACATTTGAAAACTGGTTTCAAAATAGTAACGTATCACATTAGAGCTAGATTTTGTAACATTTATAAACACTCAGTTGTACTATAGGGTCTAGAATGCATGGATTGGACAGCTTCATTGCTGGTTCGAATAAATACATTTTAAAATCATACGAGATTCATGATTGACGGCAGATTCAGGGGTCACATCAACATTAAAGACCTTCATTGGATCACAAACTCTAACACAAGTTAATCTTGTAATCAATAAGAGTATACAAAAACGATCTGGACATATCAAGAAGTCTGTAATTTACTTATCCAAGACATGCATAGAAGGGATAATAGATGGAAAACGAAAGCAAGCAAATGTGTGTAAATACTCATTTAACAACGTCTGTGGATGGTCACAGCTTATTTTAAATCAACATGAAAAAAAAAAAAAAAAAAAACGCAATTAGTGGGACATACTGTAGAATAAACGGACAAAATTTCATTGTAATATAAAAAAAAGTAATTAAGGAAGGTTTTTTTTAACCTTCCTTAATTACTAGTTAGTCGCCTGGCGTTGCCCGATTTGTAGAAACGCTTAATATGATATTTTAATTTATGCAGATTGCGTATGTATTATTATAGAATCAATACTCTATTGATTATCATATATTACGATAAATAATTTGCTCGGTAGACTAATTAGCAAAAAAAAAAAAAAAAAAAAAAATTAAAATTAAATATCATAATGTCTTCATAAATTCTGTCTGTTTTTGTTTATAAGATCACGTCAGCTGATATTTGGGCTTGACGATGAATGCTCTGTAAAATTCACTTCTTATTAATGTTTAGTTTTAAAATATGCACAAGAAGAAACGATTTGCGGCGATTGTAAATGGTACCACTTTTTCATCGTAAATTAAACTCCTAAGAAAAAAAAGATAAAATAGAATGGTGAAGTACTACCGGGCTTGAACATGGAATCATTCGATCTGTAGGCGAATTCTCTATCACTGAGCTATATCTGCAGTTGATAATAACTGTTTTTTTTTTTTAAAGAAAGGATTCGCTGAGATTTTATTATTCCCTCTGGCAGATGTCACGGAAAATATTTCACTGTAAAAATTATTTTATCTACAAGAGAGAAAGGCAATTTAAAAATCGGAATCTTTTCGATTTTCGATAATTATCGGAAGATTTCTGTACAAAACATATCTGAGAATACTGCGAGACATATAAATTACCTTTGTGTGAAATTTGCAAAAGATAGGCTCAGCCGTTTCGGAACTTATGAGGAAGGGACACTATATATATATATATATATATATATATATATATACAGCTCACACACACACACACACACACGCAATATATATATATATATATATATATATATATATATATATATATATATACAATTACATCCTTTCGGGGATCTCTTTCTCTCTCTCTCTCTCTATATATATATATATCTCTGTCTCTCTCTCCCTCTCTCTCTCTCTCTCTCTCTCTCTCTCTCTCTCTCTCTCTATATATATATATATATATATATATATATAAGTTCGCATCGCAGGTCATGATGTTATAATCATTAGATCACTATAGACGGATATTACGACATTTAAAACATAAATGTTAAAATTTCAACGATATTTCTCGCAGTAAAGATGGGCCATGAGGTAAGTTCCTTGCTAATGGAGTCAGAAATGGCTTCGTGGCCCGGTTCGAATCTCCCGACCGGTAGTAATCGTGTCATCCTCCACTGATGATTCTCGAGGTATTAAAATTATTATTGTAATTATTCTACTAATATATGCATGTTTTACCACCACGATTAAAAGAACGATGGAAATAGTTGAGTACGTTTAATTATCAATATCGTTAATAAAAGAATACATAAATAAACGGAAACATTAATAGTGAGATAGAGCTTTCCAACTAACGGTGTTCGTGACTTAATGATAGAAAGTCGAACATCTCTTACTGGACTTCAAGTTTCGAATCTCGCTAGGTCTAGCTACTGAAGAATCGGGGAGACAACAAAACACGTGTCTGTGGATGACTATATATTTCCCACAGAACTCGAACCAAAACTGTTGGTCTGATGCCAAGCGTTGTATCTTGCAGAGTTGTAGAACAAGGTGAATAACGTTATTTCATCCAAGTCAGAAAACATCAAAGGCCATTTCCTAATCGTATTAGCTCAAAAGTAAACCGAAAGTTTCCGGATGGATGTCCAACCCATTGCATAGAATAACTGCACCAAGCGGGCATGCATAAAATGGATTCGTTTTGTTAAATTCTTTTAATATATTTATCTTAACATTTGCTTTTCCTGGTTTCACCCTCTTTGATTTGAGTACACGATGAATATTAAATTATGAAAAAACCTCCACCCGATTATATAACTCAAGACAGAATTCATTGTCTACATACAAGTTTACAAAACTTGTACGTTTTATTGTTTTGCCATTTGTATCTCTATTATTATATATCTTTCTTTCTTTATCTGTATGTCCGTCTCTGTTTCTAACGACCTACTTTTCCATCCGTCTCGGTATCTCTTTTAATTTTAATTTTTTTAATCACTGTTATTCTTTATCTCAGTGTATATTACGAGGGGCGTGCAATAATAATGCCCCTGACCCACTTCCAGTTGTCTGATCTAGCTGAAATTTCGCATGTGCAATGATTCATATCCCTACGGGTTTTGTGGCAAATTACAGATCTGAACTAATTGTGATTTCTGTTTACAGGTGGTTGAACTGAGTCAGGTGTGAAATAGAGCCTATTGAATGTCGAGCAGTGATCCGGTTTTTGTATTTGAAAGGACGCACACCACAGGAGACTATTGATGAAATGAAAGAAACATAGTGATAATGCCCCATCGTATGACCTTGTAAAACACTGGCATCGTGAATTCAAACATGGCCGGAAGTCTGTGGAAACAGCTCCCAGGCCTGGTCGCCCCCTTCTGCCATTGATGAGGCATCTGTCCGTCAAGTTGAGGCTGCCATTTTGGAAGATCGGTGCATTACTATTCGCCAAATAGCCAAAGATGTCAAGATTAGTACAGGGTCTGTGGAAACTATCATTCATGACCATTTGCATATGCATAAGGTGTCTGCCAGATTGATTCCCAGGTTGCTCACACCATTCCAGAAGCGAGAACGCGTCGAGTGCTCGGGGATGAATTTGGAGATGTGCCAAGTTTTTCAAAAGACTGATTACACAGGATGAAACCTGGGTCCATCACTATGATCCAGAGACCAAAGCCCAGTCAATGCAGTGGAAGCACTTGGACTCACCGCCTCCAAAAAAGGCAAGGGTGCAGCCCTCCGCTGGCAAGGTCATGCTCAAAGTCTTCTGGGACCAGGACGGTATAACGTGACAGATTTCCTGGCAAAGGGTACCACAATTACAGGAGCCTATTATGCTTCACTTTTGAGGAAATTAAGGGAAGCTATCAAAATCAAGAGGCGGGGAAAGATCAGCAAAGTTACCCTCCTCCTCCAGGACAACGCTCTGGTCCACAACTCGCATATCGCCAGATCAGAATCACGGGCGTGTGGTTATGAAATCCTTCCCCATCCTCCCTACTCTCCTGACCTTGCACCCTCTGACTTCACCTCTTCCCAGCTATGAAGTTGTTTTTGAAAGGAAAGCGTTTCCTAGATGATGCAGCCTTGATTTCTGAAGTCACGTCGTGGTTGGGGGACCAAGCTGGGGTGTTCTACAAAAACGGTCTCCAGAGCTGCATCAAACGATGGGAGAAATGCATAACTCTGGATGGTTTCTATGTAGAGAAAGACTAATAACTGTGCCAAGTATCGTTGCTCTACTGCTATGGGAAGTGGGTCAAGAGCATTATTGCACGCCCCTCGTATTCTCTCTTTATCTCTCTACTTGTCGTTCTCTCTCTCTCCCTATTTCTATCACTTCTGTTCGCCTTTGTGTATTCTCTACTTTTTCCTCTCTTTCTATCTTTTTCTTTTACCTCTTTCTCTACTAATATATGAAAGTTATTTTGTGGGTGTGTGAGTTTGTTCCTCATAGGTTCCGAAACGGCTGAGCCTATCTTTTGTAGATTTCACACAAAGGTAATTTATATGTCTGACACTGTTCTTTGATATATTTTGTACAGAAATTCATCTGATAAGTATAAAAAGAATAAATAAAAACTAAATATTTATTTCTTATAGATAAAAAGAAGAATCTTTCCAGGGGAATATTTTACGTTACACCGGAAAGGGAGATAATAAAATCTTAGCAAGTCATTTCGCCTTAAAAACAGAATTATTTACATCTGGAGATGTAGCTCAGTGGTAGAATATTTGACTGCCGATAGATGATCCCCTGTTCAGTCTCAGTATTTAATTTTTTTAATTACCTCACTATTTAATTTTTTTTTCTTATTAATGAGTTCAATTAAAAATAAAAGAAGAGATACCATTAAAAATTGCCGGAAATCATTTCTTCGTTTGCATATTTTTATAACTAAACATTAATCAGAAGTGACTTGTCCAGGGCATTCATGTTCAAGCCCAAATATCAGCTGGCGTGATATTGTAAACAAATTATCATTATTATTTTATATTTAAAAAAAAAAAATATATATATATATATATATATATATATATATATATTTTGCGAATTAGTCCACCGTATAAATTATTTCTCATAATATAAAATAAAAAATATATATGTTTATATACATATATGTTCATAGATGTATATATGTATATGTATTCATATGCATGCATATATAGAGGATTGATTCTATAACAATGCATACGCAATCTGCATCAATTAAAATATCATATTTAAGCGTATTGTACGACCGGACAACGCCGGGCGTCCAGCTAGTTTCTTGATGTATTGGCGCTTCTCTTCTTGTCTATTCCTCGGAACCCCACTGTCCCTTTTCGGCTCTATCAATCTATCATCGGCTACATTGACTCTTTCCTTCTATCTGTTTCTCTGTCTGTCTGTCTGTCTGCCCATCTCTCTCTATTTCCCTTCATGTATTTTTCTGTCTTTAAAATTTTCCTTTTTTTATTTTTTATTAGTTTCTGTCTTTCTCTCTGATTCTCTTTACACGCTCTTTTTCTCTTTACTTTTTCCTTCTTTCTCTCTCCTACATTTTCTATCTCTCTGTCACGCTCGTTTATTATTGTAAACCTTGGCTAGGTAAAATAAACAACTTTTATTATTTCCTTAACTTGTGACATGCTTGACTGGCACTAAAGAATATATATATATATATATATATATATATATATATATATATATATATACATATGTATATATATATATATACACATATATATATATACATATATATATATGTATATGTATCTTCTTACATATACCATATATATGTGTATATATACACATATGTATATATGTACATGCATTCATATGGATATATATATGCATAAAATATACATACATATGCATATATATGCATAGAAATACACACGCGCACATATATACACATATATATATATATATATATATATATATATATGTTTATATACATATATGTCCATAGATGTATATATGTATATGTATTCATATGCATGCATATATATATATATATATATATATATATATATATATATATATATACATGCAGATGCATATATATACATAGAGATGCGCACGCACGCATGCATATATATATATATATATATATATATATATATATATATATATATATATATATATATATATATATATATATACTGGTGTGTGTGCGAGCAAATATTGCGTGGGAGGCGGAGGTGCATTCACAGCTGTTGCAGTGGACGCCATATTGTTTTTCTCAATTTTTCACCATTGTGAATAGCTGTCGTCTCTTTTTGTGTTGGGCGTATGCTAGATTTTCATGCCCCCCTTTTCTTTCCAGTTAAACAGACGGATTGTTGAATTATATGCATAAAAAAACAAATAAAAGATAAAACACAATTTAATTTTACATAAAATACCAGACACTTTTGAACACACCCATTAGTTTGTTGATGTTTCCTAAATTTCCTTCAGTTTTTTTTCCGCCAATTAAAAACGATCCGCATAATTTATATTTTATGCTTAGTCATCGCCAATATAATTTAAAAAAATTATATTTGACAACTAATTATATTTTAATACATATAAAACATTTAAATTTGTTTGAAAGGTCGTGACTTGCAACCTCACTTGAGTAAACGATTACGTATTAGATAGATGACAATGGTCTAGTGATTAACGACCTAGGTGTCCCAAGTTCGATTCCAGTTCGTTCCACACACGCGCACGCACACACACACACACACACACACACACACACACACACAATCACTTTAACTTAGGATGTTTGCAAACTTCTCGCGATTTCTCTTGTAGATACCGGATGTCTTTCAAGAAAGAATTCTGACTAGATAAATATTGGGGAAACCGATGCTAACAATAGAATCATTGGATTCTTATGATGATGATTATGATGATGATGATGATGACCAAGTACGTAAATTAACGAAATTTATTTCAAATGTTAAAACATAATCTTAAAAAAAAAGAAAAGTAATTAACTGAGTGAATGTCAAATACACAAGGACCATTCCAGAAGTAAAACCTCCTATTTTCTAACTTCAAAAGTTAAAGAACTACGAAGACAGAAATGGTATCAGTGAAACTAGCGACCACTTTGTCCCCCAGAATTTATTTTTCTACGTAGGTCACCATTCTCAACGCATTTTGCGTCTACGGCAGAGGTTGCCTTCTTAAAGTCTAACACCATCTGAAACAGCGAGATGAAACTTCCAGGTCATGAATTCATACGTTCAGTTATCATAACAATGCAATTCGCAATCCCCTCTGATCCATTCGGGTGGAATAAAAATAGGGAGCATTACTTTTAAATAGAAACCCCTTCGTATTTTTAAAACAAAAATAATCCTCAACATTACATTAACATGTCGATTATCATTTACAATATAAAATAATGAGTTAATTTTTGAGCAACATATTTAATTTCGGATTATTTTTTGTATAGAAAACGCCCTAGACAAAGCATGGATCAATTTGATGTAAGGAGCTAAAATACTACGTTTAAGTCTAAAACATACCAACCAAAAGTGTGAGTTAGATAGACCCCGACCCAGGAAGTAGCAATTATTCTCTCTTTGTCAGAAACATAATTCAATATGAAGTGACAAAATCAGGGAACCGGAAAGTTACGAGACTACCCTAGTTAATTGTCTTGTTTCCGAATGCACTAAAAAAGAGAAAGGGCTTTTTTTGTCTTTTTCATTTTCTTTCGTTCAAGATTGTAATGCTGGGTATGGGGCAGCCAAACCAGCTGTCAACGTTTCCCTGTTTTTTTTATTGAAACCAACGGAGAGCTCATTTTAGTATTGTCGCTGTTCCCTTAAGTGCAATTGTCTTGATCTCTTTTGCACTTGGTTCACCATGGGATTTGTATTTATTATTAAGATGTGCTAATTCTAGTTTCGTTATCAGTTTTGTTTCCTTTCTGCGTTTTTTTTTTGATATGGGTTTTTATTACTTTCGAAATAGGCCATTAATTTGCTAGATCGTTGTCTTTTGATATGCGTTTTTATTACTTTCGAAATAGGCCATTAATTTGTTAGATATTTATCTTTTGATATGGGTTTTTATTACTTTCGAAATAGGCCATTAATTTGCTAGATCGTTGTCTTTTGATATGGGTTTTTATTACTTTCGAAATAGGCCATTAATTTGCTAGATATTTGTCTTTTGATATCGGTTTTTATTACTTTCGAAATAGGCCATTAATTTGCTAGATCGTTGTCTTTTGATATGAGTTTTTATTACTTTCGAAATAGGCCATTAATTTGCTAGATCGTTGTCTTTTGATATGCGTTTTTATTACTTTCGAAATAGGCCATTAATTTGCTAGATCGTAGTCTTTTGATATCGGTTTTTATTACTTTCTAAATAGGCTATTAATTTGCTAGATCTTTGTTTTTTGATATGGGTTTATTACTTTCGATATAGGCCATTAATTTGCTAGATCGTTGTTTTTTGATATCGGTTTTTATTACTTTCGATATAGGCCATTAATTTGCTAGATCGTTGTTTTTTGATATCGATTTTTATTACTTTCGAAATAGTCCATTAATTTGCTAGATCGTTGTTTTTTGATATCGATTTTATTACTTTTGAAATAGGCCATTAATTTGCTAGATCGTTGTTTTTTGATATCGATTTTATTACTTTCGAAATAGTCCATTAATTTGCTAGATCGTTGTTTTTTGATATCGATTTTATTACTTTTGAAATAGGCCATTAATTTGCTAGATCGTTGTTTTTTGATATCGATTTTATTACTTTTGAAATAGGCCATTAATTTGCTAGATCGTTGTTTTTTGATATCGATTTTATTACTTTCGAAATAGTCCATTAATTTGCTAGATCGTTGTTTTTTGATATCGATTTTATTACTTTTGAAATACGCCATTAATTTGCTAGATCGTTGTCTATTGATATCGGTTTTTATTACTTTCGAAATAGGCCATTAATTTGCTAGATCATTGTTTTCTATTTCTTGTTTAGTCGTGTCACTTTTATAACGAGTTATCCAATTTGCGACTCGACCATAACCTACTTTAATGAATTAATTGTCGAAATGCAATCTTGATGATTCGCTTATTACGTTTTTAGTTATTCACTTTTTAAACTAAGTGTCAGGATGACATGATGGTCAATTCCATGAAATATTTCATGAAGAATAAAAATGTAATATTTCCTTCTCTCTTTTTATCCCTCTTAAAATCCCTTATTTTACCATGTGTTTTATGTGTATTATGAGTAGAGCTATGGCGACAGGATATTATTTTCATTATCTGGACTCATGAGCATATATCCGACACAGTTAGGAACAGTTAGATACAGCTAGACACAGTAATTCAACATAGAACCACATTACTCTACAGGGTGTTCCAAAACGTTTGACCCCATTTCGTGAGCCAATAATTTTGACAATTTTCGTTGGAATGACCTCAGATTTTCACAACTTGTGTAGAAACGTTTCAAGTTTTTGCGTGTAACGTTTGGCATTTCTATCTTTTCAGGTTAAGAAATGGCGTTCATTTCAAAAGGAAAGGCATTTTGCGTGTTAGAGCATGCTCGGATTCAGTTACCGAAGACAGTGCAGCGTGCCTTCTTCACAAATTTTGCAAAGAAAGCACCAACTAAAAAACAAATTAGGACTTGGCACAAAAATATTAAATAAAATATATTTCTATTACTTTGCGCATGCGCAAATTCATTCATAGTTTGAAAATGTTTAATTTTACATCTTCCTTATCTATTTGTCGATAGCTTAAACGGCAGAGGACGCGGCTGGGGCGCTTTTGGTTTCGATTCTAGTTTATGGCAACCAAGTAATTTTTAAACTTTGGAATCAATATTATATATAAAGTACAATATAGTATTTAATAGGAAATTGGGTATATAATAATAAACACGATATCTTCATGAATTAAAATATATTTCAGCATATTTTATGATATATGTATATATGTATGTATGTATATATATATATATATATATATATATATATATATATATATATATATATATATATATATATATATATATATATATATACTAGGATGTTGCAGTGCGCCCGGCTTTTCCCGGGCGTACAATAAGCTTAAATATTTGTCCAGATTTCGTATATATTATTACAGAGTCGTGATTTAAAAAAAAAAAAAAAGTATTTGGCTACCATCAGCAAGAATCGAAACAGAAACTGATTATATTATCGCTGTACCACGTGACACGTATATCAACTTTTTAAAAATTACAAATAAAAAATAAACCAAGATCAATGTACAAAATGTATAACAATTTTTTCAATTTCGACCCATTTTTAACACCTTAAAGACTATTTTAACCCGCTAAGAGATATAAAAGAACGGTCAGTAAAAATCCAATCATTTGAGGCCTCTAGAGCCGCTCTGCGACTCTTCGTTTCGGTAGAGATAGAGTTTGAAAATATGAAGACAGATAGACAGACATATGGCCGTTTATATATTAGATTAGCGGGGGGAGGTGCCCGGCTTTTCCCGGTCGTAAAATACAAAATACGCTTAAATATATTTTAATCTGTCCGAAAGCAAAACTTTAGGTTTCAAAGCTGGTGATGTTACCACTATATCAACGTGACACGTATATATATTTTTTTTTACACAGACATCACCACTCAAGGATAAGGGTTAGAGAGTGTACAGTAGAAATTGGACAATATAGTAATCATTAGTAATGAAAATTCGGTAAATTTGATAACTTATATGGAACGGCTCATCAAGAACTTATTTACGTTAGACTTGAAGACAACCATACTGTAGTCAGCCGGAAAGCAGGAAAACGGAAGACAATTCCACAGGCGTGCAGTTCTAAGAAAGAAGCTTTGTTCATGGAATCTACGTTTAGGTTTAGGCACAAATAAAGAGTGGGGGGGAATTATTGATAGTTTTTTCAGATAGAGGAGTGTTTCTTGTGAAAGTTTGGCGTGGGGGGGGAACCATAGACTGAAGGTCAGTCGAACACTTTCCATGAAAATAATGATACATCAGAAATAAACTCGCAACATCTCTTCTGTAATAGAGGTTGCAGGGAAGAGAAAAAGACATCTCCTACAAGGCTACGAAGTCTATTTTGAACCCTATCAAGGCAGGACAACTCCTATCTAGCAGCTCCTGCCCAGACGTGGCAATCATATTCCATCCTTGGACGTACCTGGCTCTTATATAGATAGAGAATTGCATCAGCAGTGAGATGTCTACTGGATCGATAGAAAGATCTAAAGATTAACTGATTAAAAATAAACTAGGATGAATGTACAAAATGAAGAAGGATTTTTTTTCAATTTTGACCCCCTTTTTGGCTCCTTAAAAACTATTTTAACCGACATAAGAACCATAAAAGAATTGTCTATAAAAAAGATCAAATCATTCGAAGCTCCTGCTGCCGCCCTGCGCCTTTTAGTTTCGGAGGTGATAGATTTTGAAAATATGGAGGTAGACAGACCGACAGACATATAGCCTTTTATATATTATATTTTTAAATTATTGTATAATTTACTTTTAAAAGACATTAACATACGGCACAACTTTTACTAAAAAAGTAAATGAAAGACACAAAGCTAAAAATAAAAAAAATAGCATAGTTTGAAGTGTTTAACTTTGTTGTAAATAAGTGTCATTTTTTTATTTTAAAGTTCTTGCTTTTATGTAATTTGTAGAAGGCAGTACAATGCAGAGGAAACGGAAAGACAAACTGAAGCAGATGAAGAATAATTTTATTAATACAAACTAGCGGGGCTTGTGGAAATTCCACAAGGGACTCATTCATATGTAATATATTGATGTTAGCATTCTGTAGATGTTCAGTGTAAATGGAGACGCTCTGATATAATTGTAGCTTTTTTGTGAAAACTGCAAAAGCATTTATCTAAGCTAGCATGAACGGTCAAAAAGTAAAGTACGGTCGTAAAGTACGCTTAAATATGATATTTTAATTTTTGCAGATTTCGTATATATTCTTATAGAGTTAATGCTCTATCGATTTTAAATGTTATAAAGTTGCGATTTCAAAAATATAATATATCCATATGACTTGGGTGCATTAGTTTGAATCGAAACCGAAATAAACACTTATGAAAAAATATATGTATAAACTTGAGTTCCTTCAGCCACAATCGAAGCCGAAACCAAAACTTATGAAGAATTCTTGATAAAATTATTTATAAAAAAAAAAAAAAATAGATGATTTAAATCCCATCAGGTATAGTCGAAACCGAAACCAAAACTTTCGAAGAAATCTTGGTAAAATTATTTATGACAAGAAATAGAAGAACATAACAATTAAACGACCCGGATGTAAGCGTGACACAAAAAAAGAACACACACGCTATTTTATTAATATATAGATTACAAATACATGTGTATTTTTTCAAAAGTTTTTCATCTGCTTCAGTTTATTTCTTTACGTTACATCTGCATTGTACTGCCTTCTACATTTTAGAATTAAATACATACTATACAATGCTTCAAGCAAACTATACCCACCTCTTATTTCTTGCTTTTAATTTCAAAGTTTATGCCTTTACTAGATGGCCACCCGGCGTTGCCCGGTCGTACAATACGCTTAACATGATATTTTAATTTCTGCAGATTGCGTATGTATTATTATATAATCAACCCCTATTGATTATTATTATATATTACGAGGAATAATTTGCCTGGTGGACTAATTCACATAAAAATAAATAAAATAATAATGATAATGTCGTTCATAAAATTGCGTTTCTTTACAATATTACGTCAGCTGATATTTGGGCTTGACGATCTGAAAAAAATAGTAGTCTTTCTTCTGTCATAGAAAAAAAGAAGACTTTCTAGAGGGGAATATTTTACGTTACATAATTCGGTGTAACGAAAAACATTCCCCTTTAAAATATTCTTTTTTATCTATAAAAGAAATACTAGTTTTAAGATCAGAATTTTTTCGATTTTCGGTACTTATCGGATGAATATTTGTATAAAACATATCTAAGAACACTGCCAGACATATAAATTACCTTTGTATAAAATTTGCAAAAGATAGGCTCAGCCGTTTCGGAGCCTATGAGGAAGGAACTCACACGCACAAAGTAATTTTTATATAATAGTAGAGACAGAGATAGAGATAATTCACACATTCCCACTCTCTTTATATGTTTATAGAGATATAAAGTTGCACCTTCTGTCACAATGAAAACTTTATAAGAAGTCTACTTTTCGTATTTAAAATCATTAAAACAAACTTTTCAGCATACTCAATTATGGACATGCGAACGATTGCATGAATGTCAACTAATTTGCATATTTCTTTGAAAAACAAGTTTCATTAATTTTTTATTTATTTTTCATGGATTCGTATTGGGTGATTGGGTTTAACTTAATTATTACACTCAATTCTATTTATGTATATTTCCTACATTGTGCATAATTGCATTTAGGATGAAAAGTTCTAGACTCTCTCTAACAAATGGTTACCAAACTCCTGTTTGGTCTTCAGACTGTAAACTTGACATATAAAGCACGTGTGGAACAAATTCGATTTGATGTTTATCCGGTAAAAATATCTACTAAGAGGTCAAGATAAGAAAATGGCACTTGGAAAGCGGAATTGAACTTAAAGTGCTTTTATACGCATACGCAAATATACATGTATAGGTTGACTCTATAAATACAAAACTTGTATAAATTATAATATTGTATTAAGCGCATTTAACTAGAGGGGATTGAAATGCCCTCTAGTAAAACGCGCTTAATACAATATTATATATATAATAACCTTGTCCGTGTGTATGTGGGACGATCTCTATCAAACTCCCTCCTCAATTTTTTGGTATACAGTCTGAAAACTTAATATATAGAGAAATTGGACTTGTAGACAAATTCGATTTGGGTTTTAACCGGTAAAATAGCTGTTAAGGGGTCAAAATTAAAAAATAAATTGAAACTTGGCAGGAGTAAGCCGACTAAACCTGTTACTTTTACGCATGCGCTAATATACCTTTGTACGTTAAATTTGCTTACTTTTGAACGTTTTCTTATCCATATGTCGATAGCTCAAACGGTATCGACTAAGGCTGAGGAGCTAAATGTTTTGATTTCAGTTCTAGCTGATGGCAGCCATATCATTTGTTAAAGTTTTGTAATCATTACTTTATGTTGGATACAATAAAAACAATAATCAGAACATCAACTCTATAATGAACACAAAATTTGTATGAATTAAAATATCAAAATATCACATTTAAGCGTATTTTACGACGGGACTACGTGTGGGGGTCACTACTATATATTGTAAAATATAATAATTAATAAAGATTGGCTTTCTAATATTAAGTACGGAATCTACATAAATTAAAATATATTTAAGCGTATTTTCAACTGAGCCACGGGCAACGCCGGACGGCCTGCTATTATATATATACATATATATGACACCCTGCACTGAAGATTCCCGAAAGGATGAAACACTAGTGTCTGTAGGTATTTAATTATTATAGTAAAAAAAACTAATTATGACAACCCCTTTAAGAAACTCGTTTCTTATCGTTGAGCACTTTCAGTTGAATTAAGTCGGTCAATTTATCTCTTATACATAGATCATCGTATAACGATTAGATCACTGTCTGACTGACGTAAAGAACATTTAAAATTGAAATGTTTAAATTCAACGTTATTTCACGCGGTTAATGGTAGCCGAATGGGTACGGTCTTTGCTAATCGAACCAGAGATGGCTCGTGTTGCCGAGTTCGAATGTGTCGACTGGTGTTAATCGTGACACACTGCACTGAAGATTCCCTAAAGGATGAAACACTAGTGTCTGTAGGTATTTAATTATTATAGTAAAAACAAATAACTATAAATATAGAATAAATGACAAAAAGTTATATTCCAAAATTCATGATGTTGACCATCTTATAATTTATTCCTTTAATTCAGTTGACTGATACAATTTTTGACACTATCTGTTTCGCAAAATCAATCACTTAATTATTATATCAATCAGTGAATCTATTATGCCCTTAACTCATCAGAAGAAATAGCAACAATCAATCCGTCAAAAGGAATTGAAGTGTGATTTGACATGATTATATATATATATATATATATATATATATATATATATATATATATATCGAGAGAGAGAGAGAGAGAGAGAGAGAGAGAGAGAGAGAGAGAAGGAGAGATCGATCAGATTCACAAGAAAGTTCTTGCCGTTTTTAACTTTTAAATTCAGATGACCATATCTCGCCCCAAACAAGAATTTATTGATCGAAATAAGCACCATCAGAATCACCATACTTTTGTGAACGCAAAACAAGTGTATTTATGCCAGTAACGTAAAAATCTTGCGTTCTGGTGGTGATCAAGTCGCTGAAGGTGTTTTTGATATTGCTTAGGATTTTGAAGCATTTCTCATAAAGAAAGTTGTTGAGATGCTTGAAAAAGTGATAGTTGGTAGATGAGAGGTTTTGAGAGTATAGCGGATGAGGCAGAGTTTCGAAATTCAATTCGTTCAACTTTTGGTCAGTTGAGCAACGTGCGCTCGGGCATTGTCGTGAAGGAGAATTGGGACTTTTCTGTTGACTAATCAACACACACACAGATACACACATGCACGCACACACACACAAACACACACACATATACTTAGAATGTGAGAGATGATATAATTATTTTCACAGTCAAACAACGTCGCAGCTCACACGAGTCGTGAAAGTCAACAAACCGCGTTTAATCCTCATTTTGCTCGTCAGTTGAACACATCCGTACTCGGGATTTTTCATAATGCCATATTTCATACAAAATTTGGATCAGGAACATTATCTCAATCACATGATCCTGATCATTTGATTGAGATTTGTAAACATACAAAAATTAAAACGCTTTCTGGTCTGAAAGGCTGATCATTTCCCACTAACTTTATATGCAAAACCGACTTTTTAGAAGCCGTTTACATGTAATCGCCCGAATATTGAAGAATCACATTTTTATTCTCTGGTGGATTAGTATAGGTTGCAGAATTCGAATGATAACTTTATTTCTTTCACAATAAAACATTATCTTTGCGATAATATGTTCAAATTCTTCAACATAATTACCTAAAAAATTTCAGCGTAATCACCTAAAAACAGTAAAATCATTTTGCTTTTTTTTGATTGGTAGCAAATAATAGCTAATGGTCTTAATCTACACATCATCATAATCATCATCATTATTAGCATTATTATTATCATTATTATTATTATTATTATTATTATTATTATTAGTAGTAGTAGTAGTAGTATTAGTAGTAGTAATATTTTCTGTGTTATATTTTTATTTTTACCGTAAAATAAATCAGTCTGATAACCGATCAAATCCTAATAATTAGGTTAAAAAACAGGAACATTCTTTGACAGAGCGAAGTCACAAAATAGTCCACTCCTTCAAATTCTGATGCTGAGAATGGTTTTCTAAATAAAAACATTATTATTTAGAAAATTACTTTATTATAGGGTAGAAGAGCTTTGTAAACTGTTATTTTTCTACACCGCTTCATTGTGCCAAAAAATCGTCGACTATTTACCAATTATGAAAAAAAAAAATAATAATAAAATCATATTAAGGACAAAACAGAATTCTAACGGACATTGAGCAAGTTTAACAGAATCGAAACCGAAATCAGTACTTGTATCGACATCGGGATTTTAGAACAGAATCGGTAATTGTATCGGAATCGTGAGAAATTTCGGAATCGTCCCATCACTAATACTAATGATACATACATGTATATATATATATATATATATATATATATATATATATATATATATATATATATATGTATATATAATTATGTATCCAAATACAATCGTTTTTCAATATTTACTTCGGCAATGATCTATACCTGAAAAGAAGTAAGTAGTAAGCTATGAATCCACACACGCTCGCGCGCACACACACACACACGCATATATATATATATATATATATATATATATATATACTCACACGCAGAAAGAGAGAGAGAGAGAGAGGGGGGAGAGGGAGATGCAACGCGTATAAGCGATTATTGTAACACGTTGGATGTGTTTGTGGCAGCGTATGTTAATTTGAAAGTCGGATGTTTATAGGAAGTTAACTACTTCGAAAAACGGTCGATCTGAATGTCAGATGTTTTGAGCGAGGTCATGGGTTGACCCCTGTGGTCTGACGAACAGCTGATTGTACGAGCAATTATTATCACCAGATAGGATGAATGAGTTGAGGGTTAGACAATGAGAAGGGCAATGACGCAACGTTAACAACATGAGAAGTGACGAGAGAAGACAGTTGACAAGCGCACGACGACAAGATGGCGATGGTTCCTATGCAAGTGACACGACATGCCGATTATTATATATTCGCAAGATCTCACACAGGTCATCACCAGTGATTGCTCGCTGGTAATAACTTGTGGTGTTCCCTGGAGTCTCAGTGACAAAAAGTATCCACAGATTTCCAATACTGTTTACCTCATTCTATAATCACTGTCAATGACATTGCGTTATCGCAAAAGCCGTTTACCATTAATCTATTGCTGACAATGACTATTGGTCTTCTCTAGGATATGGTTGGCAATAAGCTTCCTCAAGATCCCATTAATCTCTGTACTTTTTCAGTTAAGATCTAATTAATGCTGCCGCTTTTCTGTTTTTCTATAATCCTTGGTCCTTCTACATTATTTTTTGTACATGGAGGGGAGACCTCATGTCTTGCAGTTTCTGTTCAGGTGCTTTTCCTTCCATGTTTTGGTTGTATATCTATTGTAACTTTTATATGGCTCGTAAGTGTTCGTAGTTTACATTGGTTGGTTTCCGAAGTCAATGATTTTATTTGAGATTTCAGCTATTTTCATTGTTACTGTTCGTTGCATAATTTCAGTCTTGCTTTTGATTCCAAATAATCCTCATCTTTTTTTCCAGGTTTATTGTTACCGTTCCTGGTGTTCCTAAAATTATTGGTATTTCACTGACTTTCTTCATGCTCTAAATTCCTTTGTGTTCTTTAAGAAATTTAGTGTATTTGCTTCATTTTCCGATCTCCTTGAGTTTTATCCTGTGGCCTGTTTTGAAGAAAATCTAAAATTGAACAGTTTTTCCCCTTCTTGTTAACAATTATCACGTCAGGTCTTTTCGCTTGGATAAGTTTGCCTTTTGTGCTTTTCGTTTTCCATTACTGTATCCGGCTTGTGTCTCTACCATTAACTGTTTGCATATTTCCTAGTGTACTGTATTCCTTAAGCAATTTCTTTTTGGTCTAGTTTGCTCGATTTACTTATTATGTGATTTAATGTTTCGTCCCTTGCGCCATTTGGGTCTACATTTATTGCTTTCCTGGGTTTCATTCATCTTAACTTATATATAATTAGGTATAATTGTATTGTTTAGTGCATATGTCAGTAACGATTTCATTTCTATGTTCAAGTGTCTGTTTCTTAACCATGCCTATGTGTTTCAGAAGACCTCCTCTCTTGTCATTCTTTCAAGCATCCATGTTTCTTTTCCCATTTTTCTTGTCTTTTGTTTTTGATTTCGCTGTTTACGGAATTTTTTCATTTTGACGATGTCGCGTGATATGGTGATCATCTTTTCTCTTTTCTAGATTACATGTTTTTACTATTCCTTTTGTTATATGCCTTCCATGAAGTCTTCTATACGTACTAGTCTTCTTCCCATTCACTTCTTTCCGTGTAGCGTTTGTCAAGGTAATCTACTGGATTTACTGAAGTGCCCATGATGATTAGTGTTGTGGTGGCAACCACTTATTTGCATATGCGAATAACATAACACTATAAATGGCAAGCCTAGGTTGGCCTTGGTATGTCTTACTCAAATGCCACCGGAAGTGACACCGAAGAGCGTACATGTCCTCCCACCAAGACTCTCTGACTCGACACCGTCATTTGTACATATTGTAAATATACCTTTTCTTTAATACACTTATTATTGCGTTATCTTGTTGTTTGCGTCTTCATTGTATTTCCTTACTAATTATTGTTCAACCTTGCAACCACAACAATTAGTTTCCTAGTTTTGCGGTAAAGGTGCTTTATTTCTTTTGTATAGCTTTATTAGTTATACTGCCAATGGTTTTCTTCTCTTCTCTTCTTCTCTTCTTCTATTCGTCTATCTTCTTCTATCTATTTCTTCTTCTATCTATATAAATAAAATGAACTCATTTTTATCCTCTGAGTTTGACCCTAATATTATTAAAAAAGCAAGACATTTTATGCGATTATAACATGCACGGACCGCAGCACAATATCTTTGGTGTGTTATAGGCCTATTACCTATCCACCTCCTCGATAATCTTAGATACCTATATTTTTTCTGCTGAAAGTTCACGGCCAAAATCAGTTACAATCAATGGAAGTGGTAAAATCTTTTCTCTCTATTGCATTCATCCCCCCTCGACCACTTAACACCGTTGCGGATATTTCCACAGAGGATATTACGAGGAAACACCGGTTTGAGTTCGTAGTTGCTTAAAAATATGGATTGGCATTTTACCGTCGGGTGAAACGCAACTTTCGATTACAGCTATTCTAAGGGTTACTTATGCCATCATTTTAATTGTTTTTCTTTGTGATGGTTACTTAGACCATTTTTTCCTTTTTTTGTTTTTGCTTTCTTTTTTTTTCTTTGTGAATAGATGGGTTAGAGTTAGGCCATCTTTTCCTTTTTTTATTTTTCTTTTTGTTTTGTGAATCGAGGGGTTACTTAAGTCATCTTTTCCTTTTTTGTTTTTCTTTCTCTTTTTTTTTCATATCGATTCAAAGCGTTACTTAGGCCATCTTTTCTTTTTTTCTCTGTCTTTTTTTTCTTTTTTCATAGCGATTCGAAGGGTTACTTAGGCCATTTTCTTCTTTTTTGTCCCCCCTCCAATTTTTTTTACATCTTCCCCGCACCACGGATTACATCTTAACCACTATTCCCAGATACATTTATTCTTATCCCGCGTTTAATCTTACGTTGCTTAATTTCATAGCATAATATGAAAACGCTCTCTTACACAAATCCGTACTCCTCGGCAATACAATTACAGTTTACACAGAGAAAATTGCGTTTATTAAAAGAAACAAAAAACACGAAACGAACCAACCCTTGATTCCAGGTTTTACAAAAAACTCTAAGACTCAGGCGTCAGCGTCCTCTAAATGTTGAAACGATTACTCGACTTTATATTTTATTTACTGTATTTTCCTTCTGTTATCTTTAAAGTAATTTTTAAGGTGATATTAATGGGGAGGGATGACTTCTTATTTTAGGATTACTTATTTATTCATTATTTATTTCTTTACATTGAATTTCTGGGAGTTTCATTAGCACAATTACAAAAACGCTAGCTAAATGGAAGCAGACGACATTCCAATTGCAAAAAAACGACAACAAAGAAAGCAATACAAAAAAGAAAAGAAAAGAAAACAAAACAAAATAAATAACAAACCGTGTTACCTACACCTAACAATTATACGTTAAAAATATTATATTACAGAAAACAAACCACCAATAAATTAAAAAAAAACATACTAAAATGAAATAAACATATTTACATTTTATGCGGTAAGTTTTTTGGGTTTCTTTTTTTTTTTTATTATTTGCACTTGTATTTTTTACAATTTTTTTTTTTTTTGGCATTACTCTGCAGCTGACACCGATGATTGCCGATCTCGTCCGATCCATGCTTGACGGGAATTCACGAGAATTCGGGTCAATTTATGCAGGACTACCTTCATTTTCATTTAAAAAAAAAAAACTTTTTTTGGGGCCCTAAACACCTACAAATGATTTTTAAACACCCTTTCTTACCCCTCCCCCCCAATTATTAAACATATCTGGGTCCTTTTGTTTGCCAGAGGAAGGGGGGAGGGCAAATAAATACAGTTTCATCCAAAAAATTGGCCACTAACAGAACTCTGATTCTTTCTATTTCTCCCGTAATAAAAAGCTTTCTAAGAATCTATTTGGTTTTCTTAGGTCTTCGTTTCTAATCTACTCTTTCATTCCTGTTGATTTTTTTGTGCCCAGTCCCAGAACTCTCACATATAACAATTATCATGGTCGCCAGGCGTTTTCATCTATTCGTTGATTTTTGAAAATTCCACTTTCAACCCAAACAATGCACAGATGTAGGGAACTACTATCGGGGACATAAGTTGCAGGGATACTATGTAGGGAGTTGAGCAGTAAGATGTTCACATTACACTTGAACTTCTGCATGTCAGTACAGCTGGGAAAGCAGAATCCCGAAAGGGAGTTCCAAAGTCTAGCAGTTCAAAGGGAAGAAACTATTCGAGTAGAAGGCTTTCTTACGTCTAGAGATCTCTACAAGGTTCTGCCAGGATTTGAAGGGAAAGAAAGGAGAAAACACGGAACAACTGAATCTAGATGAGTGGGGAAAAAAGGCGCTTTCACAGTTATATTTGTTTTGGCGGGGGAGCTTTTTTGCAAATACCTTCAGGTCGTTCATATATATGGGGTTGTTTATTCTTTGTTCTGTGTATATATACTTGTATCTGGCATTATATTTCTTGAGTGCGTAATTTCTTAGAAGATGCATCATTTCATATACCTCGCCTTGTCAAGCGTGCTGTTTCAGCACTTCCATAAAACATGTTATTTATTAGCATCTACTGCCATACATTGAAACTCGCCGGTTGAGAATCCTCAGGGATTGACATGTTTGTGATGTCTCCCACGAATAAGTATTTTCAAAAAGTTGACGATCCACAAAGACGTGACTCTTAAACTCAAATAACAACCTGAACTAAATCAAAATAGATAATTGTTGTGCATACATGAAGAAACCTCGGGTATTTCTCCTGGGAAAACCCAAAATAAGCTGAACAAAGGCGCCTATTCAGAACAATTATTATGATTTTCAGAAAA